>NW_011494688.1:382981-417022 GCF_000754665.1 Bison bison bison | reverse complement strand
TATTGTTGTTTTTTAGTTGCTAAGTTGTGTCCAGCTCTTTATGAACCTGTGGACTTCAGCACATCAGACTTCCCTATCCTTCACTATCTGCTGGGGTTTCCAAAACTCATGTCCATTGACTCTGATGCCATCCAACCACCTCATCCTCTGTCGTCCCCTTCTCTTCCTGCTCTCAATCTTTCCTGGCATCAGGATCTTTTCTGATCAGAATCTGCTGTTCTCATCAGGTGGCCAAACTGTTGAAACTTCAGCATCAGTCCATCCAATGAATACTCACTGTTGATTTCCTTTAGGATTGACTGGTTTGACCTCCTTGCTGTCCAAGAGACTCCCAAGAGTCTTCTCAACCACTTCAGTTGGAAAGCATCAGTTCTTCAGCACTCACCCTTCTTTATGGTCCAAGTCTCACATCCATACATGACTACTGGAAAAACCATAGCTTTGACTATGCAGACCTTTGTCGGCTAAGTAATGTCTCTGCTTTTTAGTGTGCTGTCTAGGTTGGTCATGGCTTTCCTTCCAAGAAGCAAGCGTCTTTTAATTTCATGGCTGTTGTCACTGTCCACAGTGATTTTGGAATCCAAGAAAATAAAATCTGTCACTGCTTCCACTTTTTCCCTATCTATATGCCATGAAGGGATAGGACTAGATGCCGTGATATTAGTTTTTTGAATGTTGAGTTTTAAGTCAGCTTTTTCACTCTCCTCTTTCATCTTCATCAAGAGGCATTTTAGTTCCTCTTCCCTTTATGCAATTAGGGTGGTGTCATCTGCATATCTGAGGTTGTTGATATTTCTCCCTGAAATCTTGATTATTCATTCGGCCCAGCATTTCCCATAATGTACTCTGCATTTAAGTTAAATAAAAGGTGACAATATATACCCTTGATGTACTTCTTTTCCAATTTTGAGCCAGTTTGTTGTTTCCTGTCCGGTTCTAACTGTTGCTTCTTGACCTGCATACAGGTATCTCAGCAGACAGGCAAGGTAGTCTGGTATTCCCATCTCTTTCAGAATTTTCCATTGTTTGTTGTGATCCACACAGTCAAAAGCTCTAGAGTAGTCAGTGAAACAGAAGTAGATTTTTTTTTTGAATTCCTTTGCTTTTTTTTATGATTCAGTGGATACTGGCAAATGCTCTCTGGTTCCTCTACCTTTTCTAAATCCAACTTGAACATCTGGAAGTTCTTGGTTTACATACTGCTGAAGCCTCAGTTGAAGAATTTTGAGCATTACCTTGGCTAGCATGTGAAATGAGCACAGTTGTACAGTAGTTTGAACATTCTTTGGCATTGCTTTTCTTTGGGATTGGAATGAAAACTGACCTTTTCCAGTCCTGTGGCCACTGCTGAGTTTTTCAAATGTACTGGCATATTGAGTGCAGTGCTTTCACAGCATCATCTTTTAGGATTTGAAATAGCTCAGTTGGAATTCCATCACCTCCACTGGCTTTCTTCATTGTAATGCTTCCTAAGGCCCACTTGACTTTGCACTCCAGGATGTCTGGTTCTAGATGAGTGATCACACCATGGTCCTGGTTATCCAGGCCATTAAGATCTTTTTTGTATGGTTCTGTGTATTCTTGCTACCTCTTCTTAATATCTTCTTCTTCTGTTAGGTCCCTGCTATTTCAGTCCTTTATTGTGCCCATCTTTGCATGAAATGTTCCCTTGGTATCCAGTTTTCTTGAAGAGATCTCTAGTTTTTCCATTCTGTTGTTTTCCTCTATTTCTTTGCATTGCTCACTTTAGAAGGCTTTCTTATCTCTCCTTGCTGTTTTCTAGAACTCTGCATTCAGGTGGGTATCTTTCCCTTTCTTCTTGCTTTTCACTTTTCTTCTTTTCTCAGCTATTTGTAAGGCCTCCTCAGACAACCGCTTTTCCTTCTTGCATTTTTTTCCCTTTGGGTTGGTTTTGGTTTCAGCCTCCTGTATACTGTTACAGACCTCCATCCATAGTTCTTCAGGCACTCTGTCTACCAGATCTAATCCCTTGAATTTATTCATCACCTCTTCACTGTACAGATTGTAAGGGATTTGATTTAGGTCATAAGTGAATGGCTTGGTAGTTTTCCCTACTCTCTTCAATTTAAGCCTGAATTTTACAATTAGGAGCTGATTATCTGAGCCACAGTCAGCTCCAGGTCTTGTTTTTGCTGACTGTATAGAGCTTTTCCATATTCAGTGCAAAGAATGTAATCAGTCTGATTTTGTTATTGACCATTTGTTGATGTTCATACCTGCTGTCATGCATGCTAAATTGCTTCAGTCATGTTCGACTCTTTGTGACCCTATGAACTGTAGCCTGCCAGGCTCCTCTGTCCATGGGATTCTCTAGGCAAGAATGCTAGAGTGGGTTGCTATGCCCTTCTCCAGGGGATCTTCCCGACCCAGGGATCGAACTCCTGTCTCTTACATGTCATGCTTTGGCGGGCATGTTCTTTACCACTGGAGCCATCTGGGAAGCACTGGTGATCCATTTTAGAGTCATTTCTTGTGTTGTTGGAAAAAGGTGTTTGCTATGACCAATGTGTTCTCTTGACAGAACTCTGTTAGCTTTTGCCCTGCTTCCTTTTGTACTCCAAGGCCCTGCCTATTACTCCAGATATCTCTTGACTTCCTACGTTTGCATTCCACTCCCCTATGATGAAAATGTCTTTTTTTGGTGTTAGTTCTAGAAGGTCTTGTAGGTCTTCATAGAACTGGTCAACTTCAACTTCTTTGGATTACTGTGACATTGAATGGTTTGCCTTGGAAAATGAACCGAGATCATTCTGTTGTTTTTTTGTTGCACCAAGTACTGCATTTCAGACTCTTTTGTTGACTGAAGATTTCTGATTAGTTACAGGAAAATGCTAATTTCTGTGGAAGCACATTAATCTTTTGACTTTAAAGCTTCTGAAGTGGTGCACCGAAGCCTACAGAAATTGAGGCTAAGTATCTATGTTTTATCCTGCAGTTTATCTATGTTTTATCCAACTGCAGGATAAAACACTTACCTCTCTTCACTTACCTTCACTTACCTCTCTTCAAAGTGCTGATTAAATTCATCATTATCGGTTTCTGCTTAATCACTTCACTTACCTTCACTTACCTCTCTTCAAAGTGCTGATTAAATTCATCATTATCGGTTTCTGCTTAATCAAATATTTATTGACCATTGAGTCTGTGTGAGGGATGCAGAACAATATTTTATAAGACACAATCTTTTAAATAAATGGTTTTATAATATAACTGAGGAGATGATTATACTTGGTTGGATAGTTTTCCTCCCATCCCCACCCCAAATGTCCTGAAACCTCTGAACGTGACTTTATTTGGAAATAGAGTTGTTACAAGTGTTCATAAGAAGTCATATTGAAGTAGCCTGGGCACTTAATCCAAAATCACTGGTGTTATTATACAGCAAAGAGACATAGAGACATAGGGAGGGGTGCCATGTGAAGAAGGCAGATACCAGAGTGATGAGTCCATAAGCCAAAGAATCTGAGGTTTTGCTGATCACAACTGGTACTCTGAGAAAGGTACCAGATCCTGCTCTAGTGCCTTCAGAGAGAGCATGGCCCTCAGGACACCTGGATCTTAGACTTCTAGCTTCACCCCTGTGAGAGCAAATATTTTCTCTGTTTTGAGCCACTAAGTTTGCAGCACTTTTGTGATAGCAGCCTTAAAAAACAAATACAATAGACATAAAAAATAAAGCTCCTATTATTAAGCACGGGCTCTACTCCAGGTTCCCTGTGTTCTAGCTGTTTTCTGCTCTATGGTATTATCAGCATCACCCTTGGAGGGGCAAACTGAAAGTTAAGAGATGCTTAACAATTTTTTCAGTATCACTCAGCAAGTAGTTCTAATCCTTGTCACCTAACCATGGAAAGAAGCCCATGTGGGCAGGCAGGAGGCAAAATGACAAGCAGGCAGGGGTAGACCTTAAAGCTGGCAGTAGCCCAGGTGTCCATGAAGAGTGATGTGGAGAAACTAACTGAAGTCTGTCTGTAGGCCTGGCCATTTCAGCAACACAAAGGATCGGACTGTGACAGCAGGCAGCTGCATGGACACATCTCTAGTGCCTTCTGCTGAGTGAAAGAGGCCACACACAAATGAGTACATATATGATTTCATCTATACAAAGTTCCAGACTAGGAAAAACTAGTCAGTAGTGGAAGAAGGTAAAAGCAGTGGTTTCCAACTCTGTAGTAGATGCTCTGTTGGGAATTTGACAGCGAGGTCCCTGACAAAAGGAGGGTGTGTGCCTAGTCTTAGGTGGTCTCCTAACCTGGATGAGCCTGATCAGGGTGAGACCCTTTAATCTTGCCTCAGGTGGTTTCCTTGCTGCTTCTCCTTTGATTAGCAACTGTTCTACACTTTGGAACTCAGAGAAGGTCATGGAGGCTGGAGTCTGGCCTACAAGGAATGGGGGACAAAAGGCCTCCATGCTCAGGAGCCTTACAGGGCCCTGCTTGGCATTAATCTGAACATAAAGCACAATTCACATGGTAGAGTCTGCATGAGCCATTGACCTAGCGAACTCATGCTGAAAGCTTGGAGCTAACACAGGGACTTCAGCCTCCACTCCCCTCAGGACTCGATTGGGACTGAAATCTCAATAACAAGGCTGACCCTTGGTGAGGCACCATGGATCCTGCAGTGGAGTGAGAGGTGGGCAGCCAGGGACCCTGTAGGGGATGGCTCTGAGTTACACTGATGGGTTCAGTTCAGTCGCTCAGGTATATCCAACTCCTTGCGACCCCACGGACTGCAGCATGCCAGGCTTCCCTGTCCATCACCAACTCCTGGAGCTTGCTCAAACTTGTGTCCATCGAGTTGGTGATGCCATCCAACCATCTCATCCTCTGTCGTCCCCTTCTTCTCCCCTCTTCAGTCTTTCCCAGCATCAGGGTCTTTTCAAATGAGTCAGCCCTTTGCATCAGGTGGACAAAGTATTGGAGCTTCAGCTTTAGCATCAGTCCTTCCAATGAATATTCAGGACTAATTTCCTTTAGGATGGACTGGTTGGATCTCCTTGCAGTCCAAGGGACTCTCAAGAGCCTTCTCCAACACCACAGTTTAAAAGCATCAGTTCTTTGGCGCTCAGCGTTCTTTATGGTCTGACTCTCACGTTCATACATGACTACTGGAAAAGCCATAGCTTTGACTAGACGGACCTTTGTTGGCAAAGTAACGTCTCTGCTTTTTAATCTGCTGTCTAGATTGGTCATAGCTTTTCTTCCAAGGAGCAAGAGTCTTTTAATTTCATGGCTGTAGTCACCATTTACAGTGATTTTGGAGCCCCAGAAAATAAAGTCTGTTATTGTTTCCATTGTTTCCCCATCTATTTGCCATGAAGTGATGGGACCGGATGCCGTGATCTTTGTCTTTTGAATGTTGATATTTAAGCCAGCTTTTTCACTTTCCTCTTTCACTTTCACCAAGAGGCTCTTTAGTTCCCCTTCACTTTCTGCCATAAGGGTGGTGTTATCTACATATCTGAGGTTATTAGTATTTCTCTGGGCAGTCTTCATTCCAGCTTGTGATTCATCTAGCCTGGCATTTCGCCTGATGTACTCTGCATTTTTAAGTTAAAAAAGCAGGGTGACAATATACAGCTTTGGCATACTCCTTTCCCAATTTGGATCTATTGTTCCATGTCCAGTTCTAACTGTTGCTTCTTGACCTGCATACAGGTTTCTCTGGAGACAGGTAAGGTGGTCTGTTATTCCCATCTCTTTCATAATTTTTCAGTTTGTTGTGATCTACACAGTCAAAAGCTTTGGCGTAGAGCTCTATACTGTTTCTGTTCTTTAATTCTGCCCATCTTTGCATGGGAATGTTCCCTTGGTATCCAGTTTTCTTGAAGAGATCTCTAGTCTTTCCCATTCTATTGCTTTCTTCTATTTCTTCGCATTGATCAGTTAGGAAGGCTTTCTTATATCTCCTTGCTGTTCTTTGAAACTCTGCATTCAGATTGGTATATCTTTCCTTTTCTCCTTTGCCTTTTGCCTTCTTTCCTCAGCTATTTGTAAGGCCTCCTCAGACAACTATTTTCCCTTTTTGCATTCCTTTTTCTTGGGGATGATTTTGATCACGGCCTCCTGTACAATGTTGCAAACCTCCGTCCATAGTTCTTCAGGCACTCTACCGGATCTAACCCCTTGAATCTATAGTGTATAATCGTTAGGGATTTGATTTAGGTCATACCTGAATGGCCTAGTTGTTTTTCCTACTTTCTTCAATTTAAGTCTGAATTTGCCAATAAGGAGTTCATGATCTGAGCCACAGTCAGCTCCTGTTACCACACAGTTGAGGTTTCTTCGTCTGCCTGCTTGATGTGTTTGAGCAAAGACTTTGCGAGTGAAGCATCGCAGAAAGGGTAACCCAGTGTAGGTCTGTTACTCCTCTCACCACAGAATGCCAGGGAAGCTGGACCTTTCCTATGCCAGGAATCAGCACTTCAAGTTGTGTGGGCCACACTGTATCCCACCAGGGAAGGCGTTCCATCTTGAAGGCCTGAGCCTCTTAGTCTGCTTGCAGGTTTCCAGACATCGAATCTGGGCAGACAGTACCTCCAACAGAGCTGTGTTGGCTTGTTTAGAGGTGCATCTGCCAGGATAGGGGGAGAGGAAATTCTCTTTCAAGTTTGGGCCTTACACGCTTTTGTAGCTACAGAGCCTTGTCTAATGAAGAAGAACTAAGGTTTTTCCTTTCAGCTGGTTTTCAAAAAGAGCAGCAATCTTTCTGTTTCTGCCAGCACCAAAGCCTCGTCAGTAGTTCTGTGTTTTGCCTGCCTCCGAGAAGTATAGAATATGGCTTGAGATAAAAAACAAATGTCAAGATTGTTGAGCATGGTGAGGAGGTTTGTCTCAGGAGTAATTTTCTATCCTGCTCTATGGTGTCCTTGGGGAAACTTCCGGATGCCCAGCTTCATAATGTCAGTCTTCCCAGCAATGGCCTGAGCTCCCCAGCTGCTCTCATTCTACTGTCTGAGATTGTAACAGAAAATTTACATTTTAAAATTGGATACTTGCTGATTTAAAGGACAGAGAAGCCTGGCGGGCTACAGTCCATGCGGCCACAAGGAGACAGGCGCAGCTGAGTGATGAACACTTCTTATTGGAGTCCGAGTTGAGGTGAGGGTCAGAGAGGGGAATATTTTATTGGGAGAGTTTCCACTAGACCAATACTCACATCTCAGAGCCACAACTTATTTTGCTAATCATTAAGATGACCTTGACTTTGATTTCTGAAGCTACTGCATTCATACTTTCCAGTGGGGTCAGTATTTGTATTGAAAAAAACTCATTCTCTGCAGTAAAACCTCTTCCCAACTTCCTTTTACTGACATAATGGCTTTTTCTAGAGCGGATGATAGATGAAGCCAGAGAACGCAGTTTGTCTATAAAGGACATATTGATTCAATCAGATTTGCCAGAACACAACTGCAGGGTAAAATCTGAAAAGTGACTCGAGAAATCAAGCTGCTGCCGAGGCAGTTTCTCAGCCAGGAATTTTTTTGGCTGCTGCTTGTTTTAAATTCCTTCATTTTGCATTTCGGGAAATGACTCTCAAATGAAAGCCAAAATCCTAAGTGCAGAAAGATAAATCACGTGTTGTTGGCTATGAATTCTGATTACTTCCCTTGAAGGAGTAGCCAAGAGCTTGTTTCTCACATAAAAATACTTTTCGCCTGTTAATGAGAAACAGAATTAATTGGGTTCTACAGAGGCCAATTTTAACTGAGTTAAAAGACGAATACTTTAGAGTAAGAAAGGACCTTAGAGACACTGAATTTAATCCCTTCTTATAGGACCAGAGAGGGTGAAAGCCTTGCTCAAGAACGCAGAGCCACAGGGGGAATGCAGTACATAGGGAAGATTGCGTTTCCTCCAGTGGTCACTCAGGTGGGTCCGTTCTCTGACCTTTCTGACTATTACCAGCAAGGCTCCCTGCCATTATTAACATAAGAATCTCTCAGGGATGAGGTTTTATTCTTTAGAACGAAGAGCTGAAAATAGAGAAATCATGTCACATGTATAGCACCAGCACCCAAAGGACCTCTTTGTTTAAATAAAATGTGAAAGCCAGTGTGCTGTTTGAATGAATTCACCCAATGGCCTAGCTGGCCTTGTTTTTGAAGAGAGATTTCTGTGATCTTTGCATGGTGTGGAAGTCTGAATCACCAGTCACAGAGCACCGAACCCAGAGAAAGGCCTGTCAGAATGAAACATGAAAATAATGTTGAGATCGTATCAAGGAGGCTGAACGGTAAACATTAGCAGGGCTTGCTGCAACAGGATAGCATGTGTGGGGATGGAACAGCATGTTCCTCAGTTGGCATGGCCCAGGGCATGGGAGGGACCAACCCCCAAAGCCCGTTAGAAAGCTCAGCCTCTCCAAACACTGAACTGAGCCACAGTGCTTCCTGCCCCTCTCATTTGGGAATTGTATGTGGTCAGGATACAAATGATGGCCAACCTTCTGGCCACGAATGATTAGCATAATTCAGCTAATGGATTAATTTTAGATTGCTGCAAGTGATCAGATTCATGTTTTCATTTGCATTTTTACTAAAGAGACCAGTTTGCTCCAAACACTTTTCTATTAATATTCATATTGCAATATAGAATAGGGATGTTTTGATTATTTTACTTTGAGGCTTATATTGAAAGAAGTCTAACATCATTGCTCTTCCCATCTATTATTCAGTGAGTGTTTTCCAGCTGGACAGAAAGACAGATCTATCCGTTCAGACAGATCTGTTTTCTGTCTGACTGTTGCTAACAGAGAAAGCAGAAACTTTCTCTGTCGATTGATGAGTTCCAGCTGTGCAACTTTGGAAATTATATTTCCACTGAAAAAATGTTTAATGACTTTTTTCTAATGTTCTTCCATGAAAAAAAAAGTTTGTTGTCATGGGAGATACCACTTTTCAATTTTTCAGAAAGATTTAAAATTGATGATAAGTTATGGCTTCCCTGGTGGTTCAGACAGTAAAGAATCCGCCTGCAATGCAGGAGACCTGGGTTCAATCCCTGGGTTGGGAAGATGCCCTGGAGAAGGGAATGGCTACCTACTCCAGTTTTGTCTGGAGAATCACATGGACAAAGGAGCCCGGCAGGCTACAGTTCATGGGGTTGCAAAGAGTTAGACATGACTGAGTGACTAACACTACTTTCTTGCAACCACAACTGAGTTGTATTGAAAGGAGGTTCAGATCCTTAGATAATTGCCAGGCTTCATGCCAAAGCTTTCATGGTGGCTCTAGGTACCTAACCTCTAAACCCAACACTGATATTTAATGCGCTGAAAGCACCGACAGCTCCTTTTTCTTTTCCCCCTATTCCTAGTCCTCATTTTAAATACAGCTTTATTGAGATATAATTCATATAGCATACAGTTTACTCATTTAAAGTATACAGTTCAGTGTTACTTTAGTATTATAATTGTGTAACCATCAGTTCAGTTCAGTTGCTCAGTCATGTCTGACTCTTCGTGACCCCATGGACTGCAGTACCCCAGGCTTCCCTGTCCATCACCAACTCCCAGAGATTACTCAAACTTATGTCTGTTGAGTCAGTGATACCATCCAACCATCTCATCCTCTGTCATCCCCTTCTCCTCCCCTCTTCAATCTTTCCCAGTATCAGGGTCTTTTCAAATGAGTCAGCTCTTCACATCAGGTGGCCAAAGTATTGGAGCTTCAGCTTCAGCTTCAGTCCTTCCAGTGAATATTCAGGACTGGTTTCCTTTATGATTGACTGGTTGGATCTCCTTGCTGTCCAAGGGACTCTCAAGAGTCTTCTCCAACACCACAGTTCAAAAGCATCAGTTCTTCGGCACTTGGTTTTCTTTATAGTCCAAGTCTCACATCCATACATGACTACTGGAAAAACCAAAGCTTTGACTAGATGGAACTTTGTTGGCAAAGTTGTCTCTGCTGTTTCATATGCTGTCTAGGTTGGTCATAGCTTTTCTACCAAGGAGCAAGCGTCTTTTAATTTCATGGCTGTAGTTACCATCTGCAGTGATTTTGGAGCCCCCCAAAATAAAGTCTGTCACTGTTTCCATTGTTTACCCATCTACTTGCCATAAAGTGATGGGACCAGATGCCATGATCTTAGTTTTCTGAATGTTGAGTTTTAAGCCAACTTTTTCACTCTCCTCTTTCACTTTCATAAAGAGGCTCTTTAGTTCTTCTTTGCTTTCTGCCATTAGTTTGCTGTCATCTGCATATCTGAGGTTATTGATATTTCTCCTGGCAATCTTGATTCCAGCTGTTCTTCATCCAGTCTGGCATTTCTCATGATGTACTCTGCATATAAGTTGAATAAGCAGGGTGACAATATACAACCTTGACGGATTTGTTTTCCAATTTGGAACCAGTCCGTTCCATGTTTTGTTCTAACTGTTGCTTCTTGACCTGCACACAGATTTCTCAGGAGGCAGGTCAGGTGGTCTGGTATTCCCATCTCTCTCAGAATTTTTTACAGTTGGTCATGATCCATGCAAACTGTGGATGGGCTTTAAATTATTTGAGTTTGAGTTGTTTCCGTTTTTTAGTTATTTCCATTTTTGGCTCTTATAATCAGTGCTGCTATAAACACTGATGGTCAAGCCTGTGTGGATGGTTTTTCATCTCTCTTGTAAACACTTCTAGGACTGGAATTGCACCATCATATGTTAGCTGTGTTTAACCTTTTGAGAAATTGCAAAGTGACTGCACCATTTTATGTTCCTACCAGTGGTGTGTGTTCTGATTTTTCCACATTCTCTCCAACACTTGTTATTATCAGTCTTTTAAAAAAATTATAGCCACCCTACTGGGTGTGTAGTGGCGAAGCCTCCTCTGAACTATTTTGAAAGTATTTTGGTGATGGATTCAGCCCAGATGGATTCTGTGTGAGAATGGAAAGCAGATTGCACCAGCCCTCCACGTTTCTTCAGGAGGATGGTGACTTTGTTTACTGCTCTGCCTCCAGCGTCTAGAACAAGGCTTAGCACTAGTAGGCATGGAGACATTTGTACAATGAATGCCTAAATGAGTTCACAAAGAGCCTACGGTGTGCTAGTATTGGTGTAGATACAGAGGTATACAAGACATGGCCCTGCTCCCAAGGAGCTTCACTTTTTGAAGGAAATAGAATGAAAGTATTCCTGAAAGGGAGTTGCTGATGGAGAAGGGTACATGTTAGAGGAAAGCATACTCATTTCTAAGCAACTAAAGTATAGATGACAAAAACGTGAATTCCTTTGGTCTTAGGCTGATTTATAAAGTCTGGCCTCCAGGAAATGGTAGGGGAAAAAATATCAGTCACTCAAACTGCAATGAGGAAGGTAGCCTTCCACATAATACCAGAAGCCTCCCCAGACGGTACCACATTGCAAGCAATCACTCACATATATTCTTTCTCTCTTTCTCTATGTGTGACTGTGGAATCAGAATATAATATAATTCTTCTCTTTAAGTTCAGGTGTTTGGTGATTTGCACATTTTGGTCATTTGCCTTCTATCTTCCTGTCTCCCCCCATTCCTCTTTTATCTGTTTATCTTTTGTCTTTGCCACTTCTCCAACAACAATCTTACCTCACCTGCTCTATGGTCTATTTTACAGAACTTTTGCAGATTTAATGCATAATAACCAGTCTAAGTGAATGTGCCATCATTTCCTTAATTCTCTTGCTACTCAGGTTTATTTCCATTTTTGTTATAAATAATGCTTCAAGGGAACCCATTCATGACTTTTCTTTCCAAATTTGCATAATTTTTAAAAGGTAACAGTCCGAATGAGTTCCTGATCTTTAGGCTTCCCCCTCATGGTGATTCAGGAACCCAGGCCCTTCCATCTGTGTTGCCCATCCCCTCAGGCCTCTGGGACTACTTCCAGCTGACAGAAGGGGCAAGAGCATGGAAACTTGCTTCCTAACCACATGGCCAAGTAGTGGTACCCAGCCTCTCTGTTTCCGTTCCTCTGATGACAGCTTGCCATATGGCATAACTGGGTGTGGGAAGTCCTGGCAACGTAGTTTCTGGCTGGGCAGACACTTTCCAGAAACAGCTATATATTCTCCTTGGAGGACCATACATTTTGGGTGGACAATTAGTCTTCTCTGCCATTATACATTTTTATAGTTATGATCACTGTTCATTTTGATGACTTGGTACATTTTGCCCAACAGTCTCCACCCACCATCCCCACTGAAATGTTTTCATTTATTTCTGGTTATTAAGGGAGACATACATTTGGTCTTAGTCAATTCCAATAATCTATCCATGAGACTTTATTATATGTAGAACCCATGTGTCTACTACTACAATTTCTTCTTCTACTTGGCGCTTTTTGTCTTAGTGCTCATATTACTTTGGTTAATTATTTTGACTCATGTTACAATATGGAGAAATTGGTGGAGAGTTTATCCATGGTGGCATGTGAAATAACAGAGGGAGAGGAGATTGGCTCAGTCTCTTTCAAAAAGTTTAAAATGGAGCCAATAACCAAGGAAATTGGCTTTCCTCCAAGGAGACGGCATGACTGCAGAAATATCCCAGCTTAACTATAGGGTCATATTTGGAAAAACAAAAACAAAAAAAACCCTTAGTATTATCTGGAAATATTTTCATTTTCATCTTTCCTGAACCAGTTATTTTATATATATCTGCTGTTGCTTTCAAAAATGATTATAATTATTTTTGGCATCATTCTTTTTAGATGACCTTTTTTTGAAGCCTCTTTTTCAGAGTCTCTTAAGACTTAAGCTTTGGTTTAGAATACTGGCCCCCACTTATTCCACCCATCCCCACCTCTCTCCCCCAAAATCTGAAAATATAATAAAAATGTTTTAAATATTAGTATTACTGTTATAATGCTGTTAAAAAGATGGAATTTTTGCTCAGCCAACATGACTCTAAATTGATCCAGTCTTTTTTTTTTTTCCTTTGGGGAATTAATGAGGTATAATAAAACCTAATAAAGAAGAAAAAATTTTGATGTCAGCTATAGATATTTAATTGAAATATCTCCTAAAGTTCACAGTTCCTTCCTAAGGGAGGAAAACTGATGAGGTGGAATAAGGAAATTATGCAGGATTCATTCATTCATTCAGTTCATTTATTCAACAACTATTGAATTTCCTACATGTTCTATTTGGAGACTGTCTAGATGTGTCTAGGGGTCTAGATGTCTCTAGATGCATCTGAGAATAAAACATAAAGATTCCTGACTTTGAGAAGGCCACATTTTAGCAGGATGAGGTAACAGAATAATAAACCACATAGTAAATTGAGTTGTGATGGGTCTTACTCAGCTTCATGAAGAGGATGCTATTTATAATTGTGGTTATATTTTAAATGTATCCTCCCAGAATAAAAATTAGCATGGGGCTGAAAGTTTAAATAAGGGAGTCAGGTTAGGCCTCATTAAGTAGTTATGTTTAAGACCCAAAGGAGGGAACCAGCTAGGCTTCTATCTAAGGGAGGAGGTTTCCAAGAAAAAGGAACCGGCAAAGGCCCTGAGGCTGAGGTGTACCTATAAATTTAAGTATAGGAGGAAGTTCAGTGTGGTTGGATTGGAGTTAGGGTAGATGGGGAGATCAGGGGTGAAGAAAAGAAATGAGGGATGTTAGACAAACAATGTAAAGTCTTGTGGATCATTGCTCATTATAAGGACTTTGACTTCATTCTAAGAGAAATGGAAACCCATAAGGGTTTCAGACGGGGTGGGGGCGGGGATGTGTGATTTGATCTGAATTACATTTTTGCAGAATTATTTGCAATATCATGGGGAGAACGGACAGTAAGGAGACAAGGGCAGAAACACAAAGGCCGGTTGATGTACTGCAATATTTGGGCCAAGGAGATGACAGTGAAGGTGATGACAAATGGTTGCCTTCTGGATATATTTTGAAGCTAGAACCTACAGGATTTTCTGATAGAAGAGTCTTACAGGAAAGAAAGAGTTGAAGATTCTTATTGCTATTGCTATCGCTAAGTCGCTTCAGTCGTGTCCGACTCTGTGCGACCCCATAGACGGCAGCCCACCAGGCTTCCCCGTCCCTGGGATTCTCCAGGCAAGAATACTGGAGTGGGTTGCCATTTCCTTCTCCAATGCATGAAAGTGAAAAGTGAAAGTGAAGTCACTCAGTCGTGTCCGACCCTCAGCGACCCCATGGACTGCAGCCTACCAGGCTCCTCTGTCCATGGGATTTTCCAGGCAAGAGTACTGATAGTACTGCCAAAATATTTATTGACCCTACCTATGAGGTTTGTCCCTCTGGGAGAATTATCCTGGCATCCCAAAGGCTTGGACATGGGACTTTCTCCGGCCAGTGAATTAGATATGGAAAGTAATGTGCCTTTCCTGGCAGAATCTTTAAATGTCCCTGTGCTGGACCTATTCTTGTCTTCACCAGGAGAGAATCCGCTGTCCTGGATGGGGGGCTCTTTTAACCTGGACCCTGGAGCAAAGGATATGAAACAGAGCCAGAGTCCCACCCTCTGCTGATATATAACTTGAGCAAGCAGTAAAAGTGAAGTCGCTCAGTCGTGTCTGACTCTTTGCAACCCCATGGACTGTAGTCTACCAGGCTCTGAGGAGCGTCTCAGTCCATGGAATTTTCCAGGCAAGAGTACTGGAGTGGGTTGCCATTTCCTTCTAAATTTCCAAGTAGTAAACATAGCTTCAAATCATGCTGAGATTTTTTGTTGTTGTTGTAATTATAGTAATATAATTCAGTGAAAGCTCATGGATACAGATACCTGAGCAATAGAAAGAATAGAATTTTCATTGACTGGGGTGGAAAGATTATGGGAAGAACAGGAAAGGCAGA
Organism: Bison bison bison; assembly: GCF_000754665.1. Taxonomy (NCBI): domain Eukaryota; kingdom Metazoa; phylum Chordata; class Mammalia; order Artiodactyla; family Bovidae; genus Bison; species Bison bison. Next base: position 402,205 of record NW_011494688.1, on the reverse strand, counting down.
TTAGGAGTTTAGTTTTGGACACGTCAAGTTTGAGGTGTCTGTCATAACACTCAGGAATGGCTATTGAGTAAGCAATTAAATTTAAGAATATAAAGTTCAGGATAGAGGTAAAAATTGGGGGAGGCAGTCATCAGCGTAGAGTTTGTAGGATTTTTAAAAATTTCACTGAAGTGTAGTATACTTACAATATTGTATTAAATTCTGCTATTCAGCAAAGTGAATCAGTATATACATAGCTCAGTTTATATGTATATGTTCTTTTCCATTATGGTTTACCATAGCATATTGAATATAGTTCTCTGTGCTGTACAGTGGGCCTTGTTGTTTATCCATCTTACCTATAATAGTTTGCATCTTCTAATCCCAAACTCTCAGTCTTTCCCTTCCTCACCCCCACCCACCTTGGCGACTGCAAATCTGTTCTCTGTCTGAGAATCCGTTTCATTTTTGTTGATAAGTTCGTTTGTGTCACAGTTTAGAATTTACATATAAATGATGTCACGTGGTATTTGTCTTTCTGACTTCATTTAGATGATAAGCTCTAAGTCCTTCCATGTTGCTGCAGATGGCATTATTTCACTTTTTTAAATGACTGAGTGGTACTTCATTGTGTATATGTACCATCTTCTTTATCTGTTCATCTGTTAATGGGCGTTTAGATGCTTCCATGTCATAGCAGCAGATACAGCTGCTATGAACATAGGGCCCTATCTTGTATGTATCTTTTCAGCTTATAATTTTGCCTGGATGTATGCCCAGGAGTGGGATTGCTGGATCATATGGCAAGAGTTGATAGTTTTTATGGTCATAGGGTTGGTTGAGATCATGAATGGAGTAATTATATAGAGAAGGAGAGGATGCCACAAGAGGTCACGACCCACCTCATCATGAATGTTTGCTCTTAGTAAGGGAGGCTCGTGACAGTGAGCTTGAGAAAAAATATGAACACAGAAATTGGCTACAGCAAAGATAACTAATTCTTTTGGGCTTTTTTCTATGGGAGAACCAAGAAATGGGCAGTTTCTGGGTCAGAAGTTGGATCAAGTGAGGGTTTTCTAATAGAATAAAAGCATAACATGGATGTTCTTCATGAATATTTGAGCACAACCCTTTCATTTCCCATGAGCTGTTACTCCATTTTAAAGAGTGAAAAGAAACCAGCATTTATTATGCATTTAAAATATGCTGTACATGGTACTAAGCACATTCACATAGTCCTTTCTCCTCACAACTACCAATGCATTGTGAAGTAACTGTGATTGCTTTTCAGGGTCTCACAATTACTATATAGGGGAGCTGAGATTCAGTCCTTCATCTTGCTTTTGACTCAAAGCCTGTGCTCTGTTCTCCAGGGTAATTGCCTTCCAAAAAAGTTTAAATGTTCTCTGGGAGCAAGTTTCATGAACGTTTCCTGTATTGCTTCTCAACTAGCAAGGTATAAGATAAAATTGCTGACAGCCATTGAATTTTTGTTTCCCACACCATTGTCCAGTGTTTATCACTGAACAATGCTCTGCTACTATTGACTCAAACTAAAAGTTGTCACCCAGCCTAAGTGTGGCTTTAAAAACTCACCTGTGGTGCCTTTCAGAAAGCCCCAAAGCCAGCAAATCAGGTGAAAATATCAGTCTCCTTTGTTCAGGGCCAGGCAACCAATTACCAAACTAGCAAGTTGCTTTGAGGTTTGCTGGAAATTTCATAATTCATAATGATAATTAAATACACATGATGGAAAGTTTCAAAGTGGTGTCCTGGTACAGAAGCTACTTCTTGTGTTGGTTTGTTTAATTCCTGCCACCCACGATAAACATATGGTTCAAGTAGCCATGGCTGGGTTCTTGTAATGTTAGCTTCTGTGATAGAAATCTTTAAAAAAAAGAGTCTCTTAATGAGTTGTGTACTTGGAGGCCTAAAAACTCGTCATACATTTTTATTTTTAAAAGAGCAAACCCCAGTTTTTGTTGAAATATAAAGAAATGTATAAGGATATAAACTCATACGTTTTTGAAGATTATAGTAACTCCTGCTACTTTAATGTAAACAGTGGTTTCTGATGGCGCATGACAGATAGTGCATGGAAAGGAGTCCAGGGTTTGTTACAGTGGGGTGCCTCACTGCGGAGCCTGAATTTGCAATGGGGACATAGTGTAAAGGCTGGTGAGTTATCAGAAGATGTGGACATTTGCTTAAGATTCTTCACATCCTGAAATTATGTGGTATACCTAGCTCGCATGAAGGGAACAAAATGAACCTTCCATTTGCAGTAGACTGTGATGGCTAACTGGACCTGTGCATCAGGCCTCTCAATCTCTGTTCTGGGAAAGGTTCTGGCCACAGAGATGGCCATGTGACCCAAGCCAGGACAGTCAGAGGGCTTCCTTGAGATTACACTGATTTTTGATGACTGGAAGAACCTTCTTCTTTCTGGTGGGGTTTCCAAACTCTCAGTGGCCGTATTTCTGCCACCTTCCTAGGGAAATCCTGTCTGCAGTAAGAGGTAATGAGATTGATAAACACATAAAAACAAGTGAAGATGAGGTGAGATAAGAAAGAAGTATTGACTTTAGTCCCCAGTTGTAATTACAGAAGCCAGGCTTCTGAAATGTGTCCTTAAATTCTGTAATGATTAACTTTTCAAAAATTGCTCTACTGTTCACTAATTTTCATACTTCAACTATGATCCAGGGAAAATAACAAGTGCTCATATTACTACTATAAAGAAATCTGGTTTAGTTTGGCAACTTAACTTTATGCTACTGTAACAAAATAGCATAGACAAAGTAGCTTTAAGCAACGGAATTTTATTTCTCACTGCTTTGGAGGCTGGGAAGTCCCAGGTCAAGATGCCAGTAGGTTTGGTGTCTGGTGAGGACTCTCTCCTTGGGCTGCAGATGGGCACCCTCTTGCTGTGTCCTCATGTGGTTCAGTTCAGTTCAGTTCAGTTCAGTCGCTCAGTCGTGTCCAACTCTTTGCAATCCCACGAATCGCAGCACGCCAGGCCTCCCTGTCCATCACCAACTCCCGGAGTTCACTCAAACTCACGTCCATCAAGTCGGTGATGCCATCCAGCCATCTCATCCTCTGTCGTCCCCTTCTTCTCCTGCCCCCAATCCCTCCCAGCATCAGAGTCTTTTCCAATGAGTCAACTCTTTGCATGAGGTGGCCAAAGTATTGGAGTTTCAGCTTCAGCATCATTCCCTCCAAAGAATACCCAGGACCGATCTCCTTTAGAATGGACTGGTTGGATCTCTTTGCAGTCCAAGGGACTCTCAAGAGTCTTCTCCAACACCACAGTTCAAAAGCATCAATTCTTCGGCACTAAGCTTTCTTCACAGTCCAACTCTCACATCCATACATGACCACAGGAAAAACCATAGCCTTGACTAGACGAACCTTTGTTGGCAAAGTAATGTCTCTGCTTTTGAATATGCTATCTAGGTTGGTCATAACTTTCCTTCCAAGGAGTAAGCGTCTTGTAATTTCATGGCTGCCGTCACCATCTGCAGTGATTTTGGAGCCCCCAAAAAGAAAGTCTGCCACTGTTTCCACTGTTTCCCCATCTGTTTCCCATGAAGTGATGGGACCTCATGTGGTGGAGAGAGACAAAGACCTGCTCTCTCTTCCTCTTGTTATAAATACACAAATCCCATGATGAGGGGGCCATCCTCATGACCTTATCTAAACCTAATCACCTCCAAATACTATCACATTGGGCGTTAGGGCTTCCACATTTGAACTTTGGGAAGACACAAATATTCTTAACACTTGGGAGGAGACTCTAGTAAAATAAAGGAAGGCAGGCAGAAAGGAAGGAATAAACAAAGAGAAGAAGGAAGTGTAAAGATAAAAGTTTCTATTGCCATCAGAAATTTTCCCTCCCAATTTGTCTATCAATAAATTCTCTCTTTTGTTTCACCTATTTTAAATTGGGTTTTGGTCCCTTGCAGCTAATTAATTTACCATTCCTTTGAAGGTGTTACATAGATTATTCCAATGTGTGGAATTATATAATTAAGGAATTAGGGATACATTTCTGATGGAAATTTCTCCAACTCTTGTATTTAAATAGAGATTCTCTCTCAAATGCCATAAATGCCAACTATGATCTCCATTCTTCCTTGGATAAACATGAGGAAGACATCATATTGTAAACTACCAGAAAAGAGCTGATGAAAATTCAAAGTGAAATAAAAGGAAGTAATTACAACTTAATCACTAATTGAAAACAGGAACCAATGACAGTTCTAGGAGATGCTGATTAAAAATGAAAGTGATGTAAATGTAGGAAGTTGTAAACTTTTAGGGAAAATCCTTCATTTTCTCACAAGTAAAGTTAATTTTACGTTCCATTTCGGTACAGCCAGACTCTTTCTCCTATATTTCTCTCATTAATTTTTTTTCATATTAATGTCCTACTCTGTTTCACAAAGAGGATGTTATTAATAATTTGTGGCTGCATTATAAATGGATCATCTCAAAGTTTGGGATTTGATTAATGTTCCTTCCCAGGGTTAAGATCCTGCCTGCTGGTTTCTTGCTTAGACAAAAATAAAGTGAGCTAAGAGCATGGTGAATGAAGCAATGTAATGTTAAAAATGACTGCATCTTTCTGGTTTTAATTTGAGTTAAATAAGAGAAGGAAAATTGGAACTGTGAGAATATTTAGAAAAACGTAAGCAATAGATAAAATTCCAAGCAAAATTAAATGTGTAATCTAAGCTGATGGATGCAATTACAGAAAAAATTGAAAGATTGTTCCTAGTTCAGAGAACACTTAGTAGAGTAGATGCTGATTTTTCAAAGCATGGCATTTTCCCGAGCCCGTAAAAAAAGACAGAATGTCGTACTTGTTTATCATTTCTCTCCTTATTGAGATGATGTTAGCTGTCCTTTGGTTGCAAATAAGTTCCAATGTGCCCCCACCCTGCTTAAGGAAGGATGAATCAGACAACTAATGGTGTTTCAGAGGTGGAGAAAATTCAGGCCAGAGGCCAAAATGCAGCTTGACAGAGCTTCTTTTCCTTCTCAAATGTTACTGAGTCTCAGATTATAGATTGCATGTTCTAGCATCCTTTTAAGGCTAGGATGATGTGGTGAGAAAGGTCTTGTTTTTTCACCTCACTGGGATGTGAATTCTAGCTTTCCCCTCTCGCTAGTTAGGTGAATTTTGCAAATTCCTTAACCTCTCTGAACCTCTGTTACCTTTTTATAAAAACAAGGATGACATTTTCCCCATCCCACCCTCAAGCTCGAAAGATGTAAACAGCTGTGAGCTGCTATATGATGCTAAATGTGCAAGATGACTTCTTTATTTTATAAGTCAAATCAGGCTCTGAGCTCCACTTCCTAAGGTGTCTACAAGTCCAGTATTAAGACAGAGAGGGTAGAGGCCATGTGTTATCAGTCTGTTATCATCTTTACTGGAGTTTATGTGAGTAACTGGCTCTAATCATACTAAGACAACTGCTTTGTGCCAGGGTGGTCAGAGGGACCCTCACTAATGCTCCCCTGGGATTCTTGCAGCTCCCATTCCAGAGCCTATGTCCCTCTGTAGGACTTGCAGCCCTCCCATTCCTGTCCCCCAAATTCTCGGGGGAAACCACATTGACTGGTTAGGCTCCGTTTAGCCCTTTAATATCAGAGCTTCCTTCCTATCTACTCAGGCTAATCAAAGATCTTTTAAAAATAGAAAATACCTGATCATTCTTCTCAGGAGCTAAGAGATCTGCAGTCTCCAGCCCCTCCCTCCAGTTCATGATTCCCAATGAGAGAACAAAGTAGTTAACTTTTGAAGCAGGTCATTCAGTCATTCCTTAACTTTAAGGAAAATTGCCCTGCTGTGAGAGCTACAAATTTTTCCATGCTTTTCCAGCTAACGTCCAGTGAGAATTAGTGTCATTTAAATCATAGTTTTGTTTAGGAAGGCATTTTTCAGTTAGAGGACAGGAGGAAGAAAGGGATAGAGAGAGGGAAAGATAGAGAAAAAGAAGAACAAAAAAGGAAAGAAAAACAAGATAGAAGAAAAGGGTGAAATTTCTATTCCCCTTAGAAATGTTTTATAACGTAAGAAAAATTAGATTTTAAAAGTAAAGGAAACTTCATGCATTGCTGGTGGGAATGTAAACTGGTATAATAGCAGTGGAAAACAGTTTGAAAAAGTTAAACATCGTCACCATATAATGCAGTATTTCCACTTCTAGGTATATTGCCAGAAGACACAGAAACATATGTCCATATGTACACAAATGTTCTTGGCAATATTATTCATAATAGGTGAAAAGTGAAGCAACCAAATGTCCATCAGCTGATGAATGGACAAAGAAAAAATGTGGCATGACCATACAATGGAATATTATTCATCCATAAAAAGGCATGAATTACAGATACATGCTGCAGCATCGAAGAACCTTGAAAACACTGTGTTGTGTGATGGAGGCATACACAAAAAGCCATGTATTATATGATTCCACTTATATGAAATGTCCAGAATAGGCAAATCTGTAGAGACAGAAAGTAGGCCATTAGTTGTGAAGGGTTGAGGGGATGGAGGGAAAGAGGAGTGACTTTTAGTGGATATGAGGTTTATTTTTAAATGCACTATAATTAAAGTGTAAAATGTACTAGAATTAAAGATGGGTGATGGTTACACAACCTTGTGAGTATACTAAAAACAATTGAATCAGTTTAAAATGGTGAATTTTATAGTATGTGGATTATAGTTTAATAAAAACTATAGCATAGTTTAGAATAGAATATATAGAATAGAATAGCATATATTTTTGAGTTCCCACTAAATTAACAAAAACTGCATTTAGAAGGGACCTCAGCTAATAACAGTTATCCATTGCTAAACTTCATGTTCTCTTCCATAGATGAGAAATGGAGGTGTCTCTGAGAGGATAAGTGGCTTGTCTGAGATTTCTCCATTGGAAGCTGACTCTAGACCTGAGATTAATGAACTATTCTTGGGAACACAGGCCTTGTGAATTCTACTCTGTTGCCATGTCTTTGAGCTCAGTAGGATCTTACTCAACATACCAAGAAGAAACAGTTAGACAGCTGCTTTTACACCCCTTTCCGACCTCTTGGATGGAGGCCACCTGCCTTTCAGCATCCTCCCCTGCACACCCCTAAGCCCAGTTGCCTGCCAGAATTTCAGCCTTTAGGAAGTGACTTGCAGGAGAATTCTACAAGTTAAGAATTCTCCTACAAGGTTGTATTGTTATTTGGAAAGTGAAGTGATGAGCAGACTAATTGTCATGACGGATTTGGAAATTGGCATCAAGGTTTTGTTGAAGAGAATGTGGAGTCAACATAATGCTTGTCAAAATTGCCTTTCTCTAATAACAAGCAATATGTGCTTCTGGGTTTCTGAGAACACTGCAAATTATTTCCTTCTTTTTGAGGTACAAGTTAAAATGTTCATCTTGGTTTGCTGCATGTTATTAAAAAGTGTGTTATCTGGGTGATGAGTCTGTAAGTAATGAAGGATCATTTGAACCATGAGAAAAGCCACAGAAATGGAGACAAACTGGTATCAGTGGGACACTAATGAGGTAGAAATAAGTATATCTGAGGTCAGGAAAGCCAAAGGCATACTTTTCCAGTAGCTTTCCTGTGCTCTCCGGTACCTGGTCATGGTACTGAACTTTGCATTTCTATAATAACCATCAGCTTTCAAGATTCTTGAGACTTCCTCAAGGAGAGGAAGGGGTGAATAGAAAGGAGAAGGGAGGGTCAAGCAAAACATCCATGATGATGGCTTAGAAAAAGGAAATATAAAATATATTCTTTTTGTACCCTAAAACAGAGTAAAGCAACAGAATAGAGTAAAGCATGGGTCTTAAATCATTCATTCATTCATTGAACACTTGAGCTATGAATTAGATTCCTTTCTAGGCACTGGAGATGCAATTAATAAAGCAGAACAAGACCCTGCCCTCAAGATCTCATTGTCTACAACTACATATTTAGAATTGATTTGTTTTTAGAATTGTCCTAAAATTAGACCTGTATTTGTCTTCAATTTTTTAATGAGAATTTAGCTTTTCTCAAAATCTGTACAGAGACAGAAGTACTTATCAAATGCTCTGGGAAAACCAAGAAGGGAAAAATTGCCTAGATAGATGGAACAAATAGAACATTCTGCACAGAGACACAGAGGACTGGTATGTCTGTGAGAAATGCTAAGCAGGTCCTTTTGGCTGATAAACAGTGGGTGGAAAGGTAAGAGTTGTAAACTGTATATTAAACAAACAGACTCTCTGTTAGTGGAAAGGACAGAAACGATGACTTTAGTCTGCTGTAGGAGGAAAATTTTCTGTTGAAAAGCACATCTCAAGACATTACTAAAATTTACTTTCAAATTCACATTTATTCACCCGCTTTTGGTTTTTGGTGGCTGCAAGCTGGCTGTGAAACAGCTTTTGGCAGGAGTAAATGAGATAGGATTGTAGAAATCCTTCACTATAATAAAGCAAAGGAATTGCTTATGGCAACAAAGAGATTATATATATGTGTGTTTGTGTGTATGTGTGTGTATGTATGTTTATATGTATATATATATTTTCTGACATAATATAACATGCAGCTTTTATATTTTAGTTTTACTTAAAAAGCCTGCCATGGAGCTCAGGATAAAGTACTAATTACAAATACAGCTTAACATGGAGGATATCCTCAGGGTTCCTAACAGTTTGTTGAACATCAGTTGGTCATTGGAGAGTCTAGCCCTGGTATTCTGCCACACCTCGTCCTAAGTGTCAGAGAGGCTATTGTTCTGGGTTTGTCTGAATTACTTCCTTGCTTTTCTTCTGCTCTTGCTATCCCCCTGGCTCCATACAGGGGAAGTTTGAGACATTGGTCTTCTGAGTCCTAATCACACACTGTCTTACTTAGTCTCCTTCTCGACTTATTTCTGTTTTTTTTTCAAGTATGAATCTCAGTCCACAAATCCAGCTTTGAATGGAATTTTTAATTAGCATGGTATTAAGTCTGAGCCTGTAAACCTGCAAGCAAGGACAAGTTAACTTCAGTTCCCACTGGGGAGCTCCCTTCAAGGAATTGCCGTCTGACCCATCCCAGGGAACTCCCATGGCCATTCCATGCTGCCAGCCCCAGGGCACTGCCAGCGTGTGGTCCCAGGTCTCTCCAGACCCAGAGTCTCTCTCCATGTTGTCTTCATCCCTAGAAACAGGGAGAATTGCCTTCCTCTCTCTTGAGATTCCTGCTTGCTTCTCTCCTCAGGAGTATACAGCACACCTGATAAGTGAGTTTAGGCTTTTGAAAACAACAGTCAGGAAAAGAGAAGATCCTGAAGGCCATAAACCTCCTCTGAGCAAAGGGCACAGACAGCCTGCTTGTCTGTGCTGACTCCTTTTCTCCTAAGTTGATCCCTCAAGGAAGCTGTGACAACAAATAGGGAGGAGACAGCATGGAGCCATGAATGCTTCCTCCATTTCCTAAAGATGGAAGCAACCCTCTTGTCCATCAGCTGAGCGATGGTTAAACAAAATATAGGCCCTCCGTATTCAGCGGTTTATTCATCCAAGAGCAGGAATGGAATACTAGACGCACTACAACATGGAGGAACCTTGAAAACACGTGGAGTGAAAGAAAGAAGCCAGAAACAAAGATCTTATATTGTATGACACATTTAAATGAAATGTCCGAAATAGGCAAATCTATGCAGACAGAAAGTAGATCAGTGATCCACCCAGGGCTGAGGGGATGGAAGATGACTGTTGAAAGGTACGGGCTTTCTCTGTGGGGCAATGAAAATGTTCTACAATGGGCTGTAGTGATGATTTCACAACTTAAAAAAAAACTTTGTTATTATTGGCTTTGCTGGGTCTTCGTTGCTGCATGCAGACGTTGTCTAGTTGCGGTGAGGAGGGGCTGCTCTCTAGCTGTGGTGTGCGGACTTCTCACGCGGTGGCTTCTCTTGTTACGGAACTAGGGCTTGTAGGCTTCGGTAGGTGCGGCTCTCAGGCTCTGGAGTGTGGGCTCAGTAGTTGTGGCACACGGGCCCAGCTGTCCTGCGGCAGGTGGAAACCTCCCAAACCAGGGATCAAACCCACGTCCCCTGAATTGGCAGGTGGACTCCCAATCACTGGACCACCAGGGAAGTCACACAAATTTTGAATATACTTAAAAAAAAATCATTGAATTGTACATTTAAATAGGTGGATTGTATGGTATGTGAATTCTATCTCAATAAAGCTGTTACCAAAAAAAGGCATTGGGTTGTAATTGGCCTACTCCTACAGTCCATGGGATCACAAAACAGTAGAATACAACTTAGTAACTAAATAACGACTACAACAGCAACAATTCTGTACACTTGGGTTTCCATGGTGGCTTAGTGGTAAACAATCTGCCTGCCGTGCAGGAGATGCAGGTTCAATGATCCTTGGGTTGGGAAGATTCCCCAGAGAAGGAAGTGGCAACCCATTCCAGTATTCTTGCCTGGGAAATCCTATGGACTGAGGAGTCTGGTAGGCTACAGTCTCCATGGGGTCTCAAAGGCAGACAGGACTTAGCTACTAAACAACAACTCTGTGCACTATAATCAAAGAAGTGAATGTTATCTTTTAGTCATGTGTTTTATTAATATTAATGTTTCATTGTCATGAATTCCTGATAACTGGCTGCTCTTCCAATAAATCCCCTTTTGAGGATGCAAAACAGTCTTTTTTACAAGTATCTCTCAGAACAAAGTGAGAGATTACTCCCCAGGCTCTTGAAAGAAGGAAGGGAGCAACCTTTCCAAGTTATACTCATGGAGCTTACTCTGAACACTGAAGAGCCAACTTTAATTTGCTCAAGTTTCGTGACTTTGATGATATGTAGGTCATCTATCTATGAATCTTGCACTTGGAAGACATCCTAGAAACAATCCAGCCCAGTGGTTTTCAAATTTGTTTAGTAGAATCTAGAGCTGCAGAGCGGGGACCTCAGGAGCAACCACAGGAGGAAACTCTTGGCGGGGGTGGGGGGGTCAGCGGTGTGTTCTAAACTGGACTGAGTGAGCTCTGTCTCAGTTTCAATCAGGGCAGTCCTGATTTTATCTGATGTAATCACTGGGCTTCAGCAAGATTTTGTTTGAAGAATTTAGCAGCTAACATGTTTAAGGCTCCTCTGATTTCTAGTTCTATGGAAAATGGAGACAGGATCCTGGGAAAAGACTCAGAGTCTCTATATCCATCTGGTGACAGAGCAGGATCTGGAATCATAGATTCCTGAGGATGGGCATGGTGGTTGGGATCACTGAATCAAGCCTGTGAAGCTTGACTTCTCATGACTCCACCACTCCTGTCTAGTGAAGGCAGAAGAACATGATGGACAAGCCTGTGGACTCCAGAGCCAAGTGGCCTGTACTTGAACCCTGACCCACCACATCCTAGCTGTGTGATCTTGAGCAGGAAATTCATCCCTGCCCAGCCTTGGCTGCTGTATCTACAGCAGAAGATTAAGTGAGGTTATGTCAAGTGTCTGGCACATAATTGGGGCCAAGTAAACAGTAGCCACAATTATGACATATCAGTACAGACTATGCACATGCTTTGCTCTCCACGATTTCAGTGGCTAAGAGGCACACCCTGTGAAGTTTGTCTCCATCTGCCTTGACTGAAAAATCAGAGTTGGTTTCACATGGCCATTCTCTGCACCCTCATATGACCTACCTGTAAGATTTTTCATTTGTTTCCGTTCAATTTCACCTATCTATTGGGGTCATTTAACTCAGACTGATGGGCTGTTTTCCAGTCCTAAGCGTGAGAAGACTGTAGCCAGGTCTGTCTGACAGCTTGGTCCCAATAGGAGTCTGTACTTGGTCTCAGAGTTTCTGCCGGCTTGTGCATAAGAATGCTATATGGTGGATGGTACTCTGTAACTCTTCTTTTTGGGGAGCACGCTTGAAATCGCTCAGTCGTGTCTGATTCTTTGTGACCCTGTGGACGGTAGCCTACCAGGCTCCTCCCTCCACGGGATTCTCCAGGCAAGAGTACTGGAGTGGGTTGCCATTTCCTTCTCCAGGGGATCTTCCCTACTCAGGGATTGAACCCGGGTCTCCTGCATTCCAGGCAGAAGCTTTAACCTCTGAGCCACCAGGGAAGCCTCACTCTGTAACTCTTCTTTTTGGGGAGCCATGATTCAAATTGTGGCTTGCTGCTGACCCTTAAAAATTTTTTTTATTCCTGCTTTGTTCCTCTCACCTGAGGCCCAATTTCAGTTAGTTTGTCTTTCTGCTTTATTTTCCAAATATGGTCTGATACGTCCCCCCACTCCCTCCTCCCTGAATCCCCTACATGTAGTCATCTCTGTATAGACCCCTTCTGAGCATGACTCCCTTTAAACGTAACACTTGTGAATTTCTCTAGTAAGGTGTAAGCAACCCTGCCTGACACTACCTGCCTGACCCTACCTGCCAGATTCTGTACACTTAACTCTAAATATGTTTTCTTTATATTCAGGACCAAAAATAAAGCCATTGAACTACTATTTCTCAGCTTTGGGGACTCTGCTAATATTTTAAAATGTCTTGATTTACAAATAACGTATATCCCTTTGTGAAAATAGAAGATCATCCATTCCCACAAGACAAATGTATGCCAGAGTTGTAATGCAAATTCCGTAGACTCACACACCCACAGTTCAATTGAATTTTTAAATAAAAATGCAGATAAATCAGTCTTCACCCATTATGATAACGATTTTAGTTAGTTCCCTGTGCCATTGAAAGTGTCTTCATTAATGACTCAGTACATTGCTTTTCTAAAGGGCACCAGTCGATGTCCTCAGCATCCCAATTAGTGACTTTTTTAGCTTTAGAGAACATTAGATTTAGAGCAATCATAAAGGGCAGGTCATCCACATACCTTATTTTGCACATGGGAAAAGCTACTCCCTGAGAGGACAAAACTGAGCCAAGATCACACAGCATTAAGCAGCAGGGCCGAGAGCAAGTCTTTGGTGTCTCGATCAAGTCCCAGCAGATCCCATATCTACATTCTAACCACCCAGGAAGCTACTTAAAAACAGCAACAACAAGAAGAAGCAAACAGATGCCCTGGTGAGCTTGACACGTTCTGAAGCAGAGGAGGTCTGGAGTAGGGTTGGAAAATCTGTGTTTTAGAATACCTCCCACAAGGGTGGCGATACACTCTGAGGTCTAGGCATGACCATTCAGGAATGCTCTCTGAGCAGAATTCAAAACAAGTGTTGACCTCAAACTTAAGAAAAAACTGGATTATGTAAAACTTCCCTGCCACAGTTTTCCTAAGGGGAAAGAGGCATAGCATAGGTCACTTGACCCATATACAGTCCAATTCCCCAAATTGAATGACCAGGAAAAATGCTTCAGTAGTATGAAGTCCATGAGGTCGCTAAGAGTCGGACACGACTGAGCGACTTCACTTTGACTTTTCACTTTCATGCATTGGAGAAGGAAATGGCAACCCACTCCAGTGTTCTTGCCTGGAGAATCCCAAGGACTGGGGAGCCTGGTGGGCTGCTGTCTATGGGGTCCCAGAGTCGGACATGACTGAAGTGACTTAGCAGCAGCAGCAGCAGTATGAAAGCAATATACATGTATATGAAGAAGCAGACTACAAGAACTTCTGCTGGACAGATCCAGTAACTCAGCAGAGAGATCTGCAGAGTAGGCTTGTAAAGGCATTCATTTTGTGAGCTGGAAGCATTGCATACACTGTGGGGCCAGTAACCACAGTCAAGGCCTTAGCAGCTTGCCCTGCTTCTCATAATGTGAGTTGTAGTTGCTGGTTTACCTCCCCTCACCCCTTCCTTCACTTTTTATTTCTCTTGTCAATTCTTTCTGGTGAAAGGAGCACCAAAGCAGAATGAGTGCTCTGTTTACCACCTAATCTTAGGCCTTGGTGACCTGTTCGGAGCACATTTACTCAGCATGCAGCTTGAAAGTGAAAGTGAAAAGTGATAGTCGCTCAGTCATGTCTGACTCTTTGTGACCCCCTGGACTGTTCCGTCCAAGGAATTCTCCAGGCTAGAATACTGGAGTGGGTAGCCTTTCCCTTCTCCAGGGGATCTTCCCAACCCAGGAATCAAACTGGGGTCTCCTGCATTGCAGGCGGATTCTTTACCAACTGAGCTATCAGAGAAGCCCTGAATGCAGCTTAGAAGCTATAAATCATGTTATGAATGCTGGGTAGTGTGATATCTCACCATTATCCATCTAATTTCTGACCAGGGTCAAATATTGTTGATTGCTACCACTGCAAATTGTCGCCATGAATTTTGCAGAGCATAGTATCTCAAAATGTAGAAGAAATTGGAAGGTGTTTGTTGAAATGGATGATTCTTAAGACATCAAAAGGATAATCTATATCATGTCAGCATCTTCGTCAGAATCATTTAAAAGAGAAATGGAAGAGCATGTGAAGGGGATTTGGAGTTGTCTTATTTCTTTTGGGCTGCTAAAACAAATTACTATAGACTGAATGACTTATAAACAAACATTTATTTTTCATAATTCTGGAGTTTGGGAAGTCCAGGTTCAAGGTGCTGCCAGATTTGGTGTCTAGAGAGAGCATTCTTCCTTGTCCATAAATGACTGTGTTTTTCTGTGTCCTCATGTGGTGGGGCTACAGTCCATGGGGTCACAAGAGAGACACAATCTAGCGACTAAACAACAATAACAACATGTGACAGAAGGGGTAAAGGGAACTCTCTGGAGCCTCTTTGATAAGGGGCTACCATTGATGAGGGCCCTATCCTCATGACCTGCTCACTTTCCAAAGGTCCCACCTCCTAATATCACTGCATTCAAGATTAGGCTTCCACATAAATTTATGGGAGACACATTCAGTCTATAGTAGGAGTACTCAGTGTTATTTTTCTAAGTATTCACTAGATTACACCCAAAATAATGAATTGGTGGGAAAGCTTCAATTCATTTACATTCTTGTCTCTTAAATGTAGTTGCCATTAACATGTGATTGATTGTCCTTTTAACAGAAAGGGGAATATATATCATGGTAAATTCTTGCACATGTTCTTCACAAGACATTTTTTAAAAAAGGTTGAAAAGCTTTATTTTTTGTCCCTTTATTATTAATGATGAAAATAACTTTGAAAAATTTAATCACTCCCTGATTTTATAATTCAAGAAAGGAATCTGAGCCCCTGAGAAGTTACATGTCTCACTCAAAGTATATTAATTTCTGACTGACTGATTCATAATTTAGCATGTGTTTCCTCCTACTGATGACTTCTCCTGCCCTTAATCTTTCCCATATAAAAGCTGCATATTATGTCAGAAAAAATGCATATGCATAGGAACACACACACACATATAATCTGCTTGTGACCATAAGTGATTCCTGTGCTCTGTGATGGTTATGTGTTTCTATAATCCCAGCTAATTTACTTCTGCCAAAGCTTATTTCACAGCTAGCTTGCAGCCACCAAGGAAACAACTTGAAGTTTTGAAATTTTGTCAGATGTTTGTTTACAAGATAGTATTTTTTGACAGAACCTGCAAGTTATTTATTTTTCTATCTTTACTTTTAAAGTAATATGTTAAACATTCTTTATTTCGCAACTGGGCCAGCTAGAGTTTAGAATGAACAGATGTTTAACAGTCATTAATATTACAGTATAGTCTCTAATCAGCTTTGAAGGTGAGACTGTTGACTTCACTGTTTTCTCTTGATGACAGTTATTAAAGTGACAGATTATGAATAATTAATATTGGTGTAGACTGAGCACTCACTGTTGGTAGAGACTTAGAATATAAAGTTCACAGTGGCCACCTTCTGTTCCCTATGAAGAAAATTACACATGCGCCACGTGAAACTCAAGGTCCCTTGAGCTTTGATATCCATTTACACACAAAGGAATGGTGGTCGTGAGAGAGGAAGCCTGATCATCCAAAAGAACCCAAAGGATCAGTTTCTATCCTTTTCAAGTAAGCCACTGCTCAGGCAAGAGTGTTGATATTTGGGACCACATGTAATCTAATCATAAGGTTTGCAGAAGTCAAATTCCATACTGTGCAGTGTTGGCTGGGTATGAAATCATGTGCAGTCTGGTTATCAGGTCATGCTATCATAGGTTTTTAGTTACTTTTTCTTAGTTTTGTCTCATACAGTAACGAGTATTTATTGGATGCGTAGGGCCTCTTGGGGAAAATAATTTATATTTTCTTCCTGTAACTGGCTTTACAGTCTCATTATCTCTTTTCAAAGACTTCTTTATTTATTTATTTTTTTTGCTCTTCAGCTTTTGTGAAGTTTAGTTGATGAAATTGTAAAATATTTAAAGAGTAAAACAAGATGATGTGATATACCCGTACATCATGAAAAGATTCCCACCATCAAGTTAGTTAACATGTTAATCGTAGTTACTTAGTCATTTGTTTTGGTGAGAATATTTATATTCTACTCTCTTAGCAAATTTCGATTATACAATAGCATGTTATCAGCTGTAGTCACCATGTTGCATATTAGATCCTTAGACTCTAGTCATCTTATAACTGAACATCCGTACCCTTTTACTGTCTTCTCCTTATTTTCTCCTCCTCCCCCTCCCAGTCCCTGGCAACCACTTTTCTACTCTGTTTCTACGAGCTGACTTTTCTCTTTCTTTTAGGATTCACTTATTAGTGATGTCATGTAGTATTTGTCTTCCTTAGTTTGGCTTATTTCATGGCCTCCAAGTTCATCCATGTTATTGCAAATGGCAGAATTTTCTGGATTTTTGCTGGATCATATGGTAGTTTTATTTTTTAATTTCTTGAGGGACCTCCATACTGTTTTCCACAGTGGCTACATGAATCTACATTCCCAGCAACAGCGCACAATGGTACCCTTTTTTCCACATCCTCGCCAACACTTACTACTTTAGTCCTCTTGAGCATAGCCATTCTAACAGGTCTGAAGTGATATCTTATGATGGGTTTGAGTTGCATTTCCCTGACAGTTATTGATGTTCAGCACCTTTTCAGGTACATGTTGGCACTTTGTATGTTTGGGAAAAAATGTCTATTCAGATTCTGGGTTATTATTATTTTTTGCCTCTGAATTGTATAAGTTCCTTATATATCTTGGATATTAATGCCTATTGGGTATATGATTAGTAGATATTTTCTCCCTTTCCATAGGTTGCCTTTTTATTTTGTTGATGGGTTCCTCTGATAAACAGAAGCTTCTTAGTTTAATATAGTCCAATTTGTTTATTTTTGGGTTATTGCTTTTCCTTTTGGTGTCAAACAAAAAGTCATTGTCAAGACCATTGTGAAGGAGCTTACTCTCTATGTTTTCTTCTAGAAGTTTTATGGTTTCAGGCCTATGTTCAAATCTTTAATCCGTTTCATGTGTGGTCCAGATTTATTCTTTTTCATATGGATATCCAGTTTTATCAGCACTATTTATTGAAGAGACAGTCATCTACCCATTGTATATCCATGGCTCCTTTGTCAAAAATCAACTGACCATATGTGGATGGGTTTATTTCTCACTTCTCTTTTGTGTTCCATCGATCTATGTGTGTATTTTTATTCCAATGCCATATTACTTTGGTTAGTATAGCTTTGTAATGTAGTTTAAAAACAGGAACTATGATGCCCCATCTTTGTTCTTCTTTCAGAGCCAAGATTGCTTTGGCTATTTGTGGTTGTTTGTGGTTTAATACAAATTTTAGAATTTTTTTTCTATTTCTGTGAAAAATGCCGTTGGAAATTTGATACAGATTGTATTGAATCTGTAAATTGCATTGAGTAGAATGGCAATTTTAACAATATTAATTTTTCCACGTAAGCATGGAGTATCTTTCATTTATTTGTTTCTTCAGTTTCTTTCATCAGTGTCTTACATTTTTCAGTGTACAGATCTTTTTACTCATGGTTAAATTTATTGAGTACTTAATTCTTTTCAATGCTGTTGTAAATGGGATAGCTTTCTTAATTTTTCTTTTTTATATAGTTCCTTGTTAGTGTATAGAAATGCAACTAATTTTTGTGTATTTGTATTTTATCTTATAACTTTATTGAATGCATACATTAGTTCTAATAGTTTACTGATGGAAGCTTTAAAATTTTGGCACATAGAATTTAAGTCATGGTTAAGACATGGTTATCCTGCTGCCAGCCCCACTGGAGCACTCTCGTGGCTGTCAGAAGCACTGCAAGATTTGACATCTGGCATCCAGAGGCACTGCCAGCTGGGGGAAACCATGTGCCATGAGGGTCCTTGCCCCACTGCCGAGGGAAAGTGACCCTCACACCTTTTTAATGTATGCATGTACCAAAACATGCGTGTTTTATAAGTTAATAATAAACTCATAAGTACAGTGTGGTGATAGAACCCAGGCATTTGGTTATGCTTTAACTTTATACAATAATAAACTCACAAGTACAGTGTGGTGATAGAACCCAGGCATTTGGTTATGCTTTAACTTTATACAATCTTGGGCAATTTAGGAAGGGCAGCGTGCTTTCACAGTTTCTAATGGAAAAGAAATTTGGTGATAGATAATAAGAATAAAAAAGACATATACATGAGTTGCTTTATCAGAGAGAAGTTTTGAGCTTTAGCACAGATTTTTATACTTAAAAATACTGCCACTCATTTTTATAGTCTCTCCTATAATTTAAAATGTAAGACTTGTCCAATTTAAGACTTGGACATTCTACTTCCCTTTCATACTCAGACACCAAGAGGCACCTACAAAAATGCTCACCTCAACATTGTTAATTGTAGTTACAAATGTCAAGCAGTAGAAATGTCCATTAGTAGAAGGATGATTATATAAACTATGGCATAGCCATTACAGTATAAAAAAATGAGATAGATCTGTATACATTGACACAAAACATCTTCAAGGTAAACTCGAGTGAAAATAGCCAACTATAAAATCACACAAAACTATACAACAGTATGATAATTTTCTTTCAAAAACTATGCCACATGTTTTCAGTTCAGTTCAGTTCAGTCGCTCAGTTATGTCCAACTCTTTGCGACCCCATGAACTGCAGCACACCAGGCCTCCATGTCCATCACCAACTCCCGGAGTCCACCCAAACCCATGTCCATTGAGTCGGTGATGCCATCCAATCATCTCATCCTCTGTTGTCCCCTTCTCCTCCTGCCCTCAATCTTTCCCAGCATCAGGGTCTTTTCAAATGAGTCAGCTCTTTGCATCAGGTGGCCAAAGTTTTGGAGTTTCAGCTTTAGCATCAGTCCTACCAAT
>NW_011494688.1:374893-382881 GCF_000754665.1 Bison bison bison | reverse complement strand
CCTCCTGCCCTCAATCTTTCCCAGCATCAGGGTCTTTTCAAATGAGTCAGCTCTTTGCATCAGGTGGCCAAAGTTTTGGAGTTTCAGCTTTAGCATCAGTCCTACCAATGAACACCCAGCACTGATCTCCTTTAGAACGGACTGGTTGGATCTCCATGCAGTCCAAGGGACTCTCAAGAGTCTTTTCCAACACCACAGTTCAAAAGCATCATTTCTTCAG
The DNA here is from genome assembly GCF_000754665.1 of Bison bison bison. Lineage (NCBI taxonomy): Eukaryota > Metazoa > Chordata > Mammalia > Artiodactyla > Bovidae > Bison > Bison bison. The sequence continues at coordinate 382,661 of NW_011494688.1, read as the reverse complement.
CACTCAGCTTTCTTTATAGTCCAACTCTCACATCCGTACATGACCACTGGAAAAACCATAGCCTTGACTAGACGGACCTTTGTTGACAAAATAATATCTCTGCTTTTTAATATGCTGTCTAGGTTGGTCAGAACTTTCCTTCCAAGGAGTAAGTATCTTTTAATTTCATGGCTGCAGTCACCATCTGCAGTGATTTTGGAGACCAGAAAAATAAAGTCAGCCACTGTTTCCACTGTTTCCCCATCTGTTTGCCATGAAGTGATGGGACTGGATGCCATGATATTCGTTTTCTGAATGTTGAGCTTTAAGCCAACTTTTTCACTCTCCTCTTTCACTTTCATCAAGAGGCTCTTTAGTTCCTGTTCACTTTCTGCCATAAGGGTGGTGTCATCTGCATATCTGAGCTTATTGATATTTCTCCCAGCAGTCTTGATTCCAGTTTGTGCTTCCTCCAGCCCAGCGTTTCTCATGATGTACTCTGCATGTAAGTTAAATAAGCGGGGTGACAATATACAGCCTCGACGTACTCCTTATATACATATAAATGTATATAAACCCATAGTAGAAGGTTTAGAATGATAGATGTCAATTGATAAAGTGGATATCTCCAGTAATTGTGGCTTATAGTCAGAACTTTAGTTTTTTCGTTTTTAAAACATGTTTATTTTTAAATGGATAATTGCTTTGCAATATTGTATTATTTTCTGCCATACATGAACATAAATTAGTCATAAATATACATATGTCTCCTGCCTCCCACCCCATCCCACGCCTCTAGGTTGTCACGGAGCACCATGTTTGAGCTCCCTGCATGATACAGCAAATATCCATTGACTATCTGTTTTGCATATGGTAATGTATATGTTTCAGTGTTACTGTCTCAATGCATCCCTCCCTCTCCTTCCCCAACCGTGTCCACAAGTCTGTTCTCTGTGTCTGTGTCTCCACTGCTGCTCTGCAAATAGGCTCATCAGTACCATCGTTTCAGATTCCATATATACGTTTTAATATATGATATTTGTTTTTCTTTTTCTGACTTCCGGCTCTAGGTTCATTCACCTCCTTAGAATTGAATCAAATGTGTTCCTTTTTATGGCCGAGTAATATTCTTTTGTATATAAGTACCACAACTTCTTTATCCATTCAGCTGGTGGTGGACATCTAGGTTGCTTCCATGTCTTGGCTATCATAAATAGCACTGCAGTGAACATTGGGGTACATGGGTCTTTTTCAATTACAGTTTCCTCAGGATATATGCTCAGTAATGGGATTGTTGGGTCATATGTCACAATGTTTTAACTTTACAAAACTTGTGGCAGGCAGAGTTCTGAGGTGGTTCCTGACCTGCCTCCTAGTGTACACATCTTGCATAATCCCTGGGGCTGTAATTTGATGGATTTTATTTCCATGATTAGTGTATGTTTCCTGGTACAGTTAATTAAGAAAAGGAGATTGTTCCAAGTGGTTCTGACCTAGTCACAAGAGGCTTTTAAATCTAGATCTAGAGGTCAGAGGGGGGAAAAGCCAAAGATTCAAAGCAAGAGGAATTCTTCCATGCTGGAGAACTTCTGAATTGTTGAAGAAGGCCACATGTCAAGGAATGCAGGCAGCCTTTGGGATCTTAGCCTCTAGCTGACAGTCAGCAAGGAAATGAGCACCTCACTCTTACAACTTCAAAGAACTGAATTCTGCCTCAAGGATGTAAGCTTAGTAAGCTCCCTGTCTCACACCTTGACTTTAGCCTTATGATACTCTGAGCATTGGCACATACATCATTTGTCACTGTGACATTTCCATTTCTCATCAATTCTCAGACACCAGGAGAACCTAGAACCTAGCCATGCCATGCCAAGACTTTTGAGTGCAGAAACTGAGATAATAAATGGATATTGTTTTTACGCTACTACATTGCTGCTGCCGCTGCTAAGTCGCTTCAGTCATGTCCGACTCTGTGCGACCCCATAGACGGAAGCCCACCAGGCTCCCCCGTCCCTGGGATTCTCCAGGCAAGAATACTGGAGTGGGTTGACATTTCCTTCTCCAATGAGTGAAAGTGAAAAGCGAAAGGGAAGTCGCTCAGTCGTGTCCGACTCTTAGCGACCCCATGGACTGCAGCCTACCTGGCTCCACTGTTCATGGGATTTTCCAGGCAAGAGTACTGGAGTGGGGTGCCATCGCCTTCTCGGACTACATTGCTAGTAATCTACAATGCAGCAGTAGAAAACAAACACAAAGTTATTTTACTATTAATTGCTTAATTACACATAATTTGTTATAATAATAAAGTTTAGTTATCCTTAATAACTTTCTTAGTAGGTTATGAGTATTAATTGCACTTATAAAATAAACCTTGGGAGCTGTGTGTTATTTGTCCAAGAAAACAGTAGAGGAATTGTGTGTATGGATCAGTTTTAGGTTGTCAGGAAACCCTCTTAGCCCACCATGATTAGTGGACCTACCCTTGGAGAATTGGCACCTTAGAAGTCATCTGGTTCAACCCCCAGGGGCTGGTTCTAATTTGTAAGTGGGCAGAGCATCCTCAGTGATGACAAGGAACTTGCCACTCCACAAAGAACTCCATTCCATTTCAGACAGTTCTAATTGCTGTTAAGTTTTCTCCTGAAATCTTCTTGTCAGCTCCAGCTTGGCCCTTGTGATCACTAGAGCTCTCGTATAAGTGATGGTCCGAATAGTCTAAGGCCTCACTCATGTCCCTGTGAACATTTTCATAGGGTCTCCTTATTGTTCTTCAGTGTAAAGAACAAAGCAAAACACCCCAAATACTGCTTCTTCAGAGCTCTCACTCTTATTGGAGAAGTAGCCTTGATTTCCAAGTTGAATATGAATTTCTCAAGTCGTGCCTCAGTGGAGAGCCACATTTCCCAAGCATTTGAGGAAGCTGAACATCAAGGTCATATGTGGCTGAAAGATTTATGAATCACTGATGTACATTCTGTGCTATCAGAGTGGGGAAAGTAGGGTTCGTCCAAAATAAGTAAGAACAAGACATTTCCACTCTATTTGGCAAATGTTTTATAATTGACTGCTTTCACACGTGATTTTGTGGCCATAGTCATAACCTGGAACAGAAGCAAAGTATTTCAGAAAGGAAAGAAACTGGAAGCTTTCATAATCCAGTTATCTTGCCGATATTTTAGTTCTTTTTAAAACAACCCCAGATTTGCTCGAATACTTCTGGTGACAAGGAACTCACTACCTGATGATGCATCCAGATGTATTCATTTTTTCTTACAATTACAAGCATTTTTATATTGATTTGAAATCTATGTTCTTTTTTAACTTTTTAAAATTTTTCATTTCAGTTCTGTCTTTGGAGTCTAAACATAGATCTATTCAATCCATCTTCCTTTCAGGTACTTAAAGGAAACTGTCACAACCCCTTAGTCTCCTGTTCTTTAGCTGAACATCTTCAATTCTTTTACATTGAAAGGAGCCTAAAGTTATAGGACATTTTATTGTGTCTCTCTGTGTGTGTGTGTGCAGCCCTTTTCACATTGTCTCTTAACTGAAGTTACAATCAGCAAAGAACCCTGGTCGTTTGCATCCGAGCTGATAAGAGGAATTGGCTGAATCTTCTTGGCCTGGTTCGCTGCAGGGAACCAGGGAGAAGTGCAGGGTGCAGTGATAATCATTATCAACCAGTGCAGAGACATTTAAATGACAGTCATTTCATTTTCTTCCCAGTTTCTGTGTGGACCTCAAGGTCTACCTCACTTTGCCTCCAGAACATCAAGTTCTAGTTTCTAGAACTTTGAGAAGTTTTAGCCTATGGTACAAAATGTACTTTAGATAGCATATCTAAATGTAAATTTCTGCACTTATATTTAATATTATTTAAAAGTAAATATCTACACATATGTTTAGATGTAAATTTCTACACATATGTATTTAATCACAAATGATAGGACATTATACACATTGTTCTACAATTTGCTTCTTTTTTCTTTTAACTCTATATTCTAGAGATCTCATGGTATCAGAGCATACAAAGCTATTTTGTTCTTTTCAATGTATGCATAATATTCCATTGCATAGATGTACTTTAATCATTTAATGGATTCCTTTTGATGGACAGCTAGGCTATTTCCTTTATTAAAAAAAATTTACAATTATAAATAGCACTGCGAAATTCTTCTGTTTACATTAATTTTCACACAGAAACAAGATATGTGTAGAGCAGTAGTTCTCAGACTTTAGCATGTACAGAGTTATCTAGAGGGCTTGTCCAAACATGGATGGTTGGGCTCCACCCCCTGATTTTCTAATTCAGGAAGTCTGAGGTAAGACCCAAGACAGTATTTTCAAACAAGCGCTCAGGTGGTGCTGGTGCAGCTGGTCTGAGGAGCCACACTTTGGGAATCACTGTTCTAGGAGCTCCAGAAGTGGCACTGTCCACTGAAGTCTCTGTGTTAATCCTCTTCACCTCTGTGTCTCAGTGCAAATGTGAAGTATGTGAGCCAGGTAGCTCTTGGTAAAGGAGGACTCTGAATGAAACTGCCTCTTCCCTGTCCTGTGGTAGGAAAGGAGGTCAGGGCAGAATAACCAGCAGCACACGTCTTGGGCCCTCATGCCAAGTGTAGGGGCTTTATTGTACTCCAGGACTTTTGTTTTGCCATATGAGATGTCAGCTAGGGCACCACTGTGTGCAGGCTCTTGAAAGTTGTCATTTGCTCTTTAGTGTTCTTTCTGTCTGCCTGTGTGGCACAGGAAAGCACCACTGGGCACTTACATTTATTCTGGACTCTGGGGCTCTCTGCACAGCAACGGAGTCAGACCCTGTAAATATTTTTATGAGGTAGATCTATATCAGGAGAGAAAGGACAGTTTCATTGCTTATGAAGACAGGGTGTCCATGCATGTGCTCTCCTTCATTTTCCATGACCCCATAGGCCCCCATCCCATGATGCATTTCTTCTTCCCCTTTTCTCTGACCTGGGGGGGGCGGGTCTTGGGTGTGGGGAAGGAATTTGTTGAATATCTGCTGTGTGCTGGGCACTCACTAACGCAAGAGGATAGCTGTGTGTTCTTGCTTCCATCTGAGAGATGCCGAGCCTGAGGCCAAGATCTGAGAGGTAATAAGTGGGCGAGCCAGGATTTGAGACCAGGTCTAGTTGGTTTTAGAGCCTGTGTGGTGTGCTGTCTCTTCTTTTCCACATCCTCTCCTGTAGCAGTGGTAAAGCCCAAAGGGAGTGCTTTGGGCTAAATGTAGTGTGTGTGGTTGTTGAGTTTGCAGTGTCAGTTGTACTCAGCACAACTGAGGTGAGTTCCTTGGTGTCTGTTCTCCTTGTCTCCAATGTGACTCTTAAGTCAGGACTGTGTCACTGAGGCTTGTCATAGTGACTAGAATGCTGGAAAGAAGAGAATTTTCAGATCACGCACCGTCTGTCCGTTTCAGTGCTCATGCTTCAGTTTGCTAAAGAAAGGGAACCAAAGGGGATGAAAAGGCCAGAGGAATAGTAGATCCAGGCACACAGAGAGCTTGCTCTTGGCTCAGACTCAGTCCTATCTTTTATTAGTCCCAAGACCTTGGGCCTTGGTAGCTGCATAGCACGTCTTTTCTGTAAAATGGCTACCAAACAAAAAGGCACCTGTCCCCTAATGCAGGGTTTCCCAGTTTGCCTGATATGACTATTAGACGTTCAGATTCCTAGGTCCTTCCCCTAGAAAACCATGGTCAGAAGAGGGAAGGTTGGGCCCAGGAATGAGACTGGCCAAGATCAATCATGGACACTGCCTCATTGAGTCAGGAGCACCCTGTCTACCTCAGAGTTATATAATCTGATGAAAGAGTACGTGTTATCAATTGTGCCTAACTCAGAAACAGAAATAGTCATTGTTGAAGGCCCTCAACACCTTCCTAGCTCCAACTCCTAGGCAGATTAAAATTTTCCCAAGGCTAAGTATTTTCCTGAACTTATTGCTGCAGAACCCAAACATCTTTGGGAAATAACCACGCACAGGCCTTTAGACCAGCAATAGTGCTTATCTAGCTGGCACACAATAGGGAGTTTGAGGCACGTATGTCACCGTGGAGAAGACGGGAGCCTGGAACTAGGGTGGAGACCCTGAACAGAACAAAGTGCTGACAAGTGCTTAGGATGAACTTTTATTCCATGACTGTATCAAGGATTGGCCCCATAATTTTAAGTTTAAAAAAGAGAAATGGAAAATTCCCTATGGTTGGTAGGAAATTATACTAATAAAAATGATTTCTAACACTGATTAAGTGCTTAGTCATTGCTGAAATTGATTTCCACAAGCTGGAGGGAATTTGTAACAGTCAAAACAAATTCCTTATTTCTCATTTTCATTGATGATGCCTCCAAAGGCAAATGGTTTTCTGTTCCGATAGAAAGAACTGATCTTGATCTTGCCTGTCCTAAAGCAGTCTGGTCTCTGATTTTCCTGCATATGATTTATGTTTTCTCTGGTTTGGTGTTTCTCCGGTTTGTTGGCAAAGGCTTCAGGAAGAGATTTCTCCAGGGCATGACCGGCATATCATCTGCTCATTCTCAGAAAACAAAGCACAAAACAATAACAGAAAGACCCAAATGTGGTCATTGCATTGTGTAACTGATGCAAAGTGACTAGCACTTGACAGCAGATAATGGTCTAAGAGAGAGAATGACTATGTTAGGAAATAACTTTTCGACCTATGGTTCTTGCTGCCGCCTCAGGAATGGAAGTGGGAAGGAATCACAAGAATTCTAGCACCCTTGATTTGTCCTGTGTCTGTCTCACATTAGCACTATTATTTTATGGGCTGCCTGGAGGTGGGAGGTGGCTCCATTTGGATGCAGATGACAACATCAGACTGAGTAACTATTTGAAAACCTGTGATTGAGTATTAAGTCTAAGAAATTTATTTTAAAATAAAATACAAATAATGAATAAATTATAAAGAAAGTGGAAGAGGATTTTACTTTATTGTTTTATTGAAGAGTAGTTGATTTACAATATTGTATTAGTTTCTGATTGATGGCATAGTGATTCAGTTTTATATTATTTTTCATATTTTTTCCAGTAGAGTTTATTGTAAGATATTGACATTGTAAGATATTGAATATAGTTATTCAATATCTTACAATATTCCCTGTGCAATAAAATATTCCCTGTGCAAAAAAATTCCTTGTTGTTTATTTTACATATAGTAGTTTGTATCTGCTATTCTCAAACTCCTGATTTATTTTTCCCTCATAACTTTTCCCCTTTGGTAACCACAAATTTGTTTTCTGTGTCTGAGTCTTATTTCTATTTTGTAAATAAGTTCACTTATATAATTTTTTAGATTCCACATAGAAGTGAATATCACATGATATTTGCCTTTCTCTATCTGACTTACTTAACTTAGTATAATAATCTGTCAGTTCAGTTCCGTTGCTCAGTCATGTCCGACTCTTTGCGACCCCATGGATTGCAGCATGCCAGGCCTCCCTGTCCATCACCAACTCCCGGAGTTCACTCAGACTCACGTCCATCAAGTCAGTGATGCCATCCAGCCATCTCATCCTCTGTCTTCCCCTTCTTCTCCTGCCCCCAATCCCTCCCAGCATCAGAGTCTTTTCCAATGAGTCAGCTCTTCACATGAGGTGGCCAAAGTACTGGAGTTTCAGCTTTAGCATCATTCCTTCCAAAGAAATCCCAGGGCTGATCTCCTTCAGAATGGACTGGTTGGACCTCCTTGCAGTCCAAGGGACTCTCTAGAGTCTTCTTCAACACCACAGTTCAAAAGCATCAATTCTTCGGT
>NW_011494688.1:373901-374793 GCF_000754665.1 Bison bison bison | reverse complement strand
TGCTCAGCTTTCTTCACAGTCCAACTCTCACATCCATACATGACCACAGGAAAAACCATAGCCTTGACTAGATGGACCTTTGTTGGCAAAGTCATGTCTCTGCTTTTGAATATGCTATCTAGGTTGGTCATAACTTTCCTTCCAAGGAGTAAGCGTCTTTTAATTTCATGGCTGCAGTCACCATCTGCAGTGATTTTGGAGCCCAGAAAAATAAAGTCTGACACTATTTCTACTATTTCCCCATCTATTTCCCATGAAGTGATGGGACCAGATGCCATGATCTTCGTTTTCTGAATGTTGAGCTTTAAGCCAACTGTTTCACTCTTCACTTTCACTTTCATCAAGAGGCTTTTGAGTTCCTCTTCACTTTCTGCCATAAGGGTGGTGTCATCTGCATATCTGAGGTTATTGATATTTCTCCCGGCAATCTTGATTCCAGTTTGTGCTTCTACAGCCCAGCGTTTCTCATGATGTACTCTGCATATAAGTTAAATAAGCAGGGTGACAATATATAGCCTTGACGTACTCCTTTTCCTATTTGGAACCAGTCTGTTCCATGTCCAGTTCTAACAGTTGCTTCCTAAACTGCATATAGGTTTCTCAAGAGGCAGGTCAGGTGGTCTGGTATTGCCATCTCTCTCAGAATTTTCCACAGTTTATTGTGACCCACACAGTCAAAGGTTTTGGCATAGTCAATAAAGCAGAAATAGATGTTTTTCTGGAACCCTGTTGCTTTTTCCATGATCCAGCGGATGTTGTCAGTTTGATCTCTGGTTCCTCCGCCTTTTGTAAAACCAGCTTAAACATCTGGAAGTTCACGGTTCACATATTGCTGGAGCCTGGCTTGGAGAATTTTGAGCATTACTTTACTAGCGTGTGAGATGCGTGCAAT
>NW_011494688.1:369464-373540 GCF_000754665.1 Bison bison bison | reverse complement strand
ATCTCTAATTTTCTTGAAGAGATCTCTAGTCTTTCCCATTCTGTTGTTTTCCTCTATTTCTTTGCATTGACCGCTGAGGAAGGCTTTCTTATCTCTTCTTGCTATTCTTTGGAACTCTGCATTCAGATGCTTATATCTTTCCTTTTCTTTTTGCTTTTCGCTTCTCTTCTTTTCACAGCTATTTGTAAGCCCTCCTCAGGCAGCCATTTTGCTTTTTTGCATTTCTTTTCCATGGGGATGGTCTTGATCCCTGTCTCCTGTACAATGTCACGAACCTCAGTCCATAGTTCATCAGGTACTCAATTTATCAGATCTAGTCCTTTAAATCTATTTCTCACTTCCTCTGTATAATCATAAGGGATTTGATTTAGGTCATACCTGAATGGTCTAGTGGTTTTCCCTACTTTCTTCAATTTCAGTCTGAATTTGGCAATAAGGAGTTTATGATCTGAGCCACAGTCAGCTCCTGGTCTTGTTTTTGTTGACTGTATAGAGCTTCTCCATCTTTGGCTGCAAAGAATATAATCAATCTGATTTTGGTGTTGACCATCTGTAGGTCTATCCATATTGTTACAAATGGCATTTTCATTCTTTTTTATGGCTGAGTAATATTCCTTTGTATATATGCACCACATGTTTATCCGTTCCTCTGTTGATGCTTCCATGTCTTGGCTGTTGTAAATAGTGCTGCTGTGAGCTTTGGGATGGATGTATCTTTTCCAGTTAGAGTTTTTTCTAGATATATGCCCAGGAGTGAGATTTCTGGATCATATAATGATTCTATTTTTAGTGTTTTAAGGACCCTCCTTACTGTTCTTACTATAGTTGGCTGCACCAATTTACATTCTCATCAACAGCATAGGAGAGTTCCCTTTTCTCTACACCCTCTTCAGCATTTATTATTTGTAGAGTTTTTAATGATGGCCATTCTGGTCTGGGTGAGGTGATCCTTCATTGTAGTTTTCACTTGCATTTCTATGATAATTAGCGATGTTGAGCATCTTTTCATGTGCCTGTTGGCCATCCATATGTTTTCTTTAGAGAAATGTCTGTTTAGTTTTTCTGTCCATTGTTTGACTAGATTGTTTGTATTTTGTTATTTAGTTTATGAACTGTTTATATATTTGGAAATTAATCCCTGGCAGGTCACATGATTTGCAAATATTTTCTCCCATTCTGTAGGTTTCTTTTCATTTTGTTTATGGTTTCCTTTTCTGTGCAGAAGCTTGTAATTTTGATTAGGTCCTATTTGTTTATTTTTACTATTACTTCTGTTGCCTTGGGATACTGATCTAGGAAAACATTGGTATGATTTATGTCAGATGATTTTTTGCCTATATTCTCCTCTAGGGGTTTTATGGTGTCCTGTCTTATATTTAAGTTGTTAAGCCAGTTTGAGTTTCTTTTTCTGTATGGTGTGAAAGTGTTCTAACTTCATTGATTTACATACAGCTGTATAGCTTTTCCAACAGCATTTGTTGAAGAGACTGGCTTTTCTCCATTGTTTATTCTTGTCTCCTTTGCCTAAGATTGACCCTAGGTGTGTGGGTTTATTTCTGAGCTCTCTATACTGTTTCACTGATCCCCGTGTCTCTTTCTGTGCCAATACTTTGCTGTTCTGATGACTGTAGCTTTGTGCTAAAGTGTGGGAGGGTTATGTCCCCAACACTGTTCTTTTCCCTCAGGATTGCTTTGCCAATTCTGTCTTTTGTGGTTCCATTTAAATTATAGGATCATTTGTTCTAGATCTGTGAAAAACGTCATTTTGGTATTGTTGCAGTATTTATAACAGCCAGGACATGGAAGCAACCTAGAAGTCTGTCGAAAGATGAATGGATAAAAATGTTGTAGTGCATATATATAATGAAATATTACTCATCCATAAAAAGGAATGAATTTGAGTGAATTTTAGTGAGGTGGATGAACACAAAGCCTGCTATACAGAGTGAAGTCAGTCAGAAAGAGAAAAACAAATATCGTGTATTAATGCATATATTTGAAATCTAGAAAAATGATACTGATGAACCTATATGCAGAGCAGGAATAGAGATGCAGACATAGACAACAGACTAGTGGATGCACAGGGGAAGAAGAGAGTGCGATGCATTGAGAGAGTAGCATTGAAACATATACATTACATATGTAAAATAGATAGCTGAAGGGAAGTTGCTGTATAACACAGGGAGCCCAGCCCTGTACTCTGTGACAACCTAGAGGATTGGATGGGGAGTGGGAGGGAGGCTCAAGAGGGAGGGAAATGTGTATACTTATGGCTGATTCATGTTTTATGGCAGAAACCAACACAACATTGTAAAGCAATTAGCCTCCAATTAAAAATAAAATTTTTTAAATGTCATGGGTAATTTGATAGGGGTTGCATTAAATCAGTAGATTGTTTTGGCTAGTATGGCCATTTTAGCAATGTTGATTCTTCCCATCCAACAGCACAGGATATCTTTCCATTTCCTTGAATCAGCTTCAGTTTCCTTTATCAGTGTTTTATAGTTCTCAACATGTAAATTTTTCACACCCTAGGTGAGGTTTATTCCTAAGTATTTTATTCTTTTTGATCCAATTTTAAAAGGGATTTTTTAAACCTTTCCTTTTCTGATATTTGTTGGTGTAAAGAAAGTCGACAGATTTCTGTATGTTAATCTTATATCTTGTTACCATGCTGAATTCATTTATCACTTCTAGCAGTTTTTGTGTGGAGTCTTCAGGGTTCTCTGTATACAGTATCATGTCATCTGCATATAATGACAATTTTACCTCTTCTCTTCCAGTTTGGATACCTTTTATTTCCTTCCCTTGTTTGATTGCTGTGGCTACAACTTCCAATATTATATTGAATAGAAAAAGGGAGAGTGGGCATCCTTACCTTGTTTCTTGTTTTACAGGGAAGGCTTTCAGGTTTTCACTGCTGAGTATTATGTTGATTATGGGTTTGTCATAAATAGCTCTTATTATGTTGAGATATATTCCCTCTGAACCAACTTTGGTAAGAGTTTTTATCATGAATGGATGTTGAATTTTATCAAACGCTTTTTTTTTTTTTTTGCGTCTGTTGAGATGATCATGTGGCTTTTGTTAATGTGGTATATATAGCACCTTGATTGATTTGCATATGTTGAACCATCCTTGTGACCTTGGGATGATTCTAACTTGATTGTGGTGTATTTTTTTTTAATGTGTTGTATTCATTTTGCTAGTATTTTGTTGAGAATGTTTTCATCTGTATTCTTCAAAGATATTGGCTTGTAATTTTTGGTAGCATCTTTTTTTAGTTTTGGTATCAGGGTGATGGTGACTTCATGGAAAAAATTTGGAGGAATTCCCTCCTCTTCAATCTTTTGGAAGAGTTTGAGAAGAATCAGTATAAGTTCTTCTTTGTATGTTTGGTAGAATTCCCCAGTGAAGCCATCTGGTATTGGACTTTTGTTTGTAGTGAGTTATTAAAATTACAGTTTCTATTTTACTTCTAGTGATTGGTTTGTTCAAATTATCTATTTCTTCTTGATTCAGTTTTGGTGGACTGTGTTTCTAAAAACTTGTCCATTTCTTCTAGGTTATCCAGTTGGTTGGCATATAATTGTTCACAGTATTCTCAGGATTTTTTGTATTTCTGAAGTATCAGTTATTTCTTCTCCTTTATTTCCTATTTTGTCTATTTGGGTTCTCTCTCTTTTCCTTTTGGTGAGCCTGGCCAGATGTTTGTCAATTTTGTTTACCCTTTCCAGATCTTTGGAGAAGGAAATGGCAACCCACTCCAGTATTCTTGCCTGGAGAATCCCACGGACAAAGGAGCCTGGTGGGCTACAGTCCATGGGGTCGCAAAGAGTTGGACATGACTGAGTGACTAACCACATTCCAGATCTTGGTTTTATTAATTTTTTTATATTTAAAAAATCTCTATTTCCTCCTTCTGATGAATTTGTGTTTATTTATTCTTTATCTAATTCTTTTAGGTGGCAGGTTAAGTTGTCTATTTGAGATTTCCTTGTTTTGAGGGGAAGGCTTGTATTACTGTGAACTTCCTTTATAGGACTGCTTTTGCTGCATCCCCTAGAATTTGTATC
>NW_011494688.1:347171-369364 GCF_000754665.1 Bison bison bison | reverse complement strand
ATCTTTGTTGTTTTTTTTTTTTGTCATTTGTTTCAGTGTATTTTTTAATTTCCTCTGATTTCTTTGTTGACCCCCCTTTTTTTGTAGCATGCTGTTCAGACTCCATGTAATCTTTTTTTTTCCCTTATTTCTCTTTCCATGGTTGATTTCCAGTTTCATGTTGTCATTATGAAAGAGGCTTGAAATAATTTCTAGCCTCTTAAATTTTTTGAGGCTTGTTTTCTGTCCAAGTCTGTGGTCTGTCTTAGAGAATGTTGCATGTGCACCTGTAAGAAATGTGCATTCTGGGTTTTTTTTTTTTGATGTAATGTCCTGAAAATATCAGTTAAAGTCCGTTTTATTGTGTCATAGGATTTCTGTTGCTTTATTGATTTTCTGTCTGAAAGATCTATCCTTTGATGTGGTTGAGGGGTTAAAGTCTTCACTATTACTGTATTCCTGTCAGTTTCTCCCTTCTTGTCTGTTAGTAGTTGTTTTATGTATTTGAATGTGCCTTTTGGGTGGACATATGTTAATAAGTATACTCTTCTCTTCTTTAATTGGTCCTTTTATCTTTATATAATGTCCTTCTTTATCCATCTCTATGGCCTTTGTTTCAAAGTCTATTTTGTCTGATATGAATATTGCTACCCCTGCTTTCCTGTCACTTCCATTTGCCTGAAATATTTTTTTTCCATCCTCATAGGCAGCATATTGTAAACTTTTGTTTTATTATCCAGTCTGCCACTCTGTGTCTTTTGATTGGAGCATTTAGGCCATTGACATTTAAGGTAATTATTATAGCTATGTGTGAATATCTATTGCCATTGTAAGCCTCGTTTTCCAGTTGATTTTGTAATTCTTCTTCATTCCTTTTGTTTTTCCTTCTGTGGTTTGATGATTTTTTTTTTTTGCTTGAATTCTCTTCTTTTTGTTTTTTGTAAAAATATTATATGTTTTTGATTTGTATTTACCCTGTTTTTCAGGTATGCTAACCTATTACTGTATCTGCTTGCTTTAGGCTGATAGTCTTGTAGACTCAAATACATTCTTTAAAAAAATTCTACATTTTCTTATCCCCCTCATCCATGTTTTATGATTTTGGTGTCTCTTTACATCTTCTTGTTTATCCTTTAGCTGTTCATTGTGGTTATCATTACTTTCACAATAATTTTAAAAAATTCTGTATACTGACTTATTCAAGTGATTTACTTTCCCACTGCCATTTTCTCTTTCCTGCAGATTCTTCTTTCTTTTCTATTTAGAGAAGACTGTTTAGAAAAATAGGTTTAGTATTATTATTATTATTATTATGAACATTTCTATATGGCACTATAAAGCCTTGGAAACATTATATTCCAATTAAAAGAAATCTTAGTGATCTACTAGAGAAAGTTGAATGGGCCCAGAAAAATGATGGAGAAGCCAAGAAGATTGCAAAAGAAGGACAGCTGTCTGCTAGGGATCTGCTACAGCCACGCTGGCTTTACTGCTACTGCTACAGAGTACTACAGGTCAGTTCAGAGGAACCATCCTGCTTGATTGATTGTCCCCAGACCAAATACATGGCCTGAGTGCTTGCTTCCTGTAGAGGTTCAGGAGTCAGCCTGTGGAACTCTGGCTACACTGAGACACCAACCTATAGAAAGATAGTGCTAAGTCACTTTGTGGCCACCATATTTTTTTATCTCCATTCAGTTTTAAGAAAAACAATGCTTAGAGACCGTACAAATATATAATAAAAGCTCTGAACCTCAGAGAACATCTTTCCTTATATGAAAAATTAGAGAGTTGGACGAGAGATCATTAACATCGCCTTCTGCTCAAAATATCCACCTCTTTGTTCTCCTTACTAATTAGGATCCATGCTTTTGCTGTCAGTACAAAATGGAAAGCAGATATTTAATTTGTTGTATAAAACAAGCATGAAAAATGCAGTTGACCCTTGAACAACATGGGTTTGAACTGTGCAGGTCCATTTATATGTGAATTTTTTTTTTTTTAGTAGTAAATATTACAGTACGGAGGCTTCCCTAGTAGCTCAGTGGTAAAGAATCCACCTGCCAATGCAGGAGATGCCATAGATGTAGGTTTGATCCTTGGGTCGGGAAGATCCCTTGGAGAAGGAAATGGCAACCCGCTCCAGTATTCTTGCCTGTAGAATCCCATGGACAGAGGAGCCTGGTGGGCTACAGTCCATGGGGTCGCAAAGAGTTGGACACGACTGAGCACCCACATGCCCATGTGGGAGGAAGACAGCTCCATGTCCCTTTATTCCATCATCTTGGTCTCCCTCGAAGCTTTTTTAATCATAAAATTCACAGTGAAATATGTCTTCTATTATAAGTTTTCTCTAAGTGGGCTTTTCTGGTACTCTAAGTCTCAAAGAATGTGGATCTCCAAACACTATTTAAAAACAATGTAACACAAAAGAGTGTCACATCAGTGGGACGGCTCTCACATGATACTGCTTCAAGTTTTGGCTCCATATGGTTCAGTGGACAGAAATCTTTTTATCAGACCAGGACTTGTCTCACCTTCTAGAAAGAGTGCTAGTGTAGAATAAACTTCTCCTTTGATTATCAGAAATTGCTTCCTGTATCTTGAAAGTTGAAGCATAAGATAATTCTTTAAAGCAGAGGATCTACTAGAATCTGAATTCCACAAACAGGCTTAGACAGAGGAATTTCTCATATAGAACGCTTTTCTCCTTTGATTTTTTTTTTTTTTTTAACTAGAGAAATACCATCCAATTGAAGGGAAAGGTGCAGAAGACTTCCAGTATTAAAAGTTTTTTTTTTTTTTTTTCCTGATGTTAGATCTATTATGTTCTTGTTTAGAGTCTGCAATTTGTATGAAAAGAGAAAGATTTATGCATGAAATAATCAGAGCAAGGCAATGAGTGACTAAGAATGGACATTAATGGTGCAAAGAGTTTACTTACTTTTCATTCATTCCCCACATTGCTTCAGAAAGAGAATGATACAGGCTGAGTTTAGCCAGTCTTCTGAGCATGGGGGTGTCATTTGAAGCTGGAGTGGTTAAGGAAGGCTTTTGGGAGGAGGTGGAAGGTGAGGTGAGTCCTGTTGGTTGAGGAGAATTTCCATGGAGATGTGTATGAAGAAAGTGAAGGGTGATCTCGGGAAAGGCAGCAGTGTAGACACAGGTAAAGTGGTAAAATGACTCTGTGGATGTAAAAAGGAATCATATGGTAGGACTGCACTCAATATGCCAGCAAATTTGGAAAACTCAGCAGTGGCCACAGGACTGGAAAAGGTCCGTTTTCATTCCAATCCCAAGGAAAGGCAATGTCAAAGAATGCTCAATCTGCCACACAATTGCACTCATCTCACACGCTAGTAAAGTAATACTCAAAATTCTCCAAGCCAGGCTTCAACAGTACATGAACCATGAACTTCCAAATGTTCAAGCTGGTTTTAGAAAAGGCAGAGGAACCAGAGATCAAATTGCCGACATCCGCTGGATCATCAAAATAGCAAGAGAGCTCCAGAAAAGCATCTATTTCCTACTTTATTGACTACACCAAAGTCTTTGACTGTATGGATCACAATAAACTGTGGAAAATTCTTCAAGAGATGGGAATACCAGACCCCCTGGCCTGCCTCTTGAGAAATCTGTATGCAGGTCAGGAAGCAACAGTTAGAACTGGACATGGAACAACAGACTGGTTCCAAATAGGAAAAGGAGTTCGTCAAGGCTGTATATTGTCACCCTGTTTATTTAACTTATATGCAGAGTACATCATGAGAAATGCTGGACTGGATGAAGCACAAACTGGAATCAAGATCACCAGGAGAAATATCAATAACCTCAGATATGCAGATAACACCACCCTTATGGCAGAAAGTGAAGAGGAACTCAAAAGCCTCTTGATGAAAGTGAAAGAGGAGAGTGAAAAAGTTGGCTTAAAGCTCAACATTTAGAAAACTAAGATCATGGCATCTGGTCCCATCACTTCATGGCAAATAGGGAAACAGTGGCAGACTTTATTTTTGGGGACTCCAAAATCACAGCAGATGGTGACTGCAGCCATGAAATTAAAAGACACTCCTTGGGAGGAAAGTTATGACCAACCTAGAGAGCATATTAAAAAGCAGAGACGTTACTTTGCCAACAAAGGTCTGAAGAGTCAAGGCTATCATTTTTCCAGTAGTCATGTATGGATGTGAGAGTTGGACCATAAAGAAAGCTGAGTGCCAAAGAATTGATGCTTTTGAACTGTGGTGTTGGAGAAGACTCTAGAGAGTCCCTTGGACTGCAAGGAGATCAAACCAGGCAATCCTAAAGGAAATCAGTCCTGAATATTCATTGGAAAGACTGATGCTGAAACTGAAACTCCAATACTTTGACCACCTGATGTGAAGAACTAATTCATTTGAAAAGACCCTGATGCTGAGAAAGATTAAAGGTGGGAGGTGAAGGTGACGACAGAGGATGAGATGGTTGGATGGCATCACCAAGTCATTGGATATGAGTTTGAGTAAACCCTGGGATTTGGTGATGGACAGGGAAGCCTAGCATGCTGCAGTCCATGGGCTCACAAATAGTCGGACATGACTGAGCAACTGACTGACCTGAACTGAACTGGTGGTAGGAGTAGAGCAGATATCCAGTTGTAGGGAGTAAAGGGATATTCATGTGTTTAGGAAGAATGGAGATGTATTATGAAACTCTTTCAGTGTCTTATCACTTTAGTGTTTGTCCCTAAAGTCATAGGCCATGTGAAACCACTAAAGTTTTCCTAGCAAAGAGTAAAAGAAAATGGATTCTATCCCCTGATTTGGTAACACATCACTGTATGTTATTTGTCCTGCATAGAAACAAATCTTCACCGTATATTCTCTTCCTGCCTTACAGGAAGACAGTTTAATGCTTTCTGTGATTTTAGGTTTGAACACACACTCTTCCAGTCGAGTCCTCCCTGTCTCTGTATCCCTTCCCTTCTCTGTCTTCTCCCTCTTTCTCTCATCTTGGCCCTTCTAGTATGTCCCCAGCTTTCCCTCCTGCCTTAATTCCTATTCTTCAGAGCCCATGGTCATATTGCTCCAGCAAGGCCTGTCAGCTTCTCCAGCTGACATTGCATTTCATGTTTGTGTCACAGTGGGACTCTCTGTAGCTTTCTTTATCTCTACAAATAGAGTGTGTAGTGACTTTGCAAATACATTCTACATTTAAGAAATGAAAGCTATAAAAGCATCAATAAGGTAATGGGGAGGGCTGGCCTCAGGACTCCTGAGGGTATTCTGAACCAACCCTATTCTTGCTACCTTCTGAAGAAACAAATTTCAACTGCTGCTCTGCTTATCTTTATCTCGTAAAGCTTAGGATATAAATTCGTAAGCTTCCAGATTTTTTTCTTCCAGGTTTAGTACTATAAATTGTTGTCTGTAAAAAATCCAGGAATGAAGATATGAGTTTGCCAAGGTCGTTTGACTCCGAAAGCATTAGCTTGGTAAAGATGAACTAGGTAAACTCCAGGCTCTTTTATTCAGCTGTCTTCAGTCAGTGTTCTGTTTAAGACTCAGGATGGCGCTGGGAAGGTGTCACAGACTGAGTTAGTGTTCCAACAGCAGAGGAATGGATGGCAGTGATCCTTTGGGGTTGGCAGAAATAGCAGCAATAATGAGGAGACCTTTATGTAAATATGTATATCATTTTTTTGAATGTAAGCTTTTCATAATGCTTGAAAACTCATGATCTTTCTTGAAACAATCATTGGTGGTAATGATCTTATGGTTAAAAAAAATGGCAAGTTCTTATATACTTAGGTCTTATCCAACAAGACTTCATTTGTCTAGTAACTTTGAAATAGAAACATAAATTTATTTTCCTGATGACTGAAACTGTCTGAATTGTATTATAACCGTGTATGATGAAAAGACTTTGAAACCCATTCTAATGCCGTGACTTTTAAATGAAATCCATTAGTTAGATTGTATATATGTGTGTGTGTATATTTATATAGATGTGTATATATGAAAGTTATGGGAAACCCATGTTGTCTCAAACAGTGATAGGAATTTTATTGGTTTTTACAACTGAAAACTATAAAGTATGGGTGTGTCAGACAGGTATTCATCCATGGCTCAGTGATACGGAGTGCCTGGTGCTCTTCTGTATTCCCTGCGGTGTTGGATTGAGGCCAGCTTGCTTCACAAACATGGGATAGCTGCCCGTAAGTTATGGGGATGCATGCTGCCTTGTTTGCTCCAATAGGAGAAAGAAAGTAGCTTTCCACACCTGTCTAACAAACTGCTGGGCTACAGTCTGAGCAGCGTATAGGACAGGTCTGCCCATCCAAAGGTCATCCTTGCCTGGGGTGGGGATTGGGTGAGTGAGTTGGAGGAGGGGAGAAGACCAGGCCCTGAATTAGGTCTTGAGTACACACCAGTCCCCTCCAGCCACTATGGTAAGCAAGAGTAGCATCAGTTTTCATTTTAGAGTCAGTTTTCTGATTGGTACAATGCATAGGTATGTTTATGCTAATAGTTAGGCTGTCACGGTAATCAGAGCATCTCAATATTTATCATCAGCTAACAAGATACCTTTAAAAAAAATCTGCTGGAATAGAGAGAACTCTGCTCATTAAGCTAGTATTTTAGCCTGTATCCCTCCATAAAATAGAGCCTGGGTCCAGGTCTTATGTGGAGGTTATTTATTTAGCAAAGTGAACCCAAAGTAGAAGAGTTAGAGTCTGTGAAGAAGGTAATTGAGAAGCTGGGGAGGTTTTTTGGCCACTGCTGTGGGCAAATGGACCTCAGTCCTGCTCAGAGCCCTCTGAGGATCCAGGTAGCATGCATGTCCCTCTAGACAGGAAAGAGGACAGTGTTTATTCAGGGACTTCTGTTGGTCCAGGGTGTCTTTATCCCAGATGCGCACTTGCGTCAGAATGACTGAGGAGATTCCAGCGGATGCCAAGAAGCCACATATATCGCGGAGCAAGGTGCTATCAGGTCACACCCATGCACAGCTGGTTAGCTGGTTGCCACAGCAAAAGCTGGAATAAAAGGAGTGAGTAACACGGCGTGTGAGGTGTCTGAGATAGTGAATGTGGTCTGATTGCTTGGTTTTCTGTTTACAAGTGTAGATCTGCTTCTGAGAGCCCTCCTAGCATAGAGAAGTAGAATCCAGCTTTCTCTTCCTGCTCAGTGAAGGGGATCATCCATAATGAGATTTTCTCTGAATATGGAAAACTTTGATGTAGTTTTTTAGTGTCCCATCTGCTTCCTCCTTCTGCCACCCCAGGCAAGAGTTCAGCTTTTGAATTTTGCTTAAGGGCATTGATGCTCCAGGATATACCATGATATGAAAAGGTCTAGCTCTGTGATGGAGGGATGATGCATTGCCTCCGAGAGAGCATGGGGGATGAATCACTGCTGCTGAAGACAAATGTCACATCCTAACTGGGATTTCAGCAAATATTAGAACTGACATCCAGAAACCATAGGTCATACATCTCACAGTTCCCCTGTCGTCTTTCTACTTCCCCTGAAGTAGATGAATGACAAATTATGTGGTTGAAATTATTTGGTAAGAAAAAGGAAGGGGTAGACGAAGAAATGCCTTGAGCTGGTACTGTTTATATAACGGATTGTATTTTGGAATTTGGAGTATACAGTAATACATAATAAGGTTATTTTAAACTTCTTATTTATTTACCTATGTTGAAAGGTATGGGTTCCAGATCCTCATCAGCCCTCGCATTGGGCTGGGAACAGACCCAAGGAGTCTGGGAGAAGCAGTACAGGAGTTTCATGAATGGTAACCCAATGATCCCCCAAATACAGGGCTCCCTGGAAAAGCAGAACTGGAGAAAGTGGCTGAGGTCAAAATGAGGGCATCCTATTAACATCTCCTCATTCCTATACCTTTTGACTTAACTGGTGGGGAGATTGGAGCAAAAATAGACCTTGAATTCACTCACCTAAAAGTGGTGGATCATAGCCCTCACATATAGCGCTGCTAACAGATTCAGAAGCCGCAGGGAACTGCCTTCAGCCTGGTGTCTAGAGGTCAGGCCACACCTAGGTGGGCCTTCTGCTTGGAGCAAGAGAGGAGGGCCATTGACCTTGTGGCTGATCTGTGAGGTGACAACATAGAATAGGCAGAAGGTCCCTGTTACCTCTTCCACCTGCTTACTCTGGTAAAAACAACAGAAGCAGCGGCAAAATCAACAGATAAAAAGAAAATGAGGTCCCTGGAAAATACCTCCATAGATACCCATCAGAAGGGGTGAACTAGCAGAGATGGAAAGAATTTGTTAGATGTTAATTTTTTTCAGTCTTCTTTGCCTGGGGATTCTCCCATATATAAGAACAAGTCTCAGGATCTCCAGCAGAGTGGCAGAAATGGTTAACATCCCTCAAAGATGCATATTCTGCCTCTGTGATATGAATCAGTGGCTGGAAACTGCTGCCCAGATAGGAACTACATTTCCCAGCCTGCCCTCACCCTCCTCCCTTTCCCACCCCTGAACGGCCTGCGACCATGTGACTAGTTCCCACTAATGGAATATGAGCAGAAGCGCTAAGCCGCTTATAGGCTTACCAGGTGATAAAGCCTGTCTTCTTCCCATCTACCACCTATAGATGAAAGGTTTAAGAACCCTAAGGAAAGTGTAGCCACAAGATTAGAGGAGCTGGATTCCTGAAGTGCTTCCTGCCCTAAGTTAAATGAGAGAGAGAGAGACTCTCTCTCATGAGTTAAATGAGAGAGAACAAATTTCCCATTATGTGAGGCCACTCAGATTTTGTAGTTTGCTTTCTCCAGCATAGAGCATTATTGTAATGACCAGAGCCATCCAGGTTTGTTCCCAGAAGTAGTAAGTGCTTGATGTTTTTGAATAAATGAATGAATGCACTTACTTCCTTTTGGAAGTTTGTTTAATAAATCTACATATAAAGAAACAAAATGGTTAAAGAGTAAAATTACAGATGTTGCAGAGAAAGATTTTGTTGTAAAAGCAACATGGGAATTAAGCATAGAGTAAATTATTTATGAGTATTAAGAAACACTATTTCCAAATAGCACCCAGTCAGAAGTTGTCATTTATCTGACAATAAACATGGAACTCAATTAACTTTCTTTCATCCCACAGAGGAAAAAGCATTCAAGTCAACTGCAGCGGTCATTTTGCAGTAATGGAAAGGAATTGCATTTTTAGCGTGTGTGTAGGTACAAGGGAGAAAATACATTCTAATGAGGCAAAAACAGCCAGAGTTGTAGACAGGCACTCACTTCCACTGTAAAAGACAGGTTGAGAATTCTCTGCTGTCGGTTCCATTAGTGAGAAATAAAAACCAGCCTCGTACTGATCGGGCAGGCCGCTGCACAAGACGGCCACCTTCGCACCCCACCACAACCCAAGTTTCCCATGTAGCCTGTGCTGCCATAGGCTGCTGGGCTTGTGTGGTGGCTCAGCAGTGAAGAAGCTGCCTGCAGTGCAAGAAACCCAGGTTCAATCCTTGCGTCAGTAAGATCCCTGGAGGAGGGCATGGCAACCCATTCCAGTATTCTTGCCTGGAAAATCCTTGGAGAGAGGAGGTTGGTGGGCTGCAGTCCCTAGGCTCACAAAGAGTTGGACATGACTGAAGTGAGTAAACACACATGTACCATAGGCTGCAGGACCTTTGCATACATCCTTCCCACTACCCAAACAATTGGTCTGTAAAGAACATTCTAGTCTCACCTGTAAAGTCTCATGTATTTCCTCTCAGTCTTGGAGGCTCAGTTAAAATACCACTTGTTCTTCTTCTGTTCTCTCTTTGCCTCTTTTTCTTCTGTGTGCCCACAGCACAGTCTCATCCTACAGTTAGAGATCTGATTGTACTGTTGTAATTTTCTGTTTAAAATTGGTTTCCCCCTACCACACACAGATCTGTGAAGTTGCATGCTGAATTCAGTTGATCATTATATTCTGAGACATGCCACAGTGTTAACTTCATAAGAGTAAAATTATGGTTCCAAGTGAATGCATGCATGCTAAGTCACGTCAGTCATGTCCCACTGTTTACAACCCTTGGACTGAGCCTCCTCCTCCATCCATAGGATTCTCCAGGAAAGAATACTGGAGTGGGGTGCTGTCCCCTCCTCTATGGGATCTTCCTGACCCAGGGATCAAACCCACGTCTCTAACATCTCCTGCATTGGTAGGTGGCTCTTTACCACCTGTGCCACTGAAATGATGAATTAATAATTAGGAGTTTGGAGGACATAATCTAAGAATATCTCAGTTCATCTTAATGTACAGTAGAATTTGTTTCCTTAAGCTAAAAGTGAATTATTTTGAGGAGTTCTGATAAAGACTTTATATTGTTGGTTTGTTTCTGTAAAACCATGCAGTGTTTCTTCAATTTGGAGACTTTCCCTTCTTATAGCTCCTAACTCTTGAGTTTCTGAAAATAATTTCAGCACATTCATCTTTAAGATTGTTCTCAATATGTTAGTATTTGCTTTTAAAATGAGACAGAGTACTCAAGGCTGATGCACTGGGATGACCCAGAGGGATGGGATGGGGAGGGAGGTGGGAAGGGGATTCACGATGGGGAACACATGTAAACCCATGGCTGATTCATGTGAATGTATGGCAAAACCCACTACAATATTGTGGGGAAAAAAAAGTAAATACCCATCAGTTCAGTTCAGTTCAGTTGTGTCTGAGTCTTTGTGAGCCCATGAATCGCAGTACGCCAGGCCTCCCTGTCCATCACCAACTCCCAGAGTTCACCCAAACTCATGTGCATTGAGTTGGTGATGCCATCTAGCCATCCCATCCTCTGTGTCCCCTTCTTCTATTGCCCCAATCCCTCCCCGCATCAGGGTCTTTTCCAATGAGTCAAATATTCACATGAGATGGCCAAAGTATGGGAGTTTTAGCCTCAGCATCAGTCTTTCTAATGAATGAACACTCAAGACTGATCTCTTTTAGGATGGACTGGTTGGATCTCCTTGCAGTCCAAGGGACTCTCAAGAGTCTTCTCCAACACCACAGTTCAAAAGCATCAATTCTTTGGCGCTCAGCCTTCTTCACAGTCCAACTCTCACATCCATACAAGCCCACTGGAAAGACCGTAGCCTTGACTAGACGGACCTTTGTTGGCAAAGTAATGTCTCTGCTTTTGAATATGCTATCTAGGTTGGTCATAGCTTTCCTTCCAAGGAGTAAGCGTCTTTTAATTTCATGGCTGCAGTCACCATCTGCAGTGATTTTGGAGCCCCCCCAAAATAAAGTCTGATACTGTTTCCCCATCTATTTCCCATGAAGTGATGGGACCAGATGCCATGATCTTCGTTTTCTGAATGTTGAGCTTTAAGCCAACTTTTTCACTCTCCACTTTCACTTTCATCAAGAGGCTTTTGAGTTCCTCTTCACTTTTTGCCATAAGGGTGGTGTCATCTGCATATCTAAGGTTATTGATATTTCTCCCGGCAATCCTGATTCCAGCTTGTGCTTCTTCCAGTCCAGCGTTTCTCATGATGTACTCTGCATATAAGTTAAATAAGCAGGGTGACAATATACAGCCTTGACGTACTCCTCTCCCTATTTGGAACCAGTCTGTTGTTCCATGTCCAGTTCTAACTGTTGCTTCCTGACCTGCATGTAGGTTTCTCAAGAAGTAGGTCAGGTGGTTTGGTATTCCTATCTCTTTCAGAATTTTCCACAGTTATTATAATCCACACAGTCAAAGGCTTTGGCATAGTCAATAAAGCAGAAATATATGTTTTTCTGGGATTCTCTTGCTTTTTCAATGATCCATTGGATATTGACAATTTGGTCTCTGATTCCTCTGCCTTTTCTAAAACCAGCTTGAACATCTGGAAGTTCACGGTATAGCACAATAAACCTATTATGTAGTAAATAAAAAAATATATATTTTTAGTTTTTCGATTTGTAGAATAATGGAGAAGATAGTAGTACAGTGTGTTGCCTTTTACCCTCAGTTTCCCATATTTTTAATATTATACGTGTCATACTTTTGTTACAACTAATGAAACAATGTTGTCATTTAGTCCCTAAGTCGTGTCTGAGTCTGCAATCCCATGGACTGTAGCCCACCAGGCTTCTCTGTCCATGGGATTCTCCAAGTAAGAATACTGGAGTGGGTTGCCATTTCCTTCTTCAGGGGATCTTCCCAACCCAGGGATCGAACCCATGTCTCCTTCATTGGCAAACAGATTTTTTACCACTGAGCCACAAGGGAAGCCCAGTGAACCAATACTGATATGTTGTTATTAACAAAGAAAGACCATAGTTTATTCATATTTCTTTAGTTTTTAACCTAATTTTCTTTTCTGTTATAGAATCCTATCTAGGATACCACTTTCCATAGTTTTCATGTCTCTTTAGGTTCCTCTTAGCTATCAAAGTTTCTCTGCATTTCCTTGGTTTTTTTTATTGTCTTGATGGTTCTAAGAAATGTTGGTCAGATGTTTTGAAGGAAGCCCCTCAGTTGTAACTTATCTGATGTTTGTCTCACAAATAGACTTGTAAAATGAATTTCAGGGAGAAAGACCACAGAGATAAAGTGCCAAATCATTTAGTGCCTTCTTTCACTCATCCCTATACATTTTAGATATATCTGTGTCTTTCTATGGCTTGATAGCTCATTTCCTTTTTTCCATCTGTTCCGTTCCATTCAGTCGCTCTGTCACGTCCGACTCTTTGACACCCCATGGACTGCAGCACGCCAGGCCTCCCTGTCCATCACCAATTCCTGGAGCCTACCCGAACTCATGTCCATTCAGTCGGTGATGCCTCTAACCATCTCATCCGCTGTCGTCTCCTTCCGCATTCAGTCTTTCCCAGCATCAGAGTCTTTCCCAATGAGTCAGTTCTTCACATCAGGTAGCCAAAGTGTTGGAGTTTCAGCTTCAACATCAGCCCTTCCAATGAACACTCAGGTCTGATTTCCTTTAGGATGGACTGGTTGGATCTCCTTGCAGTCCACGGGACTCTCAAGAGTCTTCTCCAACACCACAGTTCAAAAGCATCAATTCTTCGGCGCTAAGCTTTCTTTATAGTCCAACTCTCACATCCACACATCACTACGGGAAAAACCATAGCCTTGAGAAAACAGACCTTTGTTGGCTAAGGGTCCACCTGTTTTGTTCCACCTGTTAACAAATATTTATTGCATTTACTGTGTCATCCATATTGTGGTAAAATGTCCATAACATCAAATATGTAATTTTCTTTGAATCTGTGTATCATTTTGGAAAACTTGATGCGTTAACAATACTGAATTTCTAATCCATGAACATAGAATATCTCTCCATTAAGTTGGTCTTCTTTGATTTCTTTGTCTGTTAATCTTTTCTTTGCTCTGAAGTCTGCTTTGTCTGAAATTAATATAACTCTTTTATCTTTCTTTCAATTTATTATTAACATTAGTGTTAGCCTGATTAGTTTATGTTTTTCCACCCCTTAACTTTTAAACTATTTTTAAAGTGGATTTCTTATAGACAACATTGTAGTTGGGTCTAGTTTGTATCATCTTTGATAATCTCTGACTATTAATTATAGTGTTAGAGCATTCAGATTGAAAGTGATTATTGATATAGAGTAATATGTAGCATATTGGAACTATGCAGCAGTTTGCTGCACTTTTTTTTTCCATTCCAATTTCTCTTGCCTTCCATGAGAAATAGGACATTTATCATAGCTCCATTTTTTCTTTTCTTAGTGTATCAGTTATGCTTCTTTTAAAAAAATTTTAGTAGTTGCCCTAGAGATTACAATACATATTTATAGTTAATCTGCATCTACTTTTAAATAACATTAAAAGGTAGAGCAGGTACTTTATAACACAGTATTCCCAGTTCTTCCCTCCTGTCCCAAATACAATTATCATTTATTTTGCTTATTGATGTTATAATGACATAATATATTGTTGTTATTATTATTTTGAACAAACATCTATTTTTTTTTCAATTAGTAATATGAAAGATAAAAAGATTCTATTTCATATAAATTTATGCCTTCTATGGTGCTTTAATTTTAAATGTAGATCTGAGTTTCTGAACTATATCATTTTGTTTATCTCTGAAGAACTTATGATAAATTCTGTCAGCATTTTTTATTCTAATGTTAGACTTTATTTTCAGCTTTACTGACATATAATCAAGAAACAAAATGAAGATATTTGCAGTGTACAATGTTATAATTTGATATTCATATACACTGTGAAAGAATTTCCCCATTAAGTTAATTAACACATCCATCACCTCACATATTTATCCCTCCCCACTTTCTGAAGAAAATTTAATTTATACTCTCTTATCAAACTTACTTATACAATACAGTGTTACAAACTACAGCCACCATGTTATGCATTGTATCTTAATATCTTACTCATATTATAATTAAAAGTTTGTACCTTTATCAACATCTTCCCATTCTCCCACTTTCCAATCCAGGTGTAGTCTCATTCTGTCAGTTTGACTTCTTAAGATTCCACATGTAAGTAATATCATATACTATTTGTCTTTTTTTTTTCCCTTCTAGTTTTATTGGGATGTAATTGACATACAGCACTGTATGAGTTTGGCCTTCCCCGGTGGCTTGGCAGGGAATTAGCAACTAAACACGATTTAGCAACTAAACAACTGTGTAAGTTAAGGTGTATGTGTGAGTCACTCAGTTGTGTCTCACTCTTTGCCGTCCCATGGACTGTAGCCCAGCAGGCTCCTCTGTCCATGGAACTCTCCAGGCAAGAATACTGGAGTGGGTAGCCATGCCCTTCTGCAGGGGATCTTCCTCATTCAGGGTTCAAACTTGGTTCTCCTGCATTGCAGGCAGATTCTTTACCATCTGAGCCACAAGTTGTATAGTATAATTATTTGACTTAAACATATTACTACATGATACCACATTAAGTTGTAGGAATACCCACCATCTCAGATAAATATAAAATTAAAGAAATATAATGGTTTTTTGTTGTGATGAGAATACTCTCTAGACAACTTTAATATATAATATATAGCAGTGTTAATTATATTTATCATGTTGTATATTACATTACATCCATAGTACTTATTTTATAACTGAAAGTTTTTACCTTTTGACTCCCATCATCCAGTTCCCGCCCGCAGGAGTTCCCATCTCTTGTAACCATAAATATGATCTTTTTTTTCCTGTGAACTTGTTTTTTTTGTTTGTTTTTGAGGTAGTATTAACCTACAATATTGTGTTTGTTCCTGGTATACAGCATAATGATTTGATATTTCTACATATCACAAAATGATCACCATGGGAAATCTAGGTACCGTCTAGACTATGTGATACAAAGATATCACATCATTATTGACTATATTCCCCACACTGTGCATTTCATATGTGGGATTCATTTATTTTGTAACTGAAAGTTTGTATTTCTTAATCTGCCTCACCCATTTCTGTCTTCCCTTTACCCTCTTGCCCTGTGTCAACCACTTGTATTTTCTCTACGACTCTCTTTTTAATTCTGTCCAATAATTGTTTTCTTTTTAAAATTCTACATATGAGTGAAATCGTGCATCATTTATCTTGTCTCACTTGTCTCACTTAGCTAAAGCCCTCTAGATCCATCCATGTTGCCACAAATGACAAGAGACTTATGCTGAGAATATTCTTGTGTGTGTGTGTGTGTGTATCTCACATCTTCTTTATCCACTGACCTGTTGATGGGCACTTACGTTTGTTTCATATCTTGACTATTGTCAACAATGCTATGATGAACATAATGGGGCATGTATCTTTTTGAATTAGTATTTTCATGTTCTTCAGATAAATACCCAGGGGTGAAATTGTTAGAATGTGGTAGTTCTGTTTTTAATTTTTTTGAACAACCTCTGTACTGTTTTCCATAGTGACTGTACCAATTTATATTCTAACTGATGTTGCATGACAGTTCCCTTTTATCCACATCCTCACCAATGTTTGTTATTTGTTGTCTTTTTCATAATAACCATTCTGACAAGTGTGATGTGGTATTTCATTGTGGTTTTGATCTGCATTTCTCTGATAATGAGTGACACTGGGCATCATTTCATGTGCCTGTTGGCTATAAGTCTGTTAATATTTGCTTTATGTATTTACACACCTACCATAGGACCCCTGGTTGTGGCATGTGAGATCTTTACTTGTGGCACGTGGAACCTAGTTCCCTGACCAAGGATTGATTCTGGGCCTCCTACATTGGGAGCAAAGCATCTTAGCCACTGGACCACCTAAGAAGCCCCTATCCATCACTTTTGAAGACTAATTTTGCTGGATATGTAATTATAGATAGTTTTGGGTTTTTTTCCTTTCATCATTTAAAGTATTTCACTCCACTATCTTATTGCTTGCAAGGTTTTATTCTCCCCTGATTTATTTCAAGATTTTCTCTTTTTCCCTGGAGTTTGAATATGATATTCTTAAGGTATTTATTCTATTGATGTTCTCTGAATTTCTGGATCTGTACGTTGCTATCTTTGGTTAAATTTTGAATCTTCTTGACCATAATTACTTCATGTTTGTTTTTTTTTTTCCTGCTCATTGTTGCTGCTTTTTCTGGCTTTCCAGTTGTGCTATGTTACACATTTTGGGGTTGCCCCACAGATCTTGGCTATTCTTATTCTTTTTTTTTCTACATTTCATTTTGGAAGAAGAGTCCATCAAAGGCATTCTTCATTTCTGATACACTTTTTTTTCTTCTAACATTTACTTTGATTCTTTCTTACAGTTTTCATCTCTGCTTACATTCTTTATCTGCCCTTGTATACTGTCTGCTTTTTCTTTTTTTTAAATTAATTTATTTAATTGGAGGCTAATTACTTTACAATATCGTAGTGTTTTTTGCCATACATTCACATGAATCAGCCATGAGTGTACATGTGTTCCCCATCCTGAACCCTCCTCCCACCTCCCTCCCCATCTCATTCCTCAGGGTCATCCCAGTGCACCAGCCCTGTCCCATGCATTGAACCTGGACTGGCAATCTGTTTCCCATATGATAATATACATGTTTCAATGCTATTCTCTCAAATCATCCCACCCTCGCCGTCTCCCACAGAGTCCAAAAGTCTGTTCTTTGCATCTGTGTCTCTTTTGCTGTCTTGCATATAGGGTCATCATTACCATCTTTCTAAATTTCATATATATATGTTAATATACTGTATTGGTGTTTTTCTTTCTGACTTACTTCACTCTGTATAATAGGCTCCGGTTTCATCCACCTCATTAGAATTGATTCAAATACATTCTTTTTAATAGCTGAGTAATATTCCATTGTGTATATGTACCACAGCTTTCTTATCCATTTGTCTGCCGATGGACATCTAGGTTGCTTCCATGTCCTGGCTATTGTAAACAGTGCTGCGATGAACATTGGGGTACATGTGTCTCTTTCAATTCTGGTTTCCTCCATGTGTATGCCCAGCAGTGGGATTGCTGGATTGTATGGCAGTTCTATTTCCAGTTTTTAAAGGACTCTCCACACTGTTCTCCATAGTGGCTGTACTAGTTTGCATTCCCACCAACAGTGTAAGAGGGTTCCTTTTTCTCCACACCCTCTCCAGCATTTATTGTTTGTAGACTTTTGGATCGCAGCCATTCTGACTGGCTTGAGATGGTACCTCATTGCGATTTTGATTTGCATTTCTCTGACAATGAGTGATGTTGAGCATCTTTTCATTGTTTGTTAGCCATCTGTGTGTCTTCTTTG
Source organism: Bison bison bison (assembly GCF_000754665.1). Lineage (NCBI taxonomy): Eukaryota > Metazoa > Chordata > Mammalia > Artiodactyla > Bovidae > Bison > Bison bison. The sequence goes on along the minus strand of NW_011494688.1, from coordinate 351,680 downwards.
GAGAAATGTCTATTTAGTTCTTTGGCCCATTTTTTGATTGGGTCATTTATTTTTCTGGAATTGAGCTGCAGGAGCTGCTTGTACTGTCTGCTTTTTCCATTAGACTCCTCAACATGTTAATCAAATCTATTTTAAATTTCTAGTCTTTTAATTCCAAACTGTGTGTCATATCTGAGTCTGGTTCTGATGCTTGCCTTACATCTTCAGACTTACTTTTAGCATTCCTTGTGATTTTCTGTTGTTGTTATCAAAAGCCAGATGTAACTTAAAGTAAGAAATAAGATCTATAGATCTTCAGTGTGAGGTGTTATGTTAATCTGGCTTTGAGTTAGTCTTTATGTTTGTTTGTAAGTGTAGATGACATGGACCTCAACTTTCCCTCGTGTTCTTGACTTTGCCTTCACCGTTGCCTTTTGGTTTCCCTGAGGACTCCTTTCTAAAGAGTCTGAACCTTGCAGTCCTTTGAGTTGTAATCTGTTATCCTGAAGCTGTGTTGATGTTGTGTTTAGGAGTGTGTTAGGAGTAGTATTCTGTAATCTTAAGATTAAATCCCAGTTTTTAGTGAGACTGTATTGCTGGGATGTGGGTTTCACAAGAATTTAACTTTTCTTTCACTCTCTCTGCTCTCTTTTGGTGGCACAAGAGGCTTGTAAGGATGGGGGCTGGGTAATTGCCTTTCTGCTTGTGTGAGATAAGGCCATGCTAAAGTCTTTTTCAGTGGAGAATAAACCTTTGTTATGGAGAACACAATGAACATATTTAAAAATGATTATTTCTCCCCTACACTTGCCAAATATATGAGGTGATTTTTCTTGGCTCAGCATTGTGAGAACCTGGTGAAGTTCCTGGAGGTAAAATATATGAAAGTGTAAAGGTTTTCCTAAAACTTCAGCCCCCAGGAACTTCTCATTTTCCATGCTAGTCTGCACTTAGCCTCCAGCAATTTATCAAAATAACCATTGCAGTGTTCCTACGAATTTATGGCTCCGATGGCTTTTTCTCTGGGTAAGCTGATGTTGGCTGTATTTCTTTGTATTCTTCTGTCTGTCTAGATTTCTCTGGATAAGCTGGTGTTGGCTGTATTTCTTTGTATTCTGTCTCTTTGGATTTCATAGTGGCCGTCTGCTTGTGATTTTAATTCTCTGATGGTCCAAGAAAACACATTGATTTTAAGTTTATTCAATTTTTTCTTATTCTAAGAATGGAAGTGCCAACTTCTAAGCTCTTTATATGTCAGAGCGAAAACCAGAAATCTTTTAATATTTACTTTTTAGATTTTAAAAACTTCTTCAAGCAAGAGACTTTCCTAAGTGATCCTCTATGAATCTAAGGTACAATTATTGTTAAACTTTTGTAAATTTGATAGACTGTCATCTTGAAAAAGGAGGAATGGTATTGCTGTTTGAATGATGAAAGAGGGTATCTTTTTTCTGCTGTCTGTGTGGGCTTGATAAAGATGTGCCCTCAGTATAGATTACATTTGGGTCTTCTGAATCTGATGTGAATTAATTGGAAAGATGTGATGTTTTGTCTTAATTAGATGATAAGTGTCACTGCATGAGTCATTTATCCCCCTCTGGAAGCTTGCAGGGAGGAACCATTAAAAACCTTCCACCTTTGACAAAATGTGGAGCAAATAAAGTGGCATGTCCCCTGAGCCTTTCCCAACCTGCAGGCATCAAAAAAAAGAGAGAAGTGAAAATGGAAAATAATAGTATATCTGAACTGTTAGAAAATTCTCTCAAGCTTACTGGCTGGAAAATTACAAGTGTGCACATACAGAGGTCTTTAACAGAAAGCAGGATCTCCCTAATTTATTTCAAATGTGTTTGCAGCCCTGTCTGAGAAATAAGACATGCCAATCTGATAAGAGGAGTAGAATTTCAGCTAGGCTGTAGGACAACCACGAAATTCCACATGGAGAAAGACCTGCAGGGGAGCATGGTACCAGTTTCTTCTGTTAGATTTTTTTTTTTTTTTTTTTTTCAGAAGCAGCCAGAGGGCAGCACAACAGTTTGGTTTTAAATGCCAAAAATCCCTCTAAATGGACCCTTATGCCAAAGAAATGAACTACAGATGGTGTTTCTTATTCAGGGTTCACAGACACCTCCCACAAACACCAGACAAAGATATAGTCAGGCATTCAAATGAGAATAAGAATAAACATCTAAAATCTAGAGAAGCTATCTGAAAAAAAAAATGGCAATAAAACTTTGATCAGCCAATCATAGCAAGTAGTGCAAGACAGAATGTATGGAAGGTAAGCAGATTTATTAAGTGGCATCCTACTAAATAGAACCTTTAATCCTAAATAAAGTGGAAATCCTTTTAGACAAGTTAAAAAACAAACTATTTTTGTACAGATATAATTTTTAAAGCTCATTGCTGCAAATGTCTTTTAGAAACTGTTTTAAAGTCAGTTCACGTTTAGTCAATGGCCTACACTGTCTGCTAGTCTATTTTAAGAATTAATCCCTGAAAAATTAAAGTCTAGGACAGTGACCCTGAACTCATAAAAATAGACTTAATTCCACTCACCATATTTATACTTTTAGGAATGACTCATACATTTCGGAAATTCTATTTTTTCAAAAGTTGTTTCTGCCTAATCCTTAGGTAATCAGAAAATCTGACTAGCATGAACATTTTATTATTGTTAAGTATTTTAGTTAATGTTTTCCTTTTATCTATTGTCCTTTAGCCTGAACCACAGTTGTGTAGAAGTCTGTCATATTCAAGGGTATTTCAGAACATAGCATTCGGCCTATGAAAAAAGTAGGTCAACATCAAGATAAATTCTCTTTAGTTTATAGCAACATAACGAGTTTAAACCAAGCTAACAATCCTATTGCATCATTCTATAATCATGAGCTATTGTAGAGGAAGAGACTTGATCTATAAATACACAGGTAATTTTTTTCTGAACCCTAAATCAGGGTATATGGTAATACCTTTGGGGAGAATGATCAATTATTTAAAATGTTGGTCTCTGCTAGAAAATTCAGGATCAAGAGTCATTGTATCCACCATTATTCTTTTCCACTGACTTGGAAAATTTCAGAGATTGTGAAGAAATTGTCAAATCCATTCATTCATTCATTTAAAGTTCAGCCTTTCCAGATGCCCTGTTCAAATACAGCAGAAAGTCTTCGGGTTTGTGTTGCTTAATTTCTGCTTGAGACGTGCTAAGCACTTTTCTTAAATGGAAAATGGGCCTGTTCTCACATGTCACTCTTGTGGAGAAGCATGTTTTCCTATTCTGGTAGATGCAGCACTTATGTCTGGGTTTCAGGCCTTGTCCCAAATGAAGTTTTTGACCAGTCTAGAATCTTTAATTAACAAAAGCAAAAAGCTTTGGTTGCCTCTGATTTATGTTAAGGTCAACTGGTGGAAATAAGTTCTCTAGGCCAATTTATTGGAGAAGGAAATGGCAACCCACTCCAGTGTTCTTGCCTGGAGAATTCCAGGGACGGAGGAGCCTGGTAGGTTGCCGTCTATGGGGTCGCACAGAGTTGGACACGACTAAAGTGACTTAGTAGCAGCAGCAGCAGCAGCAGGCTGATTTATGAGTGCCCTAGAATATCCATAGTTATTTATTTTGAAACACGGAACAAATAAGATAACAAAGAGAGAGACAAGTGTCCAAGACTTGGTATTTTGATTTTTTTTTTAATTTTCTTTTTTTTTAATTTTATTTTTAAACTTTACAATATTGTATTAGTTTTGCCAAATATCGAAATGAATCCGCCACAGGTATACATGTGTTCCCCATCCTGAACCCTCCTCCCTCCCCATACCATCCCCCCGGGTCGTCCCAGTGCACCAGCCCCAAGCATCCAGTATCGTGCATCGAACCTGGACTAGCAATTCGTTTCATACATGATATTATACATGTTTCAATGCCATTCTCCCAAATCTTCCCACCCTCTCCCTCTCCCACAGAGTCCATAAGACTGTTCTATACATCAGTGTCTCTTTTGCTGTCTTGTACACAGGGTTATTGTTACCATCTTTCTAAATTCCATATATATGCGTTAGTATACTGTATTGGTGTTTTTCTTTCTGGCTTACTTCACTCTGTATAATAGGCTCCAGTTTCATCCACCTCATTAGAACTGATTCAAATGTATTCTTTTTAATGGCTGAGTAATACTCCATTGTGTATATGTACCAAAGCTTTCTTATCCATTCATCTGCTGACGGACATCTAGGTTGCTTCCATGTCCTGGCTATTATAAACAGTGCTGCGATGAACATTGGGGTACATGTGTCTCTTTCCCTTCTGGTTTCCTCAGTGTGTATGCCCAGCAGTGGGATTGCTGGATCATAAGGCAGTTCTATTTCCAGTTTTTTAAGGAATCTCCACACTGTTCTCCATAGTGGCTGTACTAGTTTGCATTCCCACCAACAGTGTAAGAGGGTTCCCTTTTCTCCACACCCTCTCCAGCATTTATTACTTGTAGACTTTTGGATCGCAGCCATTCTGACTGGTGTGAAATGGTACCTGAC
>NW_011494688.1:345797-347071 GCF_000754665.1 Bison bison bison | reverse complement strand
GATGTTGAGCATCTTTTCATGTGTTTGTTAGCCCTCTGTATGTCTTCTTTGGAGAAATGTCTATTTAGTTCTTTGGCCCATTTTTTGATTGGGTCATTTATTTTTCTGGAGTTGAGCTGTAGGAGTTGCTTGTATATTTTTGAGATTAGTTGTTTGTCGGTTGCTTCATTTGCTATTATTTTCTCCCATTCTGAAGGCTGCCTTTTCACCTTGCTAATAGTTTCCTTTGTTGTGCAGAAGCTTTTAAGGTTAATTAGGTCCCATTTGTTTATTTTTGCTTTTATTTCCAGTATTCTTGGAGGTGAGTCATAGAGGATCCTGCTGTGATGTATGTCAGAGAGTGTTTTGCCTATGTTCTCCTCTAGGAGTTTTATAGTTTCTGGTCTTACGTTTAGATCTTTAATCCATTTTGAGTTTATTTTTGTGTATGGTGTTAGACAGTGTTCTAATTTCATTCTTTTACAAGTGGTTGACCAGATTTCCCAGCACCACTTGTTAAAGAGATTGTCTTTAATCCATTGTATATTCTTGCCTCCTTTGTCAAAGATAAGGTGTCCATATGTGCGTAGATTTATCTCTGGGCTTTCTTTTGTTCTATTGATCTATATTTCTGTCTTTGTGCCAGTACCATACTGTCTTGATAACTGTGGCTTTGTAGTAGAGCCTGAAGTCAGGTAGGTTGATTCCTCCAGTTCCATTCTTTCTCAAGATAGCTTTGGCTATTCGAGGTTTTTTTGTATTTCCATACAAATTGTGAAATTATTTGTTCTAGCTCTGTGAAGAATACTGTTGGTAGCTTGATAGGGATTGCATTGAATCTATAAATTGCTTTGGGTAGTATACTCATTTTCACTATATTGATTCTTCCAATCCATGAACATGGTATATTTCTCCATCTATTAGTGTCCTCTTTGATTTCTTTCACCAGTGTTTTATAGTTTTCTATATATAGGTCTTTAGTTTCTTTAGGCAGATATATTCCTAAGTATTTTATTCTTTCCGTTGCAATGGTGAATGGAATTGTTTCCTTAATTTCTTTTTCTGTTTTCTCATTATTAGTGTATAGGAATGCAAGGGATTTCTGTGTGTTGATTTTATATCCTGCAACTTTACTATAATCATTGATTAGTTCTAGTAATTTTTTGGTGGAGTCTTTAGGGTTTTCTATGTAGAGGATCATGTCATCTGCAAATAGTGACAGTTTAACTTCTTTTCCAATTTGGATTCCTTTTATTTCTTTTTCTGCTCTAATTGCTGTGGCCAGAACTTCCAAA
>NW_011494688.1:334978-345540 GCF_000754665.1 Bison bison bison | reverse complement strand
GCTTTAGGTGTAGAGTTAGGTTATTTATTTGACTTTTTTCTTGTTTCTTGAGGTATGCCTGTATTGCTATGAACTTTCCCCTTAGGACTGCTTTTACAGTGTCCCACAGGTTTTGGGTTGTTATGTTTTCATTTTCATTCGTTTCTATGCAAATTTTGATTTCTTTTTTGATTTCTTCTGTGATTTGTTGGTTATTCAGCAGCGTGTTGTTCAGCCTCCATATGTTGAAATTTTTAATAGTTTTTCTCCTCTAATTGAGATCTAATCTTACTGCATTGTGGTCAGAAAAGATGATTGGAATGATTTCTATTTTTTTGAATTTACCAAGGCTAGATTTATGGCCCAGGATGTGATCTATCCTGGAGAAGGTTCCATGTGCGCTTGAGAAAAAGGTGAAATTCATTGTTTTGGGATGAAATGTCCTATAGATATCAATTAGGTCTAAATGGTCTATTGTATTGTTTAAAGTTTGTGTTTCCTTGTTAATTTTCTGTTTAGTTGATCTATCCATAGGTGTGAGTGGGGTATTAAAGTCTCCCACTATTATTGTGTTATTGTTAATTTCTCCTTTCATACTTGTTAGCATTTGTCTTACACACTGCGGTGCTCCCGTGTTGGGTGCATATATATTTATAATTGTTATATCTTCTTCTTGGATTGATCCTTTGATCATTATGTAGTGACCGTCTTTGTCTCTTTTCACAGCCTTTGTTTTAAAGTCTATTTTATCTGATATGAGTATTGCTACTATTTGTTAGATTTTTGTTTTCCCTCAAGGAAGAGGCAGCACGTCTCACAGTCTTTTAAAACATGAATGTGAAGACAAGAGTATGCTTAATTTGGTGATATATAAAATGCTACTTAGGAGTTTTTATGCTTTTGCATTTTAAGGTGATTATTGCTGTATTAATAATGTTACCATTATCATGTCTGGCTTCATTCTTTTCATATATTTAATTCTTTTACTCAGTAAGCATTTCTTTAAACAAAGCACTGACAGCATGACTGCTCTCCTTTTCCTCTGCCCATCCACATTCCCCTTTCAGGTAAACCTTAATAACCACTTTGGCATTCATTATCATCTATTAAAAAGCAAATGTTTACTGTTAAACTGTGAGGGAATATAAATACAGACCTTTCCATGCCTTGAGTCAGTCCTGAGCACAATCCTGGGGTTTAGAAAAAGTGTGTGTGTATATATCAGTTCACCTTGTTTTCAGCATCTCCAGCTATACCCTCTCCTGGTACCCAATTTCTTCTTCCTTTCTCTGCTGAATGGCTGCATCCAAGACTCAGAGGGCTTGACTAATTTCTCTAAGATGTGAGCTAATGGTGGTTTAGTTGTTGTTACTCAAAGGTGATTTCCTGTTCCTGGGGAACATTTGAGGGGCAGAAAATCTTTGAAATTGGAGGCAATACATTTCTAACATCAGTATTTCAGGATACTTGAGTTCTTGGTGGAGATAAATTTCTTTTTGCCCAGTGGGTAGCTTGACATATGCCACCTCACACCAAGCAATCCATCATCCATTCTGCCTGTAATGAAAGCTCACCTGACCTTCTCTGTTATAGAATTTGACAGCTGAATTTTGTTCTGACTATGGCAGGCACAGCTTCTGGATGCAGTGTGTTCAGCTGAGGTGAACGAGGAAGGGACGAGTTAACTAAAATTACACTTAAGAGTTCAAGTGTTGATTCTCTTGGGAGCAGATTCTTTTGGGCTTGGATTCCACACCAGCTCCAAGCTTGACATCTGGAAATTACAGATTTTATAGTGCTTTCTGGGCAGAGGCTATATTTTAAGAATCTAAGTATCCTTCAGTACAGTTTTCAGATAGGCGCTAAATAATTCTTTAATGATTGAGCATATAAAGGCAATTAGTGGTTGCTCTTTTCATCAAAGAGAATATATATGTCCTCTATTTTGTGTCTTTGTGAATCTAAATATCAAGTACCAATAAACTAGAAATGGTTCCTTTCAACTTATCAAAAATAACGATGATCAGTATGTAAGTAGTCAAAATAGAATATACCAATGGAGTTAAAAAGCAATACATTTAAAAAACAATTTGAATTTTTAATCTTTTGATAAAACATTAAAATAAAAGCAAAAACCTAGACATTAAGAGTTTGGATGTAATATGAACTATTATCTTTCTAGAAGTTTGGATATAATATGAACTTTTATCTTTCTAATGAGAACTGTTTTACATATTTTTATTTCTGATTATGGAAATAACACATCCATTGGAGGAAAAATTAAGAATCCAGAGAATTTTTTAAAAATTTACCATCCAGAACTAGCCACCATAGTATTCTGCTATATAGCCTTCCCTTTTTATTTCAATGAATAGTGACATATATTTCCTTTTTCAATTTTTATATGGATGGAATCATGTTAAAACATACTTTTGTAACCAGCCTTCTTATCCTACATATACTTGACTTTGCATGTTGATTGATAGCAGTCTAAATTGCCCCATGGAAGTTCCATGATACAAATTTACAGAGACATATGGGCATTTCTGCTGTTAACATATTTTTACTATTACTAAGACAACATTTGTTGAAATGTCTTGCTCTTGACCTGCTTTGAGAATGTACTTTCAAGGCCTCTGAAGTGAGATGTTGGGTGAATTTTACAAATCACCGAGCAGAGCAGAAACCATATATGCTGGGCCTGGGTTGCTACAAATTCTGGTTGTTCAGAAGTATTTGCATTATCAGGCCCTTGCCTTCATCAGAAAGGATTATGCTACCTCTCACAAATGAGGTAGTGCATTTTGAGAAACTGAAATTGGTTTTTCGGGCAACTTGAAGAGTGTGTATCTTTCTTCTTATCCCCTCCTTCATATCCTGCTTACTGTGAAGGATTTGGAAGTCCTTTCACATTTATCTACATAGCTTTTACTTTCCTACAGAAACATTCCACTTTTCAGAAATACCAAATAAATATTTGTTGAAATCTGTGTCATGATGAATTTTCTGCTTGCTAATAATAATATTATCTTATGTGCAGTAGGAGTGGGACATTTCAAATTTAGGAACAAGAATTTTTCTGCAGGAGAACTTGCCATGTGGGTTCAGCTTGTGGGTTGTTCAATTATCTTTTTTTGGAAATAAAATCCATTTGCTGATTTAATTCCAACTTGGATTACTCTGATTTTGCTGCTGAAGCTGAAGGAAAAACTAGTTTCTCTAAATATTTTCATAAATACTTCATTGGTTGCATTTTGACATCCCAGAATTCTAGCTTCTGGAGCAGAAGGAATTTACAGAGTGCATAGATCCTTAACTTGGGGTAATGGATGAACTTAAGGAGTCCATAACCTCCCAGAAATAATAATTTACAAATGTGTGTGTATCCACTTTTCTTACAATGTCCAAAGCTTTCATTAGATTCCAAAAGGAATCCATGGTGGGGATTTTTTTATTTTGAAAAAAAAAAAAAAAAAAAGTTAAAAAACACTCAAAGCCCTCATTAAAAAGGGGAAAAAAAAAAAAAGAAACTTTCCCTAAGGTCAGAGAGTTAGTTGATGGCAGAGCACAAGTTATAACCCCTCTCCTAAATTCTTTTAAGCAAGTGGAGCCCAGGGTTTTGTGCAGTGATGTGATTGATAGTATGCATATAGGTAAAAACATAACTTTATTATAAATTTTATAGATATAAAGGATGTATATCACGTCATGTACAAATAGTATAATGGTATAATATACTTTCATATAAATTCCATACACCTGTGACTTCAGTGTGACTTGCTATTTCTTGCAAAATCTATCAGTTTTCAAAAATTCTGTTGCCAACAGTAATGTCACAGAATCATTGATGACTATCCAGTCAAGAAGTCACTCACCTCACTGACAATCAAGTGTAGTTCTGATATAAACGTTGAATATACAAAAGTGAAGTACTACTTTTGACAATGAGGTGCATGACTCTTTGGTTGAAACTGACAGTAATTTTCAAATACTGTGATACTGAAAATCTAATTTTTTTTTTTGCCGACAAAGTTCTGGCTAGTCAGTTAGTCATGTATGGATGTCAGAGTTGGACTATAAGGAAAGCCGAATGCCTAAGAATTGATGCTTTTGAACTGTGGTGTTGGAGAAGGTTCTTGAGAGTCCCTTGGACTGCAAGGAGATCCAACCAGTCAATCTTAAAGGAAATCAGTCTTGAATATTCACTGGATGGACTGATGTTGAAGCTGAAACTCCAATACTTTGGCCTTCTGATGCAAAGAACTGACTCATTGGAAAAGACCCTGATGCTGGGAAAGATTGAAGGCAGGAGGAGAAGAAGACAAGAGAGGATGAGATGTTTGGATGGCATCACTGACTCAATGGACATGAGTTTGAGGAAGATCTGGGAGTTGGTATTGGATGGGGAAGCCTGGTGTGCTGCAGTCCATGGGGTTGCAAAGAGTTAGACACAACTGAGCAACTGAACTGAATTGAACTGAGAATCTGATATCCACACTTTTCAGTTCAGTCTGAATTATTAACTGAATTATTTTCTTCATCACTTTTTTAGTCTAGACCATCAACAAAACTCTACATCAAACCCTAGTTTGTATCCTTTATTGTTTTCCATAGTATAAGTATTCTCATCATGGCAGATTTCAAACTACCAATGAAACCTAGCTGGCTGATGAGTTGGGAAGAGATGCCTGACAGCACCCTATTGTGCAGTGTCTTCACTATTCAGAACCAATAGACATAAATAACATGGTAGCAGACATAATAGTAAAATGTAATGAAAGATTCAGAAGAGATAATCTTTTGGTATCTGTCACCCTTGTTTTTTGATGTAGCATGTTTCTGTAAGTTTGTATAATTTAATTTTTAAAAATGACTGAGTTTACAATCACCTTCCAAAATTCCTGAAATTTTAACAGTTGGCTTTCATGATGTAGTTCGAGTTAAGTCCAGCCCACCCCTGGTTCTGTCTCTGTGTGGTTTTCAAGGCCCTGGGTTGCAGTGAGAAAGGAGCAGTGGTGAGCTAACTGAATCCCACTACTTCAGAGCACGAGGGAATTGAAACAATATGTGTGGCAAAGACAGGCTCCAAAGTCAAGAACTTTTTCCAAAAAGAGTTCTGCAACACACCACCAGATCGTAGGGATATTTTGGTAGTGGTGATGGTATATTGGAGTTTCTTTTTTGGAAAATTTATTTACTTTTCTTTAAGATCTATTTTGGTAATTCTGATAATGTTTCCTTGAGTGCTGCTAAAAAGATGTACAGATATTGATATCAGAGTAACCCTGATTATTGATGTTGTTCGTATTCTTTTCCCACTACTAACATTATTTGTATATTTTGAAACAATGCTATCTGGTTCATAAGGGTTCATGATAGCTATATAGTTTTGAAAATGATTTATTTTATCAAAAACAACAACAAAAAATAAAGTCAAGGAGACTCTGAGTAAAGTGCCCCATTCCAAGAGGTTATTAAAGAGAATGAGATATATCTGTAAGCACCAAAGGGGAAAGCTGTCCATGATTTGTTAGGAAGTAGAAGTTTGCTTATTGTTTTTAAGTGTCCATGACTGTGTGTGTCTGTGTACAATGTGTGTGTGTGTATGTAGTGATCAGTGTATAGATACACCCTGAACTGTGTGTAACTGTGTCTAACTGGAGAATTGGTTAGCTATTCTTGACATTACAGTTGTTTTTCAGTGAATACTTGTATGTAAAGAAATGGAAAAGACAAAAATAAAGCACCCAGGGAAAAAAATGAAAGCCTAAGCTAAAATATAAACAAAGCAACAGACAAAAACTATGAGTCTGTAACTAAGGAATATCCATAGGGAGTAAGGAAATGAGAAGATTCTAAAAGGCAGCAGGAGACAAATCCCCAAGAACTTTCATTTGTAGTGAAACGTGGAGATCCAGATCACTTCTATCAAGAAGCTGGCAGCCTTCATGCTGGGAAGACTTGCTAACAGTAAAATTTCCTGTTGCTCTAGCCAGCTGCCCTGCCTTCTTGGTTCTTTTAACCATTTGAACAAAAAACATCAGCATCAACAGCATTTTAGAAATAAGAAGAATGTTACTTTCAAAGAGGTGCAAGCGAGTTGGACATCAGAAAGATTTTCGTACCAAATAAAAATATAATATTCATTGAAGGGAGAAAATGAAAGATGTTAGTAACTGCTAATTAATAGTGGACTGCATATGTTGATAAAACTAGAAATTTCTCAAAATTATCACCACAAGGGCCTGGGCCTATCTTCAGATGTTAGTGTTATAAACACCAGGAATAAAATTGTTTCCTTTAACAGGAAATGCTCAATGTTTTATTTATTTTAGGGAGCAGAACTTAACAAACTGACCTGTCATTTTCGGTTTATCTCAGTGCAGAGTGTTCTTTCTTCCATTCTGAAGATGGTCATAATGTACGTACTTACTTTTAATGACAGAGGGCAATGTGTCCATTTTGCTTCCACGCTCCTAAACAAAGTAATTCAGAAAGATGGATTGTGAAGGAACAGAAAAATTATCTGGCAACTGAAAACCAAAGCACAGTACACGTCACATTATTAATATTAGAAAAAGTTTAATTCTAACCTATGCGGATAATGAAGCTGATGATCAATCAAATTGGAAGAATAAGTTTCCCATAAGATATTCTTCTGATGGAAACCAAATAGGCAGAGAAAGAATGAGATTTTGTTAATAATCAGTTAATTATTATTTTGAATCAAGCTGTTGATACTTTCATGAAGTTCAAATTCGGTAGTAGAGGGATATATGAGAGTTGCCCAGCCTATGCACTATTAAGAATAAGTGTGTGTTACTGTATATAAAATAGATAAAAACAAGGTCCTACTGTATAGCACAGGAAATTATATTCACTATCCTGTAATAAACCATGTGGAAAAGAAGATGCAAAAAATGTATATATATTAACCCATATATGGAGAAGGCAATGGCACCCAACTCCAGTACTCTTGCCTGGAAAATCCCATGGACGGAGGAGCCCGGTGGGCTGTAGTCCATGGGGTCACTAAGAGTCAGACACGACTGAGCGACTTCACTTTCACTTTTCACTTTTATGCACTGGAGAAGGAAATGGCAACCCACTCCAGTGTTCTTGCCTAGAGAATCCCAGGGACGGGGGAGCCTGGTGGGCTGCCGTCTCGAGGTCACACAGAGTCGGACAGGACTGAAGTGACTTAGCAGCAGCAGCAGCAACCCATATATATATATATATATATAAAACTAACACAACTAACACAGCATTGTAACTAACACAACTAGCACAAGATACTTCAATTAAAAAAATTTGTTAGAATACTTGCTAAACTAAACTATTTCTTTAAAGCTGTCCTAAACGTCACTCAATGTTTATCCTTCTGCTTTTTCCATTTTATAAATTGTATCAAAGATGCAGAAGAAATGACCAGCAGTTTATAATTAAGAAGACTTAACCAAGCATCAAGGATTGAGGCAGAGGCTGGGTCAGTACTGAGTTAATCTCAGCCGTGCTCATCTCTGGGTATGCCTGGAATCATGATGCAGATCCTTGGCTAAACATAAGTGCAGCGTCCTGTATTCTATTTTCTTTGTTCTACTATTGAGACTTGTCAGTGTCCTGGTTTTTGGCTGTGTGACCAGAGACATACAGAAGACTCCTCTTTGAGTAAGTGGTTCTTCTGAGACCAACTATCTTGCAAGTATCTTAAGTCGTTCTGGAAAGTGAAAGTGAAGCCGCTCAGTCGTGTCCGACTCTTTGCGATCCCATGGACTGTAGCCCACCAGGCTCTTCTGTCCATGGGATTCTCCAGGCAAGAATACTGGAGTGGATTTCCATTTCCTTCTCCAGGATCTTCCCTACCTAGGGATCAAACCCAGGTCTCCCGCATTGCAGGCAGACGCTTTAACCTCTGAGCCACCAGGGAAGTTGGACCTGAAGACAAAACCTATCCTGTGAAACTGAGAAAGGACACTAGAGTCTGTGCCTGAAACTTGTTACTCTCTGATGTTTGCCTGGGCTTTATTTCTACTGCTGTACTGTAATCTCTTAACTTCATTGAAACCTTTCCTGAGTACAACTTGAGAAATCCATGCATTCTTTCAGTTATTTGACCCTATATAATTACTGCAGCAATGCTAGTTTTTCTTCCATACATCTTAACAAAGCGACTCAGCAAGATTGAAAATTAGGCGAAGATATATTGGACAACTACAATAACAAAGGAATGCAGACATCACATGACTAACATCAGGTAGCCCTCCATTTATGGGTGAAAGTATTTAATGGCACAAAGAAGATGAGTTTATAATGACAAATTGTACAATTCACAATGGTAAGTAACTGAATCTTTTGGAGCAAATTACATCATTATGGGAACATTAACACAAATCTTCCAGATATTCAAGCTGGATTTAGAAAAGGCAGAGGACCAGAGATCAAATTGCCAACATCTGTTGGATCATTGAAAAAGCAAGACAGTTCCAGAAAAACGTCTACTTCTGCTTTATTGACTATGCCAAAGCCTTTGTGTAGATCACAACAAACTGGAAAATTCTTAAAGAGATGGGAATACAAGACCACCTGACCTGCCTCCTGAGAAATCTGTATGCAGGTCAAGAAGCAACAGGTTGAACTGGACATGGAACAACAGACTGGTTACAAATCGGGAAAGGAGTACACCAAGGCTGTATATTGTCACCCTGCTTGTTTAACTTATATGCAGAGTACATCATGCGAAATGCCAGGCTAGATGAAGGACAAGCTAGAATCAAGGTTGCCAGGAGAAATATCAATAACCTCAGATATGCAGATGACCTTACAGCAGAAAGTGAAGAACTAGAGCCTTTTTTATGAAAGTGAAAGAGGAGAGTGAAAAAGTTGGCTTAAAACTCTACATTCAGAAAACTAAGATCATAGCATCCAGTCACATCACATCATGGCAAATAGATAGGGAAGCAATGGAAATAGTGAGAGACTTTATTTTCTGGGGCTCCAAAATTCACTGCAGATGGTAATTGCAGCCATGAAATTGAAAGGCATTTGCTCCTTGGAAGAAAAGCTATGACCAACCCAAACAGCATATTAAAAAGCAGAGGCATTACTTTGCCAACAAAAGTCCTTTTCTTTTTAAAAAGTTTTGAATTTTATATTGAAGTATAGTTGATTCAGGGCTTCCCAGGTGGCACTAGTAATAAAGAACCTGCTTGCCAATGCAGGAGTTGTGAGAGATGTGAGTTTGATCCCTGGGTCAGGAAGATCCCTTGGAGGTGGGCGTGGCAGCCCACTCCAGTATTCTTTCCTGGAGTATCCCATGGACAGAGGAGCCTAACAGGCTACAGTCCATAGGGTAGCAAAGAGTCAGACACGACTGAAGCGACTTAGCATGCATGCATGCATAGTTGGTTCATAATGTGTTAGTTTCAGGTGAACAGCAAAGTGGTTTAGTTACCTAATTCCTTTTCAGATTGTTTTCTCATATAGTTACTACAGAGTAGTGAGTATAGTTCCCTGTGCTATATGGTAGGTCCTTGTTGATTATCTATTTTTACACATAGTAGTGTGTGTATGCCAATCCCAACCTTGCAATTCATCCCTCTCCCCTACTTTTCCCCCTTGGCAACCACACACCCACCCTCTATGTCTGTGAGTCTATTTCTGTTTTGCAAAGAAGTTCACCCTTATCATTTAAAAAATTATATTCCGTATGGAAGTGATGTCTTTTTCTGACTTACTTCACTCATTATGATAATCTCTAGGTCCATCTATGTTGCTGAAATGGCATCATTTTATTTTTTTAAATTGCCGATTAATATGTACCACATCTTTATCTGTTCATCTGTCGATGGATATATAGGTTGCTTCCATGTCTTCGCTATTGTAAATAATTCTTATGTGAACATTGGGGTGCATGTATCTTTTCAGATCATGGTTTTCTGCGGATACATGCTCAGGAATGGGATTGCTGGATCAAATGGATTTATTTTTAGTTTTTTAAGAAAACTCCATACAGTCTCCATAGTGCCTGTTCCAAGTTATATCCCCATCAACATTGTAGCAGGGGATTTATTGTTTGTGGACTTTTTGATGATGACTATTCTGACAGGTGTAAAGTGTAGTAGTATGGTAGTTTTGATTGCAATTCTCTAATAATGAGCAATGTTGAGCTTCTTCTCTTCTCATGTGCTTTTTGGCCATCTATCTGTCTGTCTTATTTGGAAAAATCTGTATTTAGATCTTCCCATTTTTTGATTGGGTTATTTTTTTTTATATTGAGCTACTTGAGCTCAATATAAAATGTGGAAAATTCTGAAAGAGATGGGAATCCCAGACCACCTGGCCTGCCTCTTGAGAAATTTGTATGCAGGTCAGGCAGCAACAGTTAGAACTGGACATGGAACAACAGACTGGTCCAAATAGGAAAAGGAGTACGTCAAGGCTGTATATTGTCACCCTGCTTATTTAATTTATATGCAGAGTACATCATGAGAAATGCTGGGCTGGAAGAAGCACAAGCTGGAATCAAGATTGCCGGGAGAAATATCAATAACCTCAGATATGCAGATGACACCACCCTTATGGCA
>NW_011494688.1:330556-334878 GCF_000754665.1 Bison bison bison | reverse complement strand
CCAAAATCACTGCAGATGGTGACTGCAGCCATGAAATTAAAAGACGCTTACTCCTTGGAAGAAAAGTTATGTCCAACCTAGATAGCATATTGAAAAGCAGAGACATGACTTTGCCAACAAAGGTTCGTCTAGTCAAGGCTATGGTTTTTCCTGTGGTCATGTATGGATGTGAGAGTTGGACTGTGAAGAAGGCTGAGCGCCGAAGAATTGATGCTTTTGAACTGTGGTGTTGGAGAAGACTCTCGAGAGTCCCTTGGACTGCAAGGAGATCCAACCAGTCCATTCTGAAGGAGATCAGCCCTGGGATTTCTTTGGAGGGAATGATGCTGAAGCTGAAACTCCAGTACTTTGGCCACCTCATGCGAAGAGTTGACTCATTGGAAAAGACTCTGATGCTGGGAGGGATTGGGGGCAGGAGAAGGGGATGGCAGAGGATGAGATGGCTGGATGGCATCACTGACTCGACGGACGTGAGTCTGAGTGAACTCGGGGAGTTGGTGATGGACAGGGAGGCCTAATGTGCTGCGATTCATGGGATCGCAAAGAGTCGGACATGACTGAGCGACTGAACTGACTGACTGACTTTAGCTATTTGTATATTTCGGAGATTAATCCTTTGTTGATCAATTTGTTTGCAAATATTTTCTCCCATTCTGTGGGTTGCTATTTGGTTTTGTTGTTCATGGTTTCCTTTGCTGTTAAAAGCTTTTATATTAGGTCTCATTTGTTTATTTTTGTTTTTATTTTCATTACTCTAGGAAGTGGGTCAAAAAAGATACTGTTGTAATTTATGTCGAAGAGCATTCTGCCTATGTTTTTCTCTAAGGGTTTTATAGTATCTGATCTTAAATTTAATCCATTTTGAGTTTATTTTTGTGTATGGTGTTAGATAATGTTCTAATTTAATTCTTTTATGTGTAGATGACCAGTTTTCCAAGCACCACTTATTGAAGAGACTTTTACTCCATTGTATATTCTTGCCTCTTTTGCCAAAGATAAATTAACCAGAGGTTCATTTGTTTATTCCTGAGCTTTCTGTCCTGTGCCATTGAACTTGGTGTCTGTTTTTGTGCCAGTTCCATACTATTTTGATTACTGTAGCTTTGTAGTAACCATAAGTTCAATAATATTTTAATCAAGATATTTAAGTCCATAGAGCATAGTAACTGGATTCCCTTCATGTGACCTAGATAACAGAAACAGATAAAAAATCTATTAAAAGTATGTAACAATTTGACTTTTGGAGTTGGACTCCAAAAGGCATGCTGCTGCTGCTGCCGCTAAGTCGCTTCAGTGTCCGACTCTGTGCGACCCCGTGACTGCAGCCCACCAGGCTCACGCGTCCCTGGGATTCTCCAGGCAAGAACACTGGAGTGGGTTGCCATTTCCTTCTCCAATGCATGAAAGTGAAAAGTGAAAGTGAAGTCGCTCAGTCGTGTCCGACGCCTAGCAACCCCATGGACTGCAGCCCACCAGGCTCCTTCGTCCATGGGATTTTCCAGGCAAGAGTACTGGAGTTGGGTGCCATTGCCTTCTCCACCAAAAGGCATAATTTTGTACTTAAATAACGTTCTAATGTATTTGTACCTGTTTTATTGAACAAGATTATTTGAATGAAAATATTCTGCTGTGAACATGATATACCACCTTTAAGTGCTTCATTGGTTTAAATAGCATTTAAAAGACTAATGATGAGCATCCTCTTCTACTTAGCCCTAATACTTTGAATTCCATGTATAAATCACTACCAAATGATTTTTATTTTATTTGGAGCCTACCTATGTGAATTAAAATGCCATTACTCCATTTAGCTACATATAACCTTGTTGACTTGTTTTTCTTTGGAGATCTGTTAAGCAAAGTCTTGGGGAAATTTTAATTTGAGATAAAACTTGTATTTCCATTCACAAAAAATTAATTTCACACTGGCTGTGTCCTAAAGGAACTAGAAACAGTGTAAGATAATTATCATTATTAAGGAAAAGAAGTCTTAGGTTTTCAGTGACTTAATTTTTTATACAAAAAAAGGTAAGAAATCAGGGGAACTGATCCTGGGTAGTAGTTAGAAATATTCTTCCAAATTAGGATATTCAGTTCAGTTCAGTCAATCAGTCATGTCCGACTCTTTGCGACCCCATGAATCGCAGCACGCCAGGCCTCCCTCTCCATCACCAACTCCTGGAGTTCACTCAGACTCACGTCCATCGAGTCAGTGATGCCATCCAGCCATCTCATCCTCTGTCATCCTCTTCTCCTCCTGCCCCCAACCCCTCCCAGTATCAGAGTCTTTTCCAATGAGTCAACTCTTCGCATAAGGTGGCCAAAGTACTGGAGTTTCAGCTTTAGCATCATTCCTTCCAAAGAAATCCCAGGGCTGATCTTCAGAATGGACTGGTTGGATCTCCTTGCAGTCCAAGGGACTCTCGAGAGTCTTCTCCAACACCACAGTTCAAAAGCATCAATTCTTCGGCGCTCAGCCTTCTTCACAGTCCAACTCTCACATCCATACATGACCACAGGAAAAACCATAGCCTTGACTAGACGAACCTTTGTTGGCAAAGTCATGTCTCTGCTTTTCAATATGCTATCTAGGTTGGTCATAACTTTTCTTCCAAGGAGTAAGTGTCTTTTAATTTCATGGCTGCAGTCACCATCTGCAGTGATTTTGGAGCCCCGAAAAATAAAGTCTGACACTGTTTCCACTGTTTCCCCATCTATTTCCCATGAAGTGATGGGACCAGATGCCATGATCTTCGTTTTCTGAATATTGAGCTTTAAGCCAACTTTTTTCACTCTCAGAGTCCCATAAATTAAAATATTTATAAGGAAATTTCATTATACTATCCTGGAGAATTAGTCAAAGCTATGGTTTTTCCAGTAGTCATGTATGGATGTGAGAGTTGGACCTTAAAGAAAGCTTAGTGCTGAAAAATTGTTGCTTTTGAACTGTGGTGTTGGATAAGATTCTTGAGAGTCCCTTGGACTGCAAGATCCAACAAGTGCATCCTAAAGGAAATCAGTCCTGAATATTCATCGGAACGACTGATGCTGAAACTGAAATTCCAATACTTTGGCCACCTGATGTGAAGAACTGACTCATGGGAAAAGACCTGATGCTGGGAAAGATTGAAGGTGGGAGGAGAAGGGGACGACAGAGCATGAGATGGTTGGATGGCATCACCCACTTGATGGGCATGAGTTTGAGCAAGCTCTGGGAAATGGTGAAGGAAAGGGAAGCCAGGAGTGCTGCAGTCCATGGGGTTGCAGAGAGTTGGACACGACTGAGCAACTGAACTGAATCGAACTGATCCTGGAGAAGGAAATGGCAACCCACTCTAATATTCTTGCCTGGATAATCCCATGGACAGAGGAGCCTGGCAGACTACAGTCCATGGAGTTGCAAGAGTCAGACACCACTTAGTGACTAAACCACCACCACCACATTATACTATAACATAAATAGCATTTGCTTTGAGTATTGTAGAACTTCAAAGAGGTAATTGTCTATAATAGATTGGATAGTTTTTGAACAAAACACTGTGCCTAGACAGAGCATTGTAATATATCCTGGAAGTGAGGGAGCTGGAAACAGATAGTAGGAGGAAGAAAGATAAAAGATTTAAGAAAGCTTCTAGTACACCTAAGGAGATTTGGCAGTTAGAATAATGAAGGCCTTCTATTCTGTGCCAAATGAGTGATAAAGAGAGTTAATGAGGTCACATTTTACATGAACTTAGCCTTGAACAACACATAACACTCAAGTTTTGGCCTCTCAATATTTTCTGGCTTCCAAATCTTTAAAAAATATGCCCAAATATCACAGTTGGCTCTCTGGGTAGACTATAAATTGTGTTTCATGTTTTGACTGTAGCAAATTGCTGGTACCCATTTAGTTGTAAATTTTGTCAGAGTTGCTTACTATTGTCTATATACATGTTATTTTGATGATGACTGTACTGTACTATTATTTTAACACTCATTATTATAATTTGAAATGTTTTCTTTCTGTAACAAACCACTTAAGTATTCATTATATGGTTATGCTGGTATAAAAGCTAATGCTGATGCTTTTTAAAAATGCCCCAAACCAAAATCTTTGGAACAAAAAAATGAAGGTGATGAATAAAATACAGGAAAGAAGCTAAAGCAATCCCCAGCCTCCAAGACTTTCTTCTAAAGATTAGAGATGGATGATGGTTTAAAAAAAAAAAAAAAGGCAGAATTAAAGAAAATCTACAGTATTTTGGCCACCTCATGCAAAGAGTTGACTCATTGGAAAAGACTCTGATGCTGGGAGGGATTGGGGGCAGGAGGAGAAGGGG
>NW_011494688.1:293336-330456 GCF_000754665.1 Bison bison bison | reverse complement strand
TGGCTGGATGGCATCACTGACTCAATGTACGTGAGTCTGAGTGAACTCGGGGAGTTGGTGATGGACAGGCAGGCCTGGCATGCTGCAATTCATGGGGCCACAAAGAGTCGGACATGACTGAGTGACTGAACTGAACAGGGGTTATAGATTTATACATTAAAAGTACGCATCTCTTCTATGAGAATATTTGCATGACAGTGTATCAGTTTGAATTATGTGAGGTCCTCAGATATATACTCCTCACATTAAACATTATTGCTAGTACCCTAAAGCTTCATAGGAAAGATGACATATCTAGAAAAGGTAAATTTATATAGACAGAAAGTAGATTAGTTGTTCTTGAAACTGGGGATACAACTGGGATTAACTGTAAAGGAGTGTGAAGGATCTTATTGGAATGATGAAATGTCTAAAATGAGTCTGATAGAGTTAAAAATCAAGGTGTTAGTAGGGCTGTTCTCCTTCTGCAGGCTCCAGGAGCAAGTCTGTTCCTTACTTGTTCCAGCTTGTAGAGGCCGTACCGCTCTAACCTCTACTTCCATTGTCCCATCAACAACACTCCCATCCCTACTAACTCTTTCTGCCTCTATCTTGTAAAGATCCTTGTGATTACATTTAGGGCCCACTCAGTTCATCCAAGGGTAATCTCCCAAATCAGGATCCTTATTTTAATGACCTCTGCAAAGACCCTTTTGCCTTATGTGCTTACACATTCACAGGTTTTGTGGGTGAGAAGTGGGCACCTTTGGGGGTTGTGATTCAGCTGACAGCAGGTGGGTAGAGAGAAGGCGGCAAGGACTTGGGTTCATTCAGCTTTGCTTTTTCCATGCTTAGCACTGTACTCAGTGCCTGGTGAATATGCATTTGCCAAGTTGAGGGAGGTCATGAGGAAAAGTGCAAAGGTGGGAATAAGAAATATGTGTCCTGGGAACTCTGACTAGATTGTTAGATGTGGACTGAAGGATTCTAGAATTAAGGGTGGATAAAAATGGAGTAGAAAGACAGGTTGGAGCCACATTGCTGAGTGTCCTAAATATGAGGTCATACTTTTAGACTTAAACTAGTGAGGAATTATTAAAGACTTTTGATTATGGGAAATAAATGATTATGGGCGTTTTGATAAAAGGTTAATCTGGTGAAAACCAACCAAATGTGAGAGGAAATGCTGGAGGCAGATACACATTTAGAGGTGACTTCAGTAATCCAGCCGTGAAATGATGAGATTACGGCTTTAGTTGGAGTGGTCCTAAGAATGACAAGGCAGAACAGAAATAATGTAAATAAAGAATTGCCAGCACTTAATAGCTGAGTCACTATAAGGGATATAAATGTTAAGATGAATTGTATTTGTGCTACAAGGAATATAAATTCCAATATAGTTAAATAAAAGTTGTTTATTTTCTTTTATCAGATAGAGACTAAAGGTAGGTGGCTGTGAATTCACATTAGCAATTTTTCCTATGATCTTCTAGCAAAATCCAGATGGGAGTATTGGGGCTACTGGGAGTTAGAACAACTTTTTTGGAAACAAAGAAGTGGGAAATGTGAATACCAGATAAACAGTGTTTCCCCTGCAAAGCAGAATGGATTGGAAGAATGTTATTCTTAGGAACTTTCAAGGCTTTCTCAACACGAAGTGATATTTGACTGTGTGTTCACCATCCTTTGAATGACCTTGAGAGAAGGCAGACTATAAAGTCAGGACTCATATAAACCTCACAGCCTTGGACCACTTCAGATTCTTTGTTGTCTATTGATTGTATCTGCCATTGGAGTTGGAAGGTGTGAGGAATAGGAAATGTATTTTTTAATGGATGTTTAGTGCCTATTAATTTTTGGCAATGATCATATCTCATTTTTCTCTAATATCTTAAAAAAAAAAAAAGAGAGCTTTGAGGTCATCTTTGGTGGTCACAAATGGGCAGGAAGCAGAGTAAAAAGCCTTTCCATACAAATGTTTTTCCTTTATAATTGTACATAGTTGTTCTGAAAATCTTCTTAAGTTCTGACTACATTGCAGATATGATAAACTCATAAATTTCACAGATAAGAGATTGAATACTGGCAGTTTTTAAAAAAAAATAAGATATAAACTAATAATCCTTAAAATAACCAAGTTATTGACAGTTTGAAAAAATAGACTAAATTACATTGAAGGTATTCTAGGATTATACATATGATAATACAAAACATTAATTACACTCTTTACTATAACTTAGAGAGGAATCTTCCCAGAGCAGAAACTTTGGCTGTTTATCGGGCTTTTATATAGGGCTTTAACCCCTGCCTGAATTTCCTAATCAGTCCCTTTCATTGCTGAAAGTTTTTATAATTTCATAGTGGAAGAAGACATGAAAATCTCAGCCACTACCATGCTTTTATAAAAAACTTTAAAAACAGTTGTTTATCAGTGTGATAAAGAAAATACCCATAGGCATATGGGAACTCTGCCCTGGTCAATTCTGAAATATTCTCTCCCACACGTGAAGAGTCCGTCTTCCTTTCAGAGAGGAACAGTTTCTTGTATTTTGATCACCAGTTAGAGCTCATTTTCCAAAGGGCTATGTCTTGCAGACTCTCAACTCTTTCTCCTGCTCTGTGCAGGTGGTAGGTAGGTGAGTTGAGAGGTTTTACTCTCCTGATGTGAACTTCTCTTTCCAGGTCATGTGGGCTCAGGCCCTGTCCTGCTAATTGACTCTCTCTACACATGCATCTGAGAAGGAGTTGAGGATTTAGATTCAGGAGGCAGAAGACCTAAGCCTTCTGCTCCAATTCCATTCTTTACCAGGGGTCATCAGATTCTGGCTTGAAAGGTACTATTTTTTTTTTAAGTACAATTGATTTACAATGTTGTGTTAATTACTGCTGTCCAAGAAAATAATTCAGATATATGTGTGTGTGGCGGGGGCTGAGTCATCCAGTCATGTCTGTCTCTTGTGACCCCATAGACTGTAGCCCACCAGGCTCCTCTGTCCATGCATTCTCCAGGCAAGAATATTGGAGTGGGTTGCCATTTCCTTCTCCAGGGGATCTTTCAGACCCAGGAATCAAACCCAGGTTATCCTGCATTGCGGGCAGACTCTTTACCAACTGAGCTATGAGGGAAGTCGTGTATATATGTATATATATATAGGACCTCTATCTCTCTATAGACTCTCTCTGTCTGTGTATACACACACACACACACACACACACACACACACACACATTCTTCTTTTATATTCTTTTCCATTTTGGTTTATAGTAGGAAATTGAATATGGTTCCCTGTGCTTGTAGTAGGACCTTGTTGTTTATCCATTCTATGTATAATGGCTAATATCTACTAATCCCAACATCCAGCTCCATCCCTCACGCAGCCCTCTTCTCCCTTGGTAACCACCAGTCTGTTCTCTGTGTCAGTGGTTCTACTTGTTTCATATGTTCAAGTGTGTCGTATTTCAGATTTCACATAAAAGTGGTTTCATATGTTCTTTGTCTTTCTCTTACTGATTTATTTTACTTAGTATGATAATCACTAGTTGCATCCCTGTTGCTGCAAATGGCATTATTTAATTTTTTTGACTTTTACTTTTAAAACATTTATTTATTTTTAATTGAAGGATAACTACTTTACAGTATTGCATTGATTTCTACCAAACATCAGTATGAATCAGCCATAGGTTTACCCATGTCCCCTATTTCTTTCTTTTTTATGGCTGAGTAGTATTCTATTGTGGAGAAGGCAGTGGCACCCCACTCCAGTCCTCTTGCCTGGAAAATCCCATGGACGGAGGAGCCTGGAAGGCTGTAGTCCATGGGGTCACTGAGGGTTGGACGCGACTGAGCAACTTCACTTTCACTTTTCACTTTCATGCATTGGAGAAGGAAATGGCAACCCACTCCAGTGTTCTTGCCTAGAGAATCCCAGGGACAGGGGAGCCTGTGGGCTGCCGTCTATGGGGTCTCACAGAGTCGGACACGACTGAAGTGATTCAGCAGCAGCAGCAGTATTCTATTGTGTATATGTACCACATCTTCTTTATCCATTTACCTGTCAGTAGACGTTTAGGTGAGCACCGTATCTTGGCTGTTGTGAGTAGTGCTGCTATGAACATAGGCATCATGTATCTTTTTGAATTATGGTTTTGTCTGGAACATATGCCTAGGGATGGGATTGCTGGATCATATGGTAATTCTATTTTTAGTTTTCTGAGGAAACTTCATACTGTTTGACACAGTGGATGCATCAACTTACATTCTCACTAGCAATACAGGAGGGTTTCCTTTTCTACATGCTCTCTTCAGGATTTGTCACTTGTAGACTTTCTGATGATGGCCATTCTGACTAGTGTGAGGTGGTAGGTACCTCATTGTGATTTTCATTTGTGATTTGAGCATCCTTTAGTGTGCTTATTGGCCATGTGTATTTTTTCTTTGGAGAAATATCTGTTTAGGTCTTCTGCCCACTTTTTAATTGGGTTATTTGTTTTTTGTTGTTGTTGTTGTTGAATTGTATGAGCTCTTTGTATATTTTGGAAATTAATCCCTTGTCGGTCTCATCATTTGCAAATATTTTCTCCCATTCTGTAGGGTTACTCTTTTTGTTGTTTATGGTTTCCTTTACTGTGCAAAAGCTTGTAAGTTTGATTGGGTCCCATTTGTTTATTTTTGTTTCTATTGCCTTAGGAGATTGACCTAAGAATAAACATTGGTACAGTATGCCAGAATATTTTGTCTATGTTCTCTTCTAGGAGTTTTATGGTGTCATGACCTATGTTTAAGTCTTTAAGCCATTTTAAGTTTATTTTTATGTATGGGAAGAGACTGTCTTCTAACTTCATCGATTTACATGCAGCTGTTCAACTTTACCAACACCACTTATTGAAGAGACATTTCCCATTGTATGTTCTTGCTTCCTTTGTCAAAGATTTACCACGAGTGTATGGGTTTATTTATGGGCTCTCTGTTCTCTTCTGTTGATTCTTACCCCACTGTTTTGATTATGGTAACTTTGTAGTATTATCTGAAGTCTGAGAGCACCATGCCTCCTTTTTTTTTTCCTCTCAGGATTGCTTTGGCAATTCTGGGTCTTTTATGGTTCCATATAAATTTTTTTTTTTATTATTTGCCCTAGTTCTGTGTGAAGGGTAATTTTTAAATTTAATTTCACTCTTGTCCCCTCAGTAGGAAGGAACCTGGTAGGGATAAGAAAGAGGTGGTGGTCAGCAAATCATTGTTTCATACCTGGCTCTACCGTCACTGTATATGTTCACATTTAATTGTCCCCCATGTAAATTGATTTTACCAGTGTGGTGAGCCATGTGGCTATATTAGGTAAAGATAATGTTGCATATACCCCATCCTCTGGCCAGCAGTTTCACTCTAGATATTGTGCTGGAGAAGCTTTCACGTTTAAGATAAGAAGGTACATACAAAAAGTTTGTTGTAGCTTTGTGATAGGAAAAAATAAAATAAAAAGAAAATTACCTAAATGTTTATCATTGGGAGAAGAGATAAATTGTGACATGTTGATAGAACACAGTTTTACTAAGCAGTAAAAAGTGAACCAGCTAGAATTCCTTATAGAACTACTCTCTCATTTATAGAAATACTATGTATGCATAGAAATGCATACATAATAGGAACAATGATACATATTTCAGTGAAAGCATACACAGTGAAATGAAAATTGGGTTAAATTTACATTGAATCATTTTTTGAAAATTGAATAGCTTTTCAAAAATTGAGTAAATTAAATTGAAGATGAGAGACACTAAATTCAGGAGAATGATTAATTCTGGGTAGATATACCAAGAAACAGAATTGTAGAAAGGTACAAAAAGGTGTTAATTATAATATTTTAATTCTTAAGCTATGTGTAGGATACACATATGCTCATTATATTGTTTTATATACACTTCCAAATGCTTGAAATATTTTATTTCTAAGAATTTTCTAAACCCCAACAAATGCCAATAATATCACACATTGGACATTTACAAAATGATATTTTTTAGATTAAAATTTGAAGAATAACTGATTTGTCTTGAGAAACTCCTGTGTTTTCTTTTCACTAACAACTTAAATCAGTCACTCTTAATACTTCATCTCCTTTGCCTGTCTGGAAGCTCAGAAACAAATTTGAGCGTCAACTTTAATAACCAAGTAGTATCTATACACTTTCTTCCTGAACTTGATTTTCTATCTCAAAATGAATTTTTCCTTGTTTTTTCTATTTTATAAGCCTCTTCTCATTCTTTGAGGAAGAAAAAGAGTTTTAAAAATATAAAAATATTTTTCATTCTAGTTCTCTTTCTGTTCACGCAAATTAACAGTATTCACACACGGCAGGACCATGCATCTGCTTTCCCTCTGTGTCTAGCATAGCATCTGGCATGCAATGAACATTTCATTGTTCACTGATTAAATGAGTTTAATCAATCCACAATTTCATCCTTAAACAAATCTTGATTTTTCACATTTCAGAGGTGTCCAATTTGTTTTGTTATAAATTTAGGTTTGGTAAAAATCTTGATGAATAGGGTTTCGGGTTATTTCCTAAGATGGTTTTTCCAGAAGTAAAATTGCATGGGTCAAAAGAGATGATCGCATAATGGCTATTAAAATGTTTTTCCAAATGGCTCTCCAGAAAAGCTTTTACCAGTTTCTACAGCAACGAGCAATGTCTGAGGGTAACATTTCCCCATAACACTGTCTGTGTTCATGCAAAATTTTGTTTTGTTGTGTTTTGAAATGTAATAGGTGTAAATTTATACCTTGATGTAGAGTTAATAATTTTTTAAATGTTAGTGTACCTAGAGTTTTTATGGTGAATTTTATGTGCTCTTGTGAAAAATCACTTGACTTTTGCAGATCTCATCATAGATCTTCATCATTTCATATAAACCAACAGAGAAAAATCACCCATGAAAACTCTTGAGGCTTCTTAATTTCCCCAAATTTCCCTTATGACTTATGGATAATGAACCTCTTTGGGGTTTAATTGCTTATCTGTAAACTCTATAAATTGGAGGTAGGAACATGTATCTTGGATGCCTATTGCATTACAAATCATGTATTAAAATACTACCACATGGCAGGGGTCCAGTAAATAATAACTATTACTGTTGTTTTTAATTTTAACCTATAAAATTAGGTTCATGATCTGGATGAACATTGGTTGGGTTCATTTCCTGGTCTGCATGTGTAGGAAACAAATATATACTAACGATGGATTCTTTTCATAAACTATCTTGAGCTATCTTAAGCAAAAAGTGGAATTTGCCAATAGAAGGGTAGAAAAATGAGGAAAAAGGAAAGGGCAGGGATCCAGTAAGACCTCCAAGTAGAGAAGCCCTGAGTCCTGATGTTGCCAGAATGTTCTTTTATCAGCTCCCATATCTGGTTTTCCTTGCACCTGAGTGTCATTCTCTTTCTCCACAAGTGGACTTTCCCCACACAACTGTTGAAAGTCCCTATGTTTTACACCTTATAATTTCAGTTTTTGAGGAAGGATTGTCTGATAGTCCCTCAGGTTCTGAGTCCAAATAGGGAAGGGACTTTTTGACCTAACTTGGCTTATGTGCCTGTATCTCCAAGTTCTCCTCAGTCCTGGCTGAGGTAAGAGTGTGGTTGGTTCACTTGAGAATATAACAGCTTCCATAGAAATTGTCAAGAAAAAAAGAGATATTTTCAGAAGGAATAAGGGATGAACAAAACTTTCAGTGTTGACCATAAATTTGAGTGGTCGCAAACCTCTTGACTGGGAGGAGCTGATCTTTTGGAGATGGACATTCTTACCAGACCTGGGATAAAAACATGGTTAGAATAAAATAATAGGCTCTGAGTGGCAGGAGGGTGAGACAGTACTGAATAAGAAGAGAGAGAGAGAAAGTGTGTGTGTGTGTGTGTGTATGTGTGTGTGTATGTGTGTGTGTGTGTGAGAGAGTGCTTTGAAAGTCTTGCAAAATATCCTACCTTAAGGTGCCCAAGGAATAATTGTTGAACGAGGAGAAACATTTAATAAACAGCTAACCACAATACTTGGCTCATAATATGTGCTCAATAAACAGGAGTTGAACTGAGTAACTACAAGCGTGGGTTATACTCTGATGTAATTCTAAAATTGAGTGTGAAATAGTAGTCTGATGGTGACTGGAGGACATAATCAAAGAAATGGGCATCACAGGAAACAGCAGAATTTGTGCCAATAGCAAGTTGACAATCAGAAGCAACTCCACTTAAGAGCACTGGACCTCAGTGAGGTAGTGTATCGGGAGTGGCAGTGGGTTCTGGTGCAATACAGGCTAAACTTCCTAATACATCTCATTATGTTGTCTCCAGGGCCTTGAGGGTCCTGGGTCCTATAACGAGTTAAAACTAACCAACAGTGGTTCTGCAGGGAACTATTTTCTATCATCAGTGTTAGATGATGATGATAACAAAGAAATATCAATAACTCCAAAAGAAAACATATATTTGAGCATTTGCTTCATTCAGTGAAGACTTTTCTCAGTCTAGGCTCATGGACTGTAATCTAGACTATGGAGTGCAGCACCTCAGCGATTGTTCTGGTTCTTTTGGCCCTTCTGCTTCCTTAACATATCTATCCCTGGACAACCCCAAACATACCCCTTTTCTGCTCGTATGTACAGGTGCTCCTGGAGATGATCACAAAGTGAAATTGGGGTCACCCAAAGTTAAGAGTTTTCAATGCCAACTGGGCTCATTGATCTATTTCACAGCTGTCTTGTCTTGGTCTCTCTCCCCTTCATCTGCCACTAGTGCTGTTCTCAAGTTCAGCCTTTCTCCTCACGCATTATATCCTTAGTTCACCTCCTCAGCCTTGACACGTATCCTAGAAATCTAGTTTCTCAGAGAAAGCTGAAGCCATCTGCTGTAAGACATCTAGATATCCTGCCTTTCCCACCTTAAACTTACCTCTCCCTGTGTCCATGGTTGTCAGCACTAGGTGCACAGTAGGACTAACTGGAGAATTTTAAGACTGTGTCTTGCCTTTGGATTCTGATTTAATTGGTCTGGGATGGGAATTGGTATTTTTAGAAAGCTTCCCACATGATTCCATGTTCAGCCAGGGCTGAGATCCACTGACCTATATCCATTCTTCTCTCATGTTCCCAAATCTCTGAAATACATGTCCCAGTCCCTTAAAATTTATTGTTTCTCCCTTTTTTGGTGAATGAGGAATTCTTGGCAGGAGTGTTAGACCTCTGGGCCTGCACCTAAGTCTTGTCCTAGGAGCAGTTCAGGTGACTTACTCTTCCCAAGAAACTTGAATAATAAGTGCAAATTGCGCCTGGTGACGGCAGTGGGGTACATGAGTAGTGTTTTAGAGACTCTAGATCTCTCACAGAGTCAGGAACACAGGCTCAGAGTCCATCAAATCAATTTACTTCCTGCTCTGCCACCCACCAACTGTGTGACTTTGGCAAGTTCTTAAACCACTAGACCTATGTTTCTCCTTATGTAAAATGTACTTCCTCCTGTGGTGCTCTGAGCATAATTAATATAAAGTTCTTTACCCAGAGCTCATAGGACATGATCAATAACTGGTGATCATGGACAGATTTGTTAAAGCTAAGCATCTCTTTTTGGATTTCTTCACTAAGCGCTCTGAGTGATTTCCTCTGCTGCTATAGTTTCCCAAGAATATATCTCCACTCTGTATGTAAATCTTGACTTCAACCTATCTCTGCCTTGGTAATCCAATTTAGATTTCTGATCTCTCATGTAGGACATGTGTTAATCAACAACTCACTTATTCACTAATTCATTCAAAAATGTCTCTTGATAGCCTACTAGATGCCAGACCCTGTTCTAAGTACTGGGGATATAGATATGAATAAGACAAAGTCCCTGTCTTCAGGTATATATATTTTACCATTTCTTTTCCATCTTCACAGTCACTGAATTAGTTAAGCCCATGGTACCAGTTTCCTGGCCCGCCTAGACTCCTCACTAGCCTCCCTGCCTCTCATGCTTTCTTCTAATATATTCTTCACAGAGGAGTGGGGTCATAATTTTAAACTTGAGCTCTTTACAATCCAACATCCTGCTTAAAATGTTTTAAAAAATTCCCAATAACTTGCTGGATTAACTTCTTAAAAATACCCAAATGCCTTTCCTATCTGCTTCTTTAGCCTCATTTCTTCCCATATTTCCGCAAATCTGACTCAGCAGCAGCAACACTAAACTTCTGTGGTTCCATAAATACGGTATGCTTATTTGTGTGTCTGCATAGACTTCTAACTATTGCTTTAGCCTGCATACAGGTTTCTCAGGAGGCAGCTAAAGTGGTCTGGTATTCCTATCTCTTTCAGAATTTTCCACAATTGGTTGTGATCCACGCAGTCAAAGGCTTTAGCATAGTCAATGAAGCAGAAGTAGATGTTTTTCTGGAATTCCCTTGCTTTTTCTATGATTAAATGAATGTTAGCAATTTGATCTCTGTTTTCTCTGCCTTTTCTAAATCCAGCATGTACATCTGGAAGTTCTTGGTTCACGTACTGTTGAAGCCTAGCTTGGATGATTTTGAGCATTACTTTACTAATGTAAAATGAGTGCAATTGTGCGGTAGTTTGAGCATTCTTTGGCATTGCCTTTCTTTGGGATTGGAATGAAAACTGACTTTTTCCAGTCCTGTGGCTACTGCTGAGTTTTCCAAATTTGCTGGCATATTGAGTGCAGCACTTTCACAGCATCATCTTTTAGGATTTGAAATAGCTCAGCTGGAATTCCATCACCTCCACTGGCTTTGTTTGTAGAGATGCTTACTAAGGCCTGCTTAACTTCACATTCCAGGATGTCTGGCTCTAGTGAGTGATCACACCATCGTGGTTATCTGGATCATGAAGATCTTTTTTGTACAGTTCTTCTGTGTATTCTTGCCACCTCTTAATATCTTCTGCTTCTGTTAAGTCCATTCCGTTTCTGTTCTTTTTTTGTGCCTATAAATGCATGAAATATTCCCTTGGTATCTCTAATTTTCTTGAAGAGATCTCTAGTCTTTCCCATTCTATTGTTTTCTTCTGTTTCTCTGCATTGTTCACTTAGTAAGGCTTTCTTATCTCTCCTTGCTATTCTTTGGAACTCTGCATTCAGATGGGGATATCTTTCTTTTTCTCCATTTCTTTTTGCTTATTTTCTTTTCTCAGCTATTTGTAAGGTCTCCTTAGACAACCATTTTGCCTTTTTGCATTTCTTTTTCTTGGGGATGGAGTTTATAACTGCCTCCTATACAGTGTTACCAACCTCCATCCATAGTTCTTCAGGCACTCTATCAGATTTAATCCCTTGAATTGGTTTGTCACTTCCACTGTATAATCATAAGGGATTTGATTTAGGTTATACCTGAATGGCCTAGTGATTTTCCCTACTTTCTTCAATTTAAGAAGAAATTTAAGTTAAATTCAATTTAAGTCTGAATTTGGCAGTAAGGGGTTCATGATCTGAGCCACATTCAGCTCCTGGTCTTGTTTTTGCTAACTGTATAGAGCTTCTCCATCTTTGACAGCAAAGAATATACTCAATCTGATTTTGGTATTGACCATCTGGTGATGTCCATGTGTAGAGTTGTCTCTTGTGTTGTTGGAAGAGAGTATTTGCTATGACCAGTACGTTCTCTTGGCAAAACTGTTATCCTTTGCCCTGCTTCATTTTGTACTCCAAGGCCAAACTTGCCTGTTACTCCAGGTATCTCTTGACTTCCTACTTTTGCATTCCAGTCCCCTATGATGAAAAGGTCATCTTTTCTTTCTTTTTTTTTTTTTTTTTTTTTTTGCGTTAGTTCTAGAAGTTCTTGTAGATCTTTATAGAACCATTCAACTTCACCTTCTTCAGCATTAGTGGTTGGGGCATGGACTTGTATCACTGTGATATTGAATAGTTTGCCTTGGAAACAAACCAAAGATCATGCTGTCATTTTTGAGATTATACCCAAGAACTGCATTTCAGCCTCTCTTGTTGACTATGAGGGCTACTCCATTTCTTCTAAGGGATCTTGCCCACATTGGTTAAATGTTATTTCTGGTGTGTCTGTGAGAGTGTTTCCAGAAGAGATTAACATCGGAATTGGTAGACTGAGTAAAGCAGATGGCCCTCCTCAATGTGAGTGAGCACCATCTAATATTTTGAGTGTCTGAACACAACCAAAAGGTAGAGGAAAGGAGAATTCTCTCTGCTTGAAAGTTTGAACTGAGACATTGGTCTTCTCCTAGTGTTGAACTGGGACTTATCCCATCAGCGCTCCCTGTTCTCATGCCTTTGGACTCAGGTCAGAACTACCCCACTAGTTTCCTGCATTTCCATTTTGCAGATGGCACATCAGAGGGCTTTGCAGCCTCCATGATCCTGTGAGTTCTTTATATATTGTATCTTTTTATTATTAGATATACATATATAGTAAACACATTATATAACTATAAATATATATATTTGAAAATCCTATTGGTTCTGCTTCCCTGGAGAATCCTAATATGGAGTCATAAGCAGCCAACTATAGGCAAGTACCACCCAAATATAGGAACCTCAAATAAAAAATGAGATTGCTTCTGAAATGGAGAGGTCTCTGAAGAACTTGAATATAGGCTCCAAGAAAGAGAATCCCTTTAAGTATTCAGCAAGCTCAGAGAGAGTTACTTAAACTGTCTGCACAGCCAGAGGAAACCAATACTGGGTATATCTTTGCATTTTAGCTAGAATATTGCCTGCCCTTTTCTTCTTTTAGTTTGGGTTCCTGCAGAAGTAGACCCTTAGATATGGATGTAAGTGTATTTAGTTTATTTGGGAGGTGAATTCAAGAAGCACAGGCAGAGGGGTGCATAGTGAGATAAGGAAAGGAAGGAAGCCAGTAACACTTCAGAGATTGAGCAGGTTACTGCTGTGGGTTTGAAGGTCAATCCTCCTGCTCTGGGTATGGTGAAGAATGTATTTCAGATTCCAACCAAAGGATCTGGCTCTCCATCACTTCTTGTCAGGCATGTGATGAGGGCTGCTCCTCGAAGTTTGAATTCCTTAAAAGTTCTGGCCTGTTCTGGATGCATAAGGAGTGGGCTCCAGTGGCCAAAGCAAGTCCTCAGCTTAGTGTTGGCACTTGGAGATGGAAGCCACGTGTGCCCTGCACTGAGTGCGATGGCAGAGAAATGACAGCGGTTGCCTCCCCTCTTCTGCCCCCAACCACTTGAGTCCTGGAGGTCAGAAGCAGGCTTGTAGGTGGGGAGAGTGGAGGAGCAACACCCTACTGGGAGATAGAATCCCACTGCATGAAGGCTTCCCATAGGTGGTAGACCCAAGCTGAAGGAGAGGAGAAGCTCTATATTTGAGTGAAATTTTGAGTTTTTACTTTTTCCAGAACTGAGTGTTTCAGATGCCCCAAATGAGCACTCCTGGGACTAAAAGTGTAGACATCAGGAATGTCATGGGACCTCTCCTAGATTTCATTGAATAAATGGAGAACTGCTCCAAGAAGGCAATGGCACCCCACTCCAGTACTCTTGCCTGGAAAATCCCATGGACGGAGGAGCCTGGTGGGCTGCAGTCCATGGGGTCACTAAGAGTCAGACACGACTGAGCGACTTCACTTTCACTTTTCACTTTCATGCATTGGAGAAGGAAACGGCAACCTACGCCAGTGTTCTTGCCTGGAGAATCCCAGGGACGGGGGAGCCTGGTGGGCTGCCGTCTATGGGGTTGCACAGAGTCGGACACGACTGCAGCACCCTTTATATGTAGTGTAAAACTCATTAGTTTTCTCATTACATGAGTTCCACTCATGTGCTGCTGCTGCTGCTAAGTCGTTTCAGTCGTGTCCGACTCTGTGCGACCCCATAGACAGCAGCTCACCAGGCTCCTCTGTCCCCGGGATTCTCCAGGGAAGACTACTGGAGTGCATTGCCATTTCCTTCTCCAATGCATGCATGCATGCTAAGTTGCTTCAGTTGTATTTGATTCTGTGCGACCCTATGGACAGCAACCCACCAGGCTCCTCCGTCGACAGGATTCTCCAGGCAGGAATACTGGAATGGGTTGCCATTTCCTTCTCCACTCATGTGCTATTCAGCTGAAAAACTTAAGGACAGGGAAGCTTGGTGTGTTGCATCCATGGGGTTGCAAAGAGTTGAACATGACTGAGTAACTAAACAAAATCAGGTTTACTGTCTGTAGAATAGCAAGTACTCATACTAATAAAAAGTATTTATTGAGACATTTCCCTGTGACCAACTCTGCACTAAGAACTAAGATATTGTACAGGGTAGGTCCCGGTCCATAAGCAGTGTTCATTATAGTGTCATTGGGAATCCTGGTTATTGGCAGAATTTCTCATTTTAATTGAGCAATTATGTAATCTCAAGGATTGTTTTTTCCATCTATTACTTATATATTGTGTGTTTTTTTTGTATCTATTAGTAATCTTGAAATAAGCCTTTACTTCCTGTCATTCACTTAAATATTTACTATTACACTTACTGACTGTTGATTTCTTAAACTGAGTGGGAAGGAGGCTTCAGGTGAAGTAAAATCACAAATCTGTACATAAGATTGTTAAGGGTGATATATTATTTCACTAATTTGAGTTTATGGGTCACCTATATGATTATATAGGATTCCCAAAGCAGCTGAGGTATTTGTTAGCTCCAGAAGTATCATGAGGTCAGCACAAGCAAAGGTGATAGAACATTTAACATACATTTTCCTTAAAATTAATATCAATACATTAATTAAAAATGAAGTTATTGAAGTTAACATAAAAAGTGCAAAACGGGGAAAATGCTATTCTTCTAACTTATTAGACCAACTGACATGAAAGTATTTGGTGGAAACAGTCTCAATCATGCCTGTGGGGAGGTCCTTGAGAAAAAGTTTATTAGACAGAATATCTCTTTTTCTTGGCTGGCTTCAGAGTGGTCTGATGTTTTCCTTGACAGACTTGAGACTACCTGGTTATCTATGGTGGGTAAGGGCAAGGACTAGCGGGAGGGGATCAAAGCCCCCATTGACCTGGACTTGTCAGCCATGCTGGGGAGATCAGATGCTTTGGGTGGGGGAGGAGGATCCGTGACATAGTGAAAGGGCAGGGATTTGTCATGAGGAAATCAGGATTTGAATCACATCTTTGTCCCTTGCTGTGATTTTAGGCTATTCACTTATCTCTTAGTCTCCCTTTCTACACCTGCAGAATAGAGATGCTAATTAAACTGGAAGTAAGGTCTTAGGTTCTGGCTCATGGGCTCCACATGCCTGTCCGATTGGAGTGATAATCAGTCAATGGATTTTTTTTAACCTGAAGGGAAAGACATTAGGTCCCGAAGTTGAGAAATGAACTAAACATCTTGATGATCTTTGATTAGTATTTGTTAGCCACCTAGTCATTGTTAAGGCAATATAACATATTTTTACTACACTGAACACTTTTAACTTTGCTACAAGGTGGATGGCATTGTTTTCCCTATTTTCTGTGTAAGGAAACCAAAATTGAGGCAAAATGTCTTGCTTAATGTCGCAAAGCCAATAGGGAACAGAGTCCAAGTTAGATAAGAATCCAGTTCTGTCAGAAACGAACACAACATTGTAAAGCAGTTATCCTTCAACTAAAAATAAATAAAAGAATTCAGTTCTCTTTGTCCTAAATCCTGTGTTCTTATGATTATAAGAAAACTTGCTCAAGAAAAGAACTGGGCATGTCCGAAAGCAGTCAAGGTGCTACAAAATGAGAAGAAAAGTAAGACAGGTCACTAGAGAGGTAAAGAATGCAGAAGATTGGGAATTCCCGTGGGGGACAGAGAGGACAAGCAGAACCATCTAAGACATCAGTCATAGTTAATAGGAGAAAATAAGGGGCAAGCCAGAAATTGTCTGTCATCCAATGAAGTAAGTCAGCAAAAAGCTGGAAAGCCCTTACGTTGTGATTTTATGCCTGAACAGATATGAAAGTCGATATTGGGGAGGACACTCGCACCCTGACTAAATGAAAATAGCCTACTTGACATTAATTGTTATAATTAAATTCACTGTGTCAGAGGAAATATCAGTCATTTTTTTGAATAGGGGTTTCTGTAAAAAACAGTTGAATTAACTTTTTTTTTTTTTTACTTTTAAAGTAAATGCTTGGTATTATATAGACAGAATTATATAGGTTTTATAGAAATAATTTCCTGACTTTTCTACTCCACCTCCTCAAAAAGTAATATTTAAATGTCACTCTCTTAACCACAAAAACCAGGCCAACCACATTCTGATTTTGTCATGGTTACCATCAGAGTCCAATGCACAGTTTGGTCCTGCATCACATCCACAGAGGAAATAAGTCCAGAGATGTTTCGGAATTTATCCAGAAACAAGACTTGAACTAATGTTCCCACGGTAGGTTCTTGTTATCAACTAGTCTTTTATTCCTCCAAGCCAAGCAAATAAATGCTTAAGGATATTAGATAATAGTAAGGATTTGGATTATTCTGTGAAAATCTTTTTAATATAAATAATAAATGCAGCTGAAGACAACCTTATTATAAATGTGCTTCATGTAGGGGATAGTGATTCATAGCTCATTTGTGTCATGACTCATAGCTCTTGGAAAAGAACAAGATTCCAAGAAAATAAAGATTTTTATTCAGATCTGGTCAGTTACTTAACCACTTTCATCTCCATCTTTTTGAAAAACAGCAACAACAAAAATACTGCAGCCAGGTAGAGTGCTTATAAAAACAACAATATATAAATCTT
The DNA here is from genome assembly GCF_000754665.1 of Bison bison bison. Classification (NCBI taxonomy): domain Eukaryota; kingdom Metazoa; phylum Chordata; class Mammalia; order Artiodactyla; family Bovidae; genus Bison; species Bison bison. The sequence goes on along the minus strand of NW_011494688.1, from coordinate 313,739 downwards.
CATTACGTGAATCACATGATAATAGAATTTCTCTGCTGTATTAATAAAATATGAGAAATTTGATAATAGCTATTTCTGGAAAGAATAGCTATCGATGAGAGGCTTTAAAAAGTAAGAATTAGGAGTGCATTATAACAGATCGTGATTATTCATTATAAGCTTTTCCATTGCTATGACTCAATCTTAATCCAGGTGTCATTCAGAACCTACAGTGGGTTTTGAAGATTAGCTTGTCATAACACAAATTGAAGAGGGTATCAGAATTCATTCAGACTGAAAGCATACTAGATGATGGGATGAGTAATAAAATGTGCAGAAGAAAATTCTCTTGAGATAATAATCCTCCCCCAGCAGCTTCAAGGGAAAGATAAACTGCTCATTGCAAAAAATACATCTTCTCTTGGTTTTCCAGCTAGGAGATTATTTGAACGATACCTGTTACTTGAGACTAATGCAGACTCTCTCCTTATCCTTTTCATATTTCTTGTTCCTTTGTCTTCCAACTATTATAATCCAGGATGAAGATGAAAATAGATAACTTATATAAATCAAGTCAGTTGCAAGTAATAATAAAGTCAACAAAAGCTCAGCTCAGAATAGATTATAGAGTGACTGATTTATTGGCTTATGTAACTGGAAAGTTCAAGGGAAATCAGGAATGGTTTGGATTAGGGACTCAAAGGATACTAGTGTATTTATGTGTCTGTGGGGTTCTGTCATTCAGGTCTACGGTTCTCCATATTGGTATTGTTCTGAGGCAGACTCTTCTCTAGAAGTGAGGTTTACTGAACCCAGTTTCCAATCTACCAGTTTATCAAGCTTAGGGAAAATGGGGAAAAATTCCATTAGATCTTTTCCAATAAATCCAGAGAAGCACGTAGATTTCCATTGCACCAAATTGTGTTGAATGCCCAGACCTGTGTTGAATGCCCAGCTTCAATGAATCAAACACTAAAGCTAAGGTAATAGATTGTGTTAATGTTCAGACTCGGGGGGAATCTTGTGACTGCCATGCTTGGTGAGGAGTGGGGCAAAGAGGTGAGGTCAGCCTTATGTGATCCACATGGACTGAAAATGGGGAGGAGAGCCGTGTTTTCTGTTACTAGAAAAAGAGATGGGCAAGCAAAAGCAATCGATACTTACTGTATAACGTACCCGTTTACATTCTTTGAAACCAAAAGGGTTTTCTGGGGCTCAGAGCAAACTCTTTTTTTTCTTTGATGTTGTTTCTGATGGGCAAAATGGACCCTGGAAGTCATCTGGCTTCTCCTCTCAACATCCTCTGCTCTGCCTCCATCTTAATCAAGTCTTGGGCCCAAATTCCCTCTTATTAGTCTGCCCCTTACTGGTTTCAACACATCCCATTTAGTCTACTAAAAAACCATTTTCTCTAAATTGCCTGAGGTGTATCACTATTCAACTTGAGAGGAAAGAAGCTTAGCAGAGAGTGAAGGGGAAAAATAATTTTTCTTCCCAGTATATTATAGGAATTCATGTTGATTACATTTCCTTTTCTCAAGAAAGTCTAATTCCTCCATCAATCTGGAGTTATTAACACAAGTACAAGGGACTGTAGTGGGTAAAGGATTAGATACAGGATGGTAGCTGGTTTGCCTTTGTATACAGTCCTGATGTGCCAGACTTACCTTTGTCTAATAGATATTGAAGCATTTTTCTTAGGTTTTAAAAAAACTAAATCCTTTCAAGAAATAGAGCTCAAAATCAAATGAGACAATTGGAGAAGCTGAATTAATAAAAGCTCTGATTATGATTGTACTTTTTACTCCTAAGGAATTTATGGGGAACTGAAATTCTCTAGTCTGGAAATGGAACACAGCTCAATGAATATTGACATTTATTTAACATCTAGTTCATGTTTTCTCTGCAAACCAGAATTCAGCTCACGATTCAGCTAAATGTCTGCTTTGTTACATCCCTGCTGTTTTAAATGTTTGGCAATTGAATTGAATTCAAAACGAAGGTGCTAAAGCATTTTGCTCATCTGGAAACTGAATATAAAACCATAGACATGACAGTTTTACATTTCTTTTGGCTGCAGCTCTCAAGATTGTCGTGTCTTATGTATACAGACGCCAAGCACCTTCTTCCAAAGTCAAAGATGAACTGGGCAGGTGGCCAGTGGATTGGACTGGAAGATTTTTCCTGAGTGGGGCTGAGATGAGGCCCCAATCACTGGCATAACACTGGAACTTGATTTGAGTGATGACTTACAAAGAGACAGCCTTAAACAACTGACTCACCATGTGAGTCACCCTTGCTGAGCCATGCACTTTCATTATCCTCAGAAAACTATCAAGAAATTGTCTCATTACTTGCCTAATGCAAATGGAAATGTCTAGCATATTGATTCCACTCCCAGTTTATGCTCTGGATAGGGACCAGTTTACAGGGGGGAGTGAGCCAGGATCCTGCTGGGGGAAAATTGTGAAGCAGGCAGAACTTGTCTTCCTGCAGTTCTTCTCCTGCCCCCTCTAGTGCAGTTACCTTACCTCTCAGAACCCAAGCTTTTCGCTCTCCTCCCCTCTTCCCTCTCTCTGTGTGTCTCTCCTTTCCTCTCTCCCCCTCTTTCCCTCACACGTACCCCACGCATGCACGCACATGTGTGTGCACACACACATACATGGGCATTCCTCATCACTTACTAGGTTCTCGTGGTGTTCCTCTGTGACTCTCACAGGATGACACCTTCTGCCCTTAAACTTTCCCGAGTTTCTCAGTCCCTCCCTCTGCACCACACCAGTCCTCTACATTCCTCTCCCTTGGGCCTTGCTAAGGGTTGAGGTTAATCTGATAAATGTGGATTGTGTATTAGACAAGACAGTTGACAGGAGATATTTACATAAAATCTGCTGCTAAGTCACTTCAGTCATATCCGACTCTGTGCAACCCCATAGACGGCAGCCCACCAGGCTCCCCCGTCCCTGGGATTCTCCAGGCAAGAACACTGGAGTGGGTTGCCATTTCCTTCTCCAATGCATGAAAGTGAAAAGTAAAAGTGAAGTCGCTCAGTTGTGTCTGACTCTTCGCGACCCCATGGACTTCAGCCTACCAGGCTCCTCCGTCCATGGGATTTTCCAGGCAAGAGTATTGAAGTGGGTTGCCACTGCCTTCTCCTACATAATATCAGAGAAACCTAATTTATGGAAGACTCAAAGCTTTCCTTCCAGCCAATATTTGCATACTTGGCACCCAGATAACTACTATTTTGGAAAGGCATCACGGTTTGGTAACTCCTGGAGTATGGACCAGGAGTTAGACAGATTGTGTTCTCCATCTGGGTAATCTTGAATAAGTCCTTTAACTTTTTTAGATTAGGTATTCTTACCTCTAAAAAAGGAAGAACCAATACTTTCTTTTCTCACTGTGGTGGCCATCTGCTGGTTATGCCTGCTTGGCAGATATTTCCCCTCCTTCCTGATTTTCCTTTGTAGAAACACCTCTCCCCAAACTCAGTCCTTGTGCTTTGTTTGATGGTATCCTGGACGCCACTCAATGCAGCAATTAACTCAGAGTTAGTCTTGAGGCTTTTGCTGAACTACTAGAAAAGAAGTGAGCTCTTTCCACTGGTAACTTCAAGTGCCCGGTGGCCACCTTTGCCACCACTTTCAGGGAGACCTCCAGGCCTGACACACCAGGTTGGCAACACCGCAGAAGGATGTGATCAACTTCTTTCACTTGGGATCTGCGCATTAATCACAGGAAAGATCACTGGCTGACTCTGATATTTCAAGAGCCCATCCTTGAATCGGGCCATGCTTGCTGGCAGATCTGTTCCTAAGCTACAGGATCCAGTACATCCTCCTGTTTGCTTAAACTCTATTTGAGTTGGGCTTTTGTCACTTAGGACAAGAGAGTTCCAACAAATCCAACTTGAAAACAGTAAAATGAATTCCGTGAACAACTGGCTCTTATTCTATAGCAGGGTTTGGCAAACTTTTTCTGTCAGGGGCCAGATAGGAAATATTCCAGGATTTGTGGCTACTGAGCTGTCACAGCTCTCCAGCTCTACCACTGTAGTAACAGAGTGTGCCTGTGTGCTCAGTCGCTCAGTCATGTCTGACTCTTTGCGACCCCATGGACTGTAGCCTGCCAGGCTCCTCTATCCATGGGATTACCCATGCAAGAATACTGAAGTGAGTCACCATTTCCTCCTCCAGGGGATCTTCCTGACCCAGGGATCAGGTCTCCTGCGTCTCCAGCATTGCTGATGGATTCTTTACCACCGCACCATCTGGAAGCCCTAGTAAGAGAGCAGTCGTAGGCAATACAGAGATTACTGAGTGTGGCTGTGTCACACTCATGTTTTAAAAACCTTTTCATTTTTAAAAAGAGTATTAGAGTATAGCCAATTAACAATGTTGCAATAATTTCAAGAGAACAACTAAGAGACTCAGCCAGACATATACATGTTTCCATTCTCCCCCAAACTCCCCTTCCATCCATGGTGCCACATAACGTGGAGCAGAATTCTATATGTTATCCAGTAGGTCCTTGTTGGTTATCCATTTTAAATATAGCGACACATTCATTTTTATATGGATCATATTTTATCTATAAATACTATTTATGGACACTGAAATTTGAATTTCATATTGTTTTCAAGCACCTTGAAATGTTACTCTTTTTATTTTTTTCAGCAATTTATAAATATGAAAATCACTCTTAGTAGAGACATGCGGTGGTTCTCTCACCATTGCTCTGCAGGAATAGTTGACTGCAGGATGCCCAGCAGTTGCCTTTCTGGAAATTAAAAAAAGTGATTCAGTTGACAGAGAACACTTACAGCCCTCTGTATAGTCACTGAATCAATAATTTTCAGTGATTCTAGGGGTTTTGTTTTTAGCTATCCTTAGAGCTAATTTCTGCCTGGTTAATAGAATTGGCCACAGAGTGAATTTGATATGAATGTTAAATGGCCCAACTATTAGGTTTTCTAACATTTGTCAAATTGTATTTTTCTCTAAGGGACCTTTTAACTTACAAAATCAACTTGGACATCGAATTGAAGAGATCCCTAAGTTAAGTAATTGATCAATGTAGTCAATAAAAAATAAAGACTCACCTAATAGAGAATACACTGAAGAGTACTTATCCATAGAGAGGATTGTCTGCAACTGATTTATGTTCATGATACGAATATAAAGATGGTGGCTAAGAGAGGAAGGTAAAATGTGGTAGAAGAAATTCCACATACTGAAATAGCAGGTGTACCAATGTACAGTGTTCATTATTATTGTTGTTAACACTCTCCTAGTATATGGATGCCTGTGTGCTAGAGGCTCTTTATTATTATTCCATATTATTTTATATATCTATAACAGAAATCATGTGAACATCATTTTAAGTTAGTAAATTACGTGATGCCAGTTGAAAGTTGTTCAAAGACAGGAAGAAACAAAAATATTACACTTTGGGGGTAACATTCAAGCATGTGAACGTAAGTAACCCAGCACCTCAGTGGTTCTCTTGTTAGAGTGCTCAGAGTACAGTGGTTATTTTTTAACATGGTGAATTATTTACCTAAAACAGTTATTGCCTATGAATTACAAAATCACTGAATGAGTGTTAGTGAAAGACATTCCAAATACTGGAAATGACTTACAAGTAGTCTTCAAGAAGTAACCCTGAAGGTCCTGCTTTCATATAGAAGAGTTCCTTAGATGAAATACACCTTTAAAATGACTGTGTGAGAAGAGCGAGGTAAAGATACCTGAATGTCCAATTACCCTGACACCAAAGTGAAAAACAATTCCACTTAAAAGTAAAAATCTGTGTCTTCCATAGCACTTAAATTTTATTGAGATACTTGTATTCGTGTATACCAAATCCAACCTGATTCCCATATAAAGCTGAGTGGGACAGTCAGTTCAGTCGCCCAGTAGTGTCAGACTCTTTGTGACCCCATGGACTGCATCACGGCAGGCGTCCCTGTCCGTCACCAACTCCCAGAACTTGCTCAAACTTATGTCCATTGAGTTGGTGATGCCATCCAACCATCTCATCCTCTGTTGTCCCGTTCTCCTCCTGCCTTCAATCTTACGCAGCCTCAGGGTCTTTTCCAATGAATCAGTTCTTTGCATCACCATGGCCAAAGTATTGGAGCTTCAGCTTCAACATCAGTCATTCCAGTGAATATTCAGGACTGATTTCCTTTAGGATTGACTGGTTTGATCTCCTTGCAGTCCAACAATGTGACCCTCCATTTCCTTTTGCTGCAGAGAGGAACTGATTTGGGAGAAAATGGGTGGTTTTCTGTTTGGTTTTGATTTTTACTCTGTTTTCAGATGCTTGAACCTACAAGCCTTAATTGCTGTTGGGGCAAAGAGATTTAGAGAGGTAGACATCAGTAAAATAAGCATCAGGCTGTACTGTCTCCACGTGAAGATGGCTCCAAACAAAAGAGATTCTTTTTACACGTACATTTAAAAAGGCATGTTCTTTCAAGTAGGATGAAAACAGCGATAAAATAATTTTCAGTACCGATATCTTTCCACTTCATTTTCTATTATTTCTAGACTTCAGTGCTTATTCAAGAAAAGAAATTTGTCCAAAGTTGCCTCTCTCTCTTTTCTATTTATTTCTACCCTATTCTGTTCTAAAATCACTGCTCTGACCTTATTACTTCCCCCATTGAAAACTCTGAAGCGGTCCCAATGGCAAAGAGCAAATGAAGTCTAAACTCTTAGCATAATATTCAAGGTGGCTACTTTTGAATATTCAAGGATTCAGATCTCCACCGGAGATTTAAACTTGCCTTCCCAACGTGTATTTATTTCTACCAGTGCCCTTCAGACATTGTTAGATGATCAGGAAATTTCACAATTTCTGGTTCATGCTCTTTCTTCCCTCCTCCCACCAAACCTTTTAGCAAATGGATTCTTCTCATACCATCTGCTGAAATTCTCTCTGTTCTTCAAATATAGTCACTTTTTCTAAGACACTTTCCAATATCCCCAGGTGGGGTTTGGATATTATTGTGTTCCCACAGCACTGTTTTATAATGCTCATTCTAGTCTATTGTGAATTATATTAATGCACATGTTTTTTATACATCATATTTCCTACTAGAGAACAAAGAATTTTCAGAGAATAATGAGATTTCTTTTCAGTCGTTGAATCCCTAGGATTTTGCTCTGAAACACATGTGCTGTGCTTAATTGCTCTTGTCTGACTCTGCAACCCCATGGTTTGTACCCATGGGGATTCTGTCCATGGGGATTCTCCAGGCAAGAATACTGGAGTGGGTTGCCATGCCCTCCTCCACTGTAACACATAGGCAGTTCATAATATGTTAGCTGTATTAGAAAACAAAATAATACTTCTCTCTTTACTTCTCCCTTTTATTTTCTTCACTTCTTTTTTTCTTTCTTTTCTTTTTTTTTTTTGGCTCTTTTATCCCCCTCTGTAATAATGTAGACTTTCTTCTTTGTCATTTTCCATTTTCTTCTTTTTCTTTCCATTTCTCTTCATTCATTTTTCTATGCCTTCACTTCTTTTGCTACACCTTATTTTCATTTTTACTATTGTGGATTTAACATATATTTCCCACCATTTATTTACCTGTCCTTTTATGTTTTTTATTGTAAAGTGAACATATTCTCAAGTAATTTTTGGCAGTGCATAATTATTTAATAACTCACTCACTGGGCTTCCCTGGTAGCTCAGTTGGTAAAGAATCTGCTTGTAATGCAGGAGACTCTGATTCAATTCCTGGTTTGGGAAGATCCACTAGAGAAGGGATAGGCTACTACCCATTCCAGTATTCTTGGGCTTCCCTGGTGGCTCAGCTGGTAAAGAATCCACCTGCAATGTGGGAGACCTGGGCTCAATCCCTGGGTTGGGAAGATCCCCTGGAGAAGGGAAAGGCTATCCACTCCAGTATTCTGGCCTGGAGAATTCCATGGACTGTGTAGTCCGTGGGGTCGCAAAGAGTTGGACACGACTGAGTGACTTTCACTTTCATTTGTTTTACTTCATTTTATTAAATAAATATTTGTTGTTTAATCACTAGCACCAATCCCTGCTCTAAGCACTGGAGGTGCAAATTGGTTAAGATGAACAGAGTCACTTTTCTCTTGGAGATTATGTTACTGTGGGAGGAGACAGAAAAAATTAAATCTCGCCAAGAAACAAAAAATATTCTGTAATGCTGAGTGTTAGGTATAGACTTTGAAAATAGACACAGAATAGCAAATTGTTCATCCCAGCACTGATAGTTATGAGTGTTAGGTAGTTAGAATAGGAAAAAGGAGTCCAGAATGGTGGTAGCTAAAAGACAAAGAAGGTAAAAGCCCGCAAAAATTGAACAAAGAAAGGTCCGAGGACCGGAGTGAGAACCTCAGGTAAAACAAACAGCCCTCCTGGCTAACCCAATTGACACAGGGCAGGCTCAAGGGGAGAAGAGAAATCGTATAAAAAGAGGAGCCAAAATTGGACCGAAAGCTTCTCTTCTCTTCGTGTCTTTTGGGTTGGCCCACCTTCACACTTCGAGGATTTATTTTCCTTTGCTTTCTAAATAAAACTGAGCTGTAGGAGCTGTAACAGTGTTCCATCCAAGGAAATTACTTGGGGCTGTAACACTGGTCTGTCCATCGCTTCAAATTTTTGTTGTGTTGAGACAGAACCGAGGAAATTACAAACTCCCCCGACATCTATGGTGCCGTAACTCAGATTTAACCTCCTGAAACAACCTCAGCTTGGCCCCCGCGTGGTGGAGGTCAAACCCAGCAGAAGCCCAACTCGGCGAAAGCTCCTGTGGTGGAAGCAGAATGCAAAGAAAACCCAATACAGGGGAAGTGACAAGAAGTCCTACGTGCTGGGAACTGTGACAGCAAAAAGCAAACTCAGCAGATAGCTCACGTGGTTCAGTCTCAGATTCCAGAAGACCTCTGGTTAAGGTAGAGGTCCTCACTCCTATGGCTGGAAGGACATATGGCTAACGAAATCTTAATTCCTTTACAATCTCTCCTTTCTTGTTTTCTTGAACCCCCTCGAACAGGTGAGCAGCAATGAGTGCAACTGAGGGACTCTGGCAGGGGCTACTCCTCAGTGTGTCCCAAAGGCTCCACTATCTGCTGAGCCCCAGTAGCTGTTGCCCAAGCATGTAGGGGTTCTTCTGTCCTTAATCTTTGTGCCAAGGATCAGGCCAATGAAAACTGTGAGCACAGGTCAGGTATTTAGCAGATTTCCCAGCAGATTATGCAGGGACTTCTTCAGCACGTTTTTCCCACTGCTTTTTCCTCCCACCCTTCAGCTCCTCTCTCCCAGGATTTGAGCCCAGCCAAAACCCATGGTGCCTGGCTTCAGGACCTAATGAAGCTCAGGCTCTAATGTCTCATTTCAAAAATTCAGTGAGAGACACAGCGATAGTTAAGAGGTGGGTGTGTTTGGATTCAGAGAGAAGCACAGTCCACAGGGTGTGGGCCATCACAGAGGAGTGCAGTGGCCATGGAATGTGGTGTGGTTAGTTTTTGCAAGCTGGGTGATTTCATATGAGTGAGAAGATCATTCCAACAATTAGGGAGACACCCACTCCTAGGTCTTTTGACAGTGCCTTGGAACTGTCCTGGTTCCTCTGGGTGTGTCATTTAGCTTGCAGATGGAGGATCAAAGTTTTGTGGAATTCTGTCATCTTGGACCCATCTGATTTTAATCTGTTTATGTTATGCCCTTGGGTTATGCCATTCTTTCAAAAGTTGTACCCTGTCCCCTTCCCTCCTGTTTCATGCTCTTTTCCTGAGCCCATAATGTTGCCTCCACAGCCTTCTGGAGGGATAACCAGAAAACAGCTGGCCCTTGTGAGAGAAATACTGTATAATATCCAATCCCTATAGATATTCAGGCCTTCATCTTCCACGTTTCCTACATGTGCAACAACAGCATCTCTCAGTGAACCCACTAGGGTGGCGACAGACACGCAGTGCCTGCCAGAAGTCCATCTGTTGGTGGCATCCCTTCAAGGGCAGTTTGGCTTCCAGGGATAATGTTTGCCACTTTGGGAGTTAGCTCTGCAGGCTGTTGGGCCCAAATCCTTGCCAGCCTTCTCCTAAAGTTACAAACATACCCCTAGATCAAATCTCCACTCCACTTTTATGGAACATCTGGTCTGTTGCCTCTTATCAATTTGTTTTTAAGTCGCTTACTAACACCTACAACCAGGACTCTGCACCCTTGTAGGCAACATTGCTCCACCCCACTTATTATTATTATTAAAATACTCCTAATGCCCTTAACAGGACCAGATAACCCACTCTTTTGTCATTACTTCAGTTATTACCTAAAGTGGGTGTATGATAGTGAAATGTTTACCATTGGAGGCACTCTAACCTGCTCTTATGGAGGACTAGGGGAGAAAATCAGTGACTTACATTCCCTCAGAGCAATAAGAGGATACGTCTTATGGCTGTTTCTCCAGGTTCCCATTCTCAGAGCACAGGCTTGGATTGCTTTACATCATGATGTCTATTCCCATCTGTGGTGAACAAACTGGCAATGAGTTAAGATTACAACCCAGCACTGGTCATGCAGAAGACCTTGGGGACACCCAGCCCCAGTCTGCGGGCCCCATGAGGTCGACCTGTCTTGACTTGCCTAGGAATCTGGTCCTCGAAAGGTTGTCATGCCTCAACCTGCCTGGGGATCTGCCAGTCCAGGGGTTCCAGGAGGTCAACGTGCCTCGACCTGCCCATGGACCCAATTCTCTGGAGGCCGACCTGCCTCGACCTGCCTGGGGATTCAATCTCCAAGAGGCTGTCATGCCTCAGCCTGCCTGGGGATCTGCACCCTGACCCAGGGATGCCTCAGGTTCCAATAGTACTGGCTAGGATAAGCTTCAGAAAGACTCACCCCTAAGGAAGCCCACCCATGGAAATAGAAGGACGCCTAGCTGTGGGACTATACCTGGTCTCAGCGATAACTCAGGAGTTCAATGAGAACCACATTGCCTTTCTGAAAAGGCTAAAAGTGGCCCTCCAAAAGTTTACCAATCTGGACTTAGACTCTTACAAGGGACAGGTGATTTTAAAGGACAAATTCCTGTCCCAATGTGCATCAGATATCAGGATAAAGTTACAACAGCTACAGCAACAGAACCCTGCTGCTTCTTTAGATGAGATGATCCAGACAGCCACCAATACCTTTTATAACAGAGAACAGGAGTGGGAAGCCAAGGCTCAGGAAAGGGAGAAAAGGAAGGAGACAAGACATGCCCACATGCTGGCCTCCCTCCAGGAAGTCCCCATGGCAAAACCCGAGTCCTTGAAGGACACTGCCTAATCTGTAAACAGGCAGGACATTGGGCCAAAGTGTCCAAACCATGACAAGTCTCCTAAAACAGCTTGCTACAAATGCCATCAATTGGGACATTAGGTGGCACTCTGCCCTCAGGACCCAAGAGCCTCAAGATCAAGTGCCAAGCCTTCCTTCACAATGGTTCAACAGGACTGAAGTGGCCCACTCCAGCCAGCCCCCCTGTCACAGATAACCATCACAGGGCTGGAGCCAAGGGTCAACTGGATGTGGCAGGTAGGTCAGAGAATTTCTTGGTTGACACAGGGGCTACCTACTCTGTCCTGACCTCCTACTCTGGAGCCTTCTCCTCCCAAACCTGTATCATTTTGGATGCTATAGGAAAAACAATTGCTAAAAGATTCACCCAAGCACTTCTTTGTTGCTGGGATGGACAAATATTTTTCCACCAGTTTCTGGTGGTCCCTCAGTGTCCTACTCCCTTATTGGGAAGAGATATATACTCACTAAACTGGGGACCATGCTTGTGATGGGAAGCTTTTCAGCCCCTAGCGCCCTACAGCTTCTGGTTACTACTGAGGACACCCTCTTACACCCTCTCCAATAGAGAGGGACCAAAAACAATGGGAGGACAAAATTAACCCCAGGTGTGGGACCAGGGGACTCCTGGACGAGCCCACCAAGCTGAACTGGTCATCACTGTCCTCTGAGATCCCACTCAGTTTCCAAACTGGAAACAATACCCCCTCAGAAGAGAAGCTCGGGAAGGACTACAGCCTCTAATAAATTCCTTGCCTGTGGGCTGTTGGTCCCCACCAGTTTGCTGTGTAACACCCCGATCCTCCCTGTACAGAAAAAGGATGGGACCTGGCGAATAGTTCAAGATCTCTGGATCATAAAATCATCCCACAGTACCCAATCCCTATGTAATCTTGGGAGAAATCCCACCCAGTGCCAAGTGGTTTACAGTCTTGGATCTCAAAGATGCATTCTTTTGCATACCACTGGCTAAAGAATCCCAGTATCTTTTTGCCTTCGAGTGGGAGGCTCCAGGAGAAAAATACCAACAGATGATTTGGACAGTATTACCTGAGGAGTTTAGAGATAGCCTCCACCTGTTTGGGCAGGCTCTTAGCCAGGATCTCCTAGATCTGGACCTGGGACCTAATGGGAAAATGTTACAATACGTAGATGACCTACTGATCTGCTCTCTAGATGAGAAAAATGCCCAACAACATGCACTTCAGGTTCTAAACTTTTTGGCAGAGAGGGGATATAAAGTCTCCTGTGCTAAGGCACCGATGGTGACAAAGGTCACTTACCTGGAAGTTCAGATTACCCACAGATCCAGAGGGCTGTCCTCTGATTGAGTACAAGGAATCCTCCAGTTGCCCTCCCCATGACTCGAAAACAATTTGAGCTTTCCTGGGGCTAACTGGGTACTGTAGAATCTGGATATCCAATTATGGTCTAATTGCCCAGCCCTTATACGAAAGCTTGAAGGGATGGGATGATTCAATCCCAATGACGTGGGGAACTCCTCAAAAGAAGGCAGAGGCTACACTAAAACAAGCCTTAACTCAAGCACCTGCCTTGAGGTTGCCAGACCCAGAAAAAGCATTACAACTTTATGTCTACAAAAAAGAAGGACTAGCCTTGGGAATATTAACTTAAAGGTTGGGACCTGAGCCCCAGCCTGTAACTTACTTATCCAAGAGGCTCGACCCAACCGCCTGAGGCTAGCATCTCTGCCTTCAAAATCTTGCAGCTATTGCAATCCTGATAGAAGATGCTTTAAAACTCTCTCTGGGGGGCAAACTAACTATTTTTACCAGCCACTAAGTGAAATAACTCCTAAATGGGAGAGCCATTTATGGATGTCTAATCAAAGAACCCTCAGATATCAAGTCATGTTGATGGAAAATCCAGGCCTGACTATATCCCCTTGTGAGGTTCTTAACTCAGCCACCCTCCTGCCTTCCCCTGAGGGATCTCTCACCTTTCACTCTTGCCTTTCACTCTTGCCTAGAAACCTTGGACCACTGGACAAACCCTCGAGAGGGATTGTCAGAAGATCCTCTGACCAATCCTGAGGAAATCTAGTACACTGATGGAAATAACTTTGTCTTGGATGAAAAAAGAAGAGCCGGATATGCAGTAGTCTCCAAATTTTGAGACCATAGAGGCTAAATCTTTGCCATCGGTACTTCAGTCCAGTTGGCTGAGTTCATAGCCCTGACTCGAGCTTTAGAGCTGGGAAAAGGAAAACGAGTAGCCATTTACACTGACTCCAAGTCTGCCTTTCTGGTGCTACATGCACATGCTGCTATTTGGAAAGAAAGAGCCCACTTGACCACCTTAGGGTCCCCACTCAAATATGGTGGTCAAATCCTTAGGCTGTTGGAGGCAGTTCATCTGCCCACTGAGGTTGCAGTCTCCCTCTGTAAAGGACACCAAAAAGGGCATATGGAAGTGGCATGAGGAAACCAAGCAGCCGATCAGGCAGCTAAGAGAGCAGCATTGAACAATGACCTAATGGGGTTGCCACCTTAGTTCCACAGACTAATTTGCCAAAAACTCCTTCATATACTGAAGATGAGACTCTTAAGGCTAAGAGTGAGGGCTTTCAAGAAGATCATATGGGGTGGTTCCAAAAGGAGAGACTCCTTTTTCTGCCTGGGAACCTCCAATGGAAGCTGGTTAACTCCTTTCATGCCACCACTCATTTAGGGGAAAAGACCCTACAAAGATGACTAGAAAGGTCATTCAGAGGAATAGGCCTCCAAATGACTATAAGGCAAGTGGTCTCCTCTTGTCCCACTTACCAATTAAACAATCCCAAAGGAGCTCGAAGACGCCAGCTGGCCCAGCCCATCCAACGACATGGGACCTACCCAGCAGAGGACTGGCAGATGGACTTCATCCAGATGCCAGTTTCTCAAGGGTATAAATACCTATTAGTCATGATAGATACATTCACAGGATGGATTGAAGGCTTTCCCACCCAGACTGAGAAGACTGAGGAGGTGGTAAAAAAACTGCTCCATGAAATCATTCCAAGATTTGGTCTGCCCAGGTCATTACAAAGGGACAATGGGACATCATTTACTTCTAAGGTCACCCAAGGGGCCGCTAAAGCATTGGGCATTACTTACTATCTCCATTGTGCCTGGAGGCCTCAGTCTTCAGGAAAAGTAGAAAGAGCCAACCAATTCTTAAAATCACCGATAATAAAGATAACTCAGGAGACCTTCCTGAGATGGAAGGAGGCTTTACCTATAGCTCTTCTCTGCACCTGTATTGCTCCTAAGGAACAGGTTGGTCTTAGCCCTTATGAGATGCTATATGGGAGGCCTTTTGTTTATATCAGTGACCTCTTCCTAAATCCATAGGCTCAGACCCTGTAGTCTTATACCATGGCCATTGGGCAATTCCAACAGGATATACACTTGTGGGGTATCAACCAGGACCCAAAAGATTCTAAAGAGCCACCACTACATGCTCCAGGGATTCAAGTCCTGATTAAATTCTGGAAAGAGGGGTCCCCAAAGGCTCAACTGCAGCCCACATGGAAGGGCCCCTACCCTGTAATACTTTCTACCCTCACAGCAGTCAAGGCACCAGGACACGACTCTTGGATTCACTACTCATGAGTCAAGCTGTGGAAGAAAACAGAAGAGGACACCCAATACACCTGTGAGACCCTGGGAGATCTCAGATACCTATTCAGGACTACAAATGAGTGCCATTCTAATGAACACCCTCCAAATTAAGTTTCTGGGGATAAGATTTCTCAGTATAGCTCTAAAGAGCCAAAGCTTGGCAGGGGTTGTACTCTAAAACAGACAAGAGATAGATCTCCTGATCCCTGAACAAGGAGGGACTTGAGCCATCTTGAATGAGATGTGTTGTTTCTGGGTAAATACCTCCAACTAAGTTAAATAAAGTCTCACAGTCCTTAAGAAAAGCATTCAGACCCTACAGGATCTCAAAGAATGAGCTGGAGAGTTCTTGGGGTGGCTACAGTCTGTCTTTGGGGGATCCTTCTCCTGGTGAGGGGGAATTTGGAGTTGGCGAATGCCCCTACTAATCCCTGTTACCACCATAACGATGCTGCTTATGATTGCTCCATGTACTATCAATTGTCAAACCTGTTTTGTCTCTGCCCAGGGCAACAAGCTACAATATGCAGTACTAGTTCAACAAGGATATATAAAACTACAACTGACCATGGAAAATAACACTCACCCTTAGATGGACACTGCTGTAAGGACTCTGAGGCTTGAGACTAGCAAGAGGGGGAGGCCCAATGCCCCTTGCTGTCCTAGTTCAGCAGGATGTAGCCAGAAAGACCTCGACACCCCTATTCCCAAAGAACTGGGCCTCCCATCTCTTGAGGGGGGCATGTCAGGTAGTAAGAATAGGAAAAAGGAGTCCAGAATGGTGGTGGCTAAAAGGAAGGGAAAAGCCTGTGAAAATAGAACAAAGGTAGTAAGAATAGGAAAAAGGAGTCCAGAATGGTGGTGGCTAAAAGGAAGGGAAAAGCCTGTGAAAATAGAACAAAGGTAGTAAGAATAGGAAAAAGGAGTCCAGAATGGTGGTGGCTAAAAGGAAGGGAAAAGCCTGTGAAAATAGAACAAAGGAAGGTCCGAGGACCAGAGTGAGAACCTCAGGTAAAACAAAGAGCCCTTCTGGCTAACCCAGTTTACGTAGAGTAGGCTCAGGGGGAGAAGAAAAAACATATAAGAACATATAAGAAAAAACATAAAAAAAGGGGCCAAAATTAGGCCAGGAACTTCTCTTCTCTTCGTGTCTTTTGGGTTGGCCCACCTTCACACCTTGAGGATTTATTTTCCTTTGCTTTCTAAATAAAACTGAGCTGTAACACTTGTCTGACGAAGGAAATTACACGGGGCTGTAACACTAGTCCATCCATTGCTTCAAATTTTTGTTGTGTTGAAACAGAACTGAGGAAATTACAAACTCCCCTGACATAAGTGTCAGACTTATCCTTCAGCCACAAACAAATGTGAAAGTCAAAAAGTAATGGTCAGCAGCTCTTTTCAGGCATTCAACAGTAGATGTACACGACTCCTATCATTAAAAAGAAAGAAACACATGAGCTGAACAACACATTTAACCTGGCTTTCTGATCATGAGCACTTTCTAAACCATAGCACAATGAAATAGAAAACAGAGAACAATAGTGTCCGCAGTAACAGTTTAGAGATTTGTGGTGGACAGAATTTGTGAAGCAGGTTAGTAGAGAGAACATAGCAATTTAAAGATGAAACTTCAGAAATCTTTACCAAAGTTGTTTTCAGCCACTGGCTCTGTAGGTCTAAGACTCCATGCAACTCAGAAGTGAATTTCTTATGGGCTGTGAGATGAATAGAGATTTTAGAGGTTGAATAGTATTCAGAATCATTAAAGGTCCATTGAGGCAGAGTAATGGGACCTTGTTCTGAACGAATACACTGGGTTTGGGGAATTCAATTCAGATGCCAAGAAAACCACATATTAGGGCTTTCATCTATTCTTGCCATGGATCAGGAGTTTCCTTTAGACATGTTCTAATGAGGCCTAAAGCAAAGCCCCAAGAGGATCAAATGGAGCCATTATCAGCCAGAAAGAAACTCAACACACTTCAAGAAACAAAAAAATAGGGATTTTTTTTTAATGTTATGGTAAATCTGAAGTTGTACACCTAAAACTAACACAATATTGTAAATCACCTACAGTAAAAGAAAATTGTCATAAAAAAATAACAAAATTTACTATCTTAAGCATTTTTCAGTGTGTAGTTATATGGGCTTACTATATTCACATTCTTGTGCAACAAATCTCTAGAAATTTTTTCATTCTACAAAACTGAAAACTCTGTGCCAATTGAAATTTCCCATTTCCCTCTCCTTTCAACCCCTGGCAACCATTATTTATCTCTCTATGAGATTGATTATTTCCCTGATAGCTCAGTTGGTAAAGAATCTGCCTGCAATGTGGGAGACCTGGATTCGATCCCTGAGTTGAGAAGATGCCCTGGAGAAGGGAAAGGCTACTCACGCCAGTATTCTGTCCTGGAGAATTCCATGGACTCCATGGGATCACAAAGAGTCAAACACAACTGAGCAACTTTCACTTCACTTTCACACTTTCACAGGGAGAGCAGAATCTAATAATATGTCTTTTTGTGACTGCCTTTTTCAATTGGCATAATGTCCTCGAGATTCATCAATGTTGTCTAATATGATAATATTTCTTTCTTTTGAGCTGAATAGTATTCCAATGTAGGTAAAACCACATTTTCCTTTTAAAATATTTTTTACTGAATGGTTTTTCAAATTGTGTAGTGCTGTACAATTTTCAAAACGTTCATATGCATGATGTCATATAATACCATAATAACCCCCTTCCCCCATTATTCCTGTCTTGCCTTACCTCTCCCCACTGGTAACCACTGTAGTTTCTTCTCTGTATCTGTGAGTTATCTTCTTTTATATTATATTCACTGTTTTATTTTATAGATTCCACATATAAGTGATATCATTCATATCATTTAATATTTGTCTTTTTTGTCTTAGTTCACTTAGCATAATGCCCTCCAAGCTCATCCATGTTGCTGCAGTTGGCAAAATTTCATTCTTTTTTTTAAATGCCTGAGTAGTATTCTATTATATATATGTACCACACCTTTGTTCATTCATTTTTTGATGGACATTTAGGTTGCTTCCATACCTTGGCAATTATAAATAATGTTGCTATGAACATTGAGGTGCATGTATCTATCTTTTCAAATTAGTGTTTATATATATATATTTATTTATTCTTGGTGTATATGGTATACAGTAGTTCTATTTTCAGTTTTTTGAGAAACCTCCGTACTGTTTTCCACAGTGGCTGCACCAACTTATGTTTCTACCAATAGTGGAAATCCTCTCCAGCATTCGTTATTTGTAGACTTGTTGTATGTTACTTATAGACACTCCACATTCTCTCCAGCATTTGTCATTTAAGGACTTTCAAATGTTGGTCATTCTGACTGGTGTGAGGTGGAACCTCACTGTACATTTGATGTGCATTTCTCTAATAATTAGTGATGTTAAGCATCTTTTGATGTGCCTGTTGGCCATCTGGATGTCTTCTTTAGAGAAGTGTCTGTTTAGGTCCTCTCATTTTTGATTCAGCTGTTTGTTTTTTTCTTGTTGAGTTGTATGAACTGTTTGTATATTTTGGAAGTTAAACCCTTGTTACTTGCATCATTTGCAAATTATGTCATTTAGTTGGCTGTCTTTTCATTTCTTTTTTATGGGTTCCTTTGTTGTGCAAAAGCTTGTAAAATTGATCCAGTTCAGTTCAGTTGCTCAGTCATGTCAGATTCTTTGCAACCCCATGGATTGCAGCATGAAAGGCCTCCCTGTCTATCACCAACTCCCAGAGTTTACTCAAACTCATCCATTGAGTCAGTGATGCCATCGAACCATGTCATCCTCTGTCATCCCCTTCTCCTCCTACCTTCAATCTTTCCCCAGCATCAGGGTCTTTTCCAGTGAGTCAGATCTTTGCATCAAGTGGCCAAAGTATTGCAGTTTCAGCTTCAACATCAGTCCTTCCAGTGAACAGCCAGGACTGATTTCCTTTAGGATGGACTGGTTTGATCTTGCAGTCCAAGGGACGCTCAAGAGTCTGCTCGAACATCACAGTTCAAAAGCATCAATTCTTCAGGGCTCAGCTTTCTTTATAGTCCAACTCTCACATCCATACATGACTACTGGAAAAACCATAGCCTTGACTAGATGGACCTTTGTTGGCAAAGTAATGTATCTGCTTTTTAATATGCTGTCTAGGTTGGTCATAACTTTCTTTCCAAGGAGTAAGCATCTTTTAATTTCTTCCAAAAATACAAGAGACAACTATACACATGGACATCACCAGATGGCTGAAACCGAAGTCAGACTGATTATATTCTTTGTAGCCAAAGATGGAGAAGCTCTATAAGTCAGCAAAAACAAGACTGGGAGCTGACTGTGGCTCAGATCATGAACTCCTTATTGCCAAATTCAGATTGAAATTGAAGAAAGTGGAGAAAACCACTAGACCATTCAGGTGTGTCCTAAATCAAATCCCTTATGACTATACAGTGGAAGTGAGAAATAGATTTAAGGGACTAGATCTGATAGAGTGCCTGATGAACTATAGATGGAGGTTTGTGACACTGTACAGGAGACAGGAATCAAGACCATCCCTAAGAAAAAGAAATTCAATAAAGCGAAATGGCTGTATGAGGAGGCCTTACAAATAGCTGTGAAAATAAGGGAAGCAAAGGAGAAAAGAAAAGATATACCCATTTGAATGCAGAGTTCCAAAAAATAGCAGAGATAAGAAAGCCTTCCTCAGTGATCAGTGGAAAGAAATAGAGGAAAACAACAGAATGGGAAAGACTAGAGATCTCTTCAAGAAAATTAGAGATACCAAGGGAACATTTTATGCAAAGATGGGCTCAATAAAGGACAGAAATGGTTAGGGACCTAACAGAAGTAGAAGATATTAAGAAGAAGTGGCAAGAACATAGAACTGTACAAAAATGATCATCATGACCCAGATAATCACGATGGTATGATCACTCACCTAGAGAGAGACAACCTGGAATGTGAAGTCAAGTGGGCCTTATGAAACATCAGTACGAACAAAGCTAATTGAGGTGATGGAATTCCAGTTGAGTTATTTCAAATCCTGAAATATGATGCTGTGAAAGTACTGCATTTAATATGCCAGCAAATTTGGAAAACTCAGCAGTGGCCACAGGACTGGAAAAGGTCAGTTTTCATTCCAATCCCAAAGAAAGCAATCCCCAAAAATGCTCAAACTACCGCACAATTGCACTCATCTCACACCCTAGTAAAGTAATGCTTAAAATTCTCCAAGCCAGGCTTCAGCAATATGTGAACCATGAACTTCTAGATGTTCAAGCTGGTCTTAGAAAAGGCAGAGGAACCAGAGATCAAACTGCCAACAGCCGGTTGATCATCAAAAAAGCAAGAGAGTTACAGAAAAGCATCTTTTGTGTTTTACTGACTATGCCAAAGCCTTTGACTGTGTAGATCACAATAAATTGTGAAAAATTCTTCAAGAGATGGG
>NW_011494688.1:292722-293236 GCF_000754665.1 Bison bison bison | reverse complement strand
ATTAAAAGACGCTTACTCCTTGGAAGGAAAGTTATGACCAACGTAGACAGCATATTTAAAAGCAGAAACATTACTTTGCCAACAAAGGTCCATCTAGTCAAGGCTATGGTTTTTCCAGTAGTCATGTATGGATGTGAGAGTTGGACTATAAAGAAAGCTGAGGCCAGAAGAATTGATGCGTTTATGCTGTGGTGTTGGAGCAGACTCTTGAGAGTCCCTTGGACTGCAAGGAGATCCAACCAGTCCATCCTGAAGGAGATCAGTCCTGGGTGTTCATTGGAAGGCTGATGTTGAAGCTGAAACTGCAATACTTTGGCCACCTGATGTGAAGAGCTGACTCATTTGAAAAGACACTGATGCTGGGAAAGATTGAAGGGAGGAGGAGAAGGGGACAACAGAGGAAGAAATGGTTGGATGGCATCACCAACTCAATGGACATGGGTTTGGGTGGACTCTGGCAGTTGGTGATGGACAGTGAGGCCTGGCCTGCTGTGGTTAATGGGATTACAGAGTC
>NW_011494688.1:288566-292622 GCF_000754665.1 Bison bison bison | reverse complement strand
AGCAAGAGAGTTACAGAAAAGCATCTTTTGTGTTTTACTGACTATGCCAAAGCCTTTGACTGTGTAGATCACAATAAATTGTGAAAAATTCTTCAAGAGATGGGAATACCAGACCACCTGACCTGCCTCTTGAGAAACCTATATGCAGGTCAGGAAGCAACAGTTAGAACTAGACAGGGAACAACAGACTGGTTCCAAATAGGAAAAGGAGTATGTCAGGGCTGTATATTGTCATCCTACTTGTTTAATTTATATGCAGAGTACATCATGAGAGACGCTGGGCTGGAAGAAGCACAAGCTAGAATCAAGATTGCCGCAAGAAATATCAATAACCTCAGATATGCAGATGATGCCACCCTTATGGCAGAAAGTGAAGAAGAACTAACTAGCCTCTTGATGAAAGTGAAAGAGGAGAGTGAAAAAGTTGGCTTGAAGCTCAACATTCAGAAAACTGAGATCATGGCATCCGGTCCCATCACGTCATGGCAAATAGATGGGGAAACAGTGTCAGACTTTATTTTTCTGCAGTGATTTTGGAGCCCCCCAAAATAAAGTCTGACACTGTTACCCCATCTATTTGCCATGACATGATGGGACCAGATGCCATGATCTTAGTTTTCTGAATGTTGAGCTTTAAGCCAACTTTTTCACTCTCCTCTTTCACTTTCATCAAGAGGCTCTTTAGTTCTTCTTCACTTGCTTCCATAAGGGTGGTGTCATCTGCATATCTGAGGTTATTGATCTTTCTCCTGGCAATCTTGATTCCAGCTTGTGCTTCCTCCAGCCCAGCATTTCACATGATGTACTTTGCAAATAAGTTAAATCAGCCAGGTTACAATATACAGCCTTGACATACTCCTTTTCCTATTTGGAACCAGTCTGTTGTTCCCTGTCCATTTCTAACTGTTGCTTCCTGTCCTGAATACAGGTTTCTCAAGAGGCAAGTCAAGTGGTCTGGTATTCCCATCTCTTTCAGAATTTTCCACAGTTTATTGTGATCCACACAGTCAAAGGCTTTGGCATAGTCAATAAAGCAGAAATAGATGTTTTTCTGGAACTCTCTTGCTTTTTTGATGATCTAGTGGATGTTGGCAGTTTGATCTCTGTTTCTCTGCCTGTTCTAAGACCAGCTTGAACATCTGGAAGTTCTTGGTTCACATATTGTTGAAGCCTGGCTTGGAGAATTTTGAGCGTTACTTTACTAGCAAGTGAGATGAGTGCAATTATGCGGTAGTTTGAACATTCTTTGGCATTGCCTTTCCGTGGGATTTGAATGAAAACTGACCTTTTCCAGTCTTGTGGCCACTGCTGAGTTTTCCATATTTGCTGGCATATTGAGTGCAGTACTTTTACAGCATCATCTTTTAGGATTTGAAATAACTCAACTGGAATTCCATCACTTCTACTGGCTTTGTTTGTACTGCTGCTTCCTAAGGCCCACTTGACTTCTCATTCCAGGTTGTCTCTCTCTAGGTGAGTGATCACACATCGTGTTTATCTGAATTGTAAAGATCTTTTTGGTACAGTTTTCTGTGTATTCTTGCCATCTCTTCTTAATATCTTCTGCTTCTGTTAGGTCCATACCATTTCTGTCTTTTATTGAGCCTATCTTTGCATGAAATGTTGCCTTGGTGTCTCTGATTTTATTGAAGAGATCTCTAGTCTTTCCCATTCTATTGTTTTTCTGTATTTCTTTGCATTGATCACTGAGGAAGACTTTCTTATCTCTCTTTGCTATTTTTTGGAACTCTGCATTCAAATGGGTATATCTTTCCTTTTCTTCTTTGTTTTTTGCTTCCCTTATCTTCACAGCTATTTGTAAGGCCTCCTCAGACAGCCATTTTGCTTTTTTGCATTTCTTTTTCTTGGGGATTATCTTGATCTCTGCCTCCTTTCAATGTCACGAACCTCCGTCCATAGTTCATCAGACACTCTGTCTATCAGATCTAGTTCCTTAAATCTATTTCTCACTTCCAATGTATAATCATAAGGGATTTGATTTAGGTCATACCTGAATGGTCTAGTGGTTTTCCCAGCTCCCGGTCTTGTTTTTGCTGACTGTATAGAGCTTCTCCATCTTTGGCTGCAAAGAATATAATCCAGCTGATTTCGGTGTTGATCACCTGGTGATGTCCATGTGTAATGTCTTCTCTTGTGTTGTTGGAAGAGGGTGTAAGATTGATTAGGTTTCATTTGTTTATTTTTGTTTTTATTTCTATTACCTTGAGAGACTGACCTAAGAAAACATTAATACAATTTATATCAGAGGATGTTTTGCCTACTGTCTCTGCTAGAAGTTTTATGGTGTTATGTCTTTAAGTCATTTAAGCTTATTTTAGAGGGTGTGTTTTAACTTCATTGATTTATGTGTGGCCGTCCAACTTTCCCAACAACATTTGCTGAAGAGACTTTTTTTCCCCATTGTGTATTCTTGCCACATTTGTCAAATATTAATTGACTGTAGGTGTGTTGGTTTATTTATGGGCTCTCTGTTCTCTGGTATTGATTTATGTCTCTTTTGTGTCAGTATCATGCTGTTTTGATTATTGTAGCTTTGTAGTATTGTCTGAAGGCACTAGACTTCTGCTTTGTATTTTCTCTTCAGGATTATTTTGGCAATCTTGGTCTTTAATGGTTTCATATAAATATTAGGATTATTCTAGCTCTCTGAAAAATGTCAAGGGTTGTCTGATAGGGATCACAGTAACTTTGTAGATGGCTTTGGGTAGTATGTCCATTTTAACTATGTTAATTCTTCCAATCCTAGGGCATAGACTGCCTTTCTATTTCTGTGAATCATCTTCAGTTTCCTTAATTAATGTTTTATGGTTCTCAGCATATAAATCTATCACCTCCTTGATCAGGTTTTTTCCTTAGTATTTTATTTTTAGGGGTGTGATCTTAAAAGTTATTTTTCTTACATTCCCTTTCTGATCTTTTATTTTTAGTATAGAGAGGTGAAACTAATTTATTTATGTTAAAGATGTATCCTATTACCTTGCTGATTTTTTGTTTCAATTCTAGTAGTTTTGTGTGGCACATTTTTCTATATACAGTATCACATAATCTGCGTATAATGATAATTTTACCTTTTCCCTTCAAATCTGGATACATTTGATTTCTTGTCTGATTGATGTGACTAGGGCTTCCAATACCATGTTGAATAGAAGAGGTGAGAGTAGGCATCCTTGTCTTGTTCCAGATTTTAGCAGAAAGGCTTTCAAGTTTTTACCATTGTGTATTATATTGGCTTTGTCATGAATAGTTTTTATTATCGTGAGATATGTCCCTTGTATACACCCACTTTGGTAACAGTTTTTATCATGAGTGGGTGTTGAATTTAGTCAAGTGCCATCCCTGCATCTATTGAGATGATCACATGGTTTTGGTTTTTTTCTTTTATGTGGTATATCACATTGATTTATTTCCTTATGTTGAACCACCCTTGAATTTAGGATGAATCTTACTTAGTTTTGGTTATATGATCTTTTTTATGTGTTGTTGAATTCGGTCTGCTAATAGTTTGTTGAGAATTTTTGTATATATTCATCAGAGATACTGGCCTCTAATTATCCTTTTTGGCGGTGTACTTGTCTGGTTTTGATATCAGGGTGATGCTGGCATCATAGAATGCCTTTGGGAGCATTCCCTCTTTCTTCAGTCTTTTGGAAGTTCTTTGTGTGTTTGGTAGAATTCACCCATGAAGCTATGTGGGCCTGGATTTATAGGGAGTTTTTTTTGTTGGTTTGTTTTTCTTATTATAGATTCTCTTTCACTTCTAGTGATCAATCTGTTCAAGTTATTTATTTCCCCTCAATTCACTTTTGGTAGTATATATAAATGGCAACCCACTCTAGTATTCTTGCCTGGGAGATCCCATGGACAGAGGAGCGTGGTGGGGTAGAGTCCATCAGATCAGATCAGATAAAATCAGTCGCTCAGTCGTGTCCGACTCTTTGCGACTCCATGAATCGCAGCACGCCAGGCCTCCCTGTCCATCACCAACTCCCGGAGTTCACTCAGACTCACGTCCATCGAGTCAGTGATGCCATCCAG
>NW_011494688.1:286845-288402 GCF_000754665.1 Bison bison bison | reverse complement strand
TAGCCTTGACTAGACGAACCTTTGTTGGCAAAGTAATGTCTCTGCTTTTGAATATGCTCTCTAGGTTGGTCATAACTTTCCTTCCAAGGAGTAAGCGTCTTTTAATTTCATAGGGTCACAAAAAAAATCAGATACAACTTAGCCACTAAAGAACAATGATGGATGTTTATAGAAGTTTGTCCATCTCTTTTAGGTTGTTGAATTTGTTGGTGTATAATTGTTCATAGTATTCTGTTATGATTTTTTTGTATTTCTGTGGTATCATTTCTTTTCTTTTCTTTTTTTTTTTTTTTGTGGTATCATTTCTGATTTCTCCTGTTTCTCCTTATTTTGTTCATTTGGATCTTCCCTCTTGTCTTCTTGGTGAGCCTGGTCACAGGTTTATCAATTTTGTTTACCATTTAAAATAACCAGTTCTTGATTTTATTGAGTTTTTCTTTTGTTTTTTAATCTCCATGTTATTTATTTAATCTCTGATCTTTAATATTTCCTCCCCTCTGCTGAATTTAGATTTTGTTTATTCTACTTTTTATAAGTTTTTAGCTGGTAGGTTAGGATGTTTATTTGAGATTTTTCTTGTTTCTTAAAGAAGGCCTATGTATCACTATGTATTATATGTATCACTATGAACTTCCCACTAAGAAATGCTTTTGCTGTATCCCATAGATTTTGTGTAGTTTTGTTTCATTGTCATTTGCCTCAAGGTATTTTTAAATTTCTTCTTTGATTTCATCATTGACCCTATGGGTTTTTAGTAGCATGTTATTTAGTCTCCATGTAATTGGTTTTTTTTTTTTTCCCCTTTCTTTTTCTGTGGTTGATTTTTCCTTTCATATAGTTGTGTTCAGAAAAGATGCTTGAAATATTTTCTGTCCTCTTTAATTTGTTGAGGCTTATTTTGTGCCTAGAAATTAAAAGATGCTTGCTTCTTGGAAGAAAAGCTATAACAAACATAGACAGCATGTTAAAAAACAGAAACATTGCTTTCCAACAATGGTCCAAAAAGTCAAAGCTACGGTTTTTCCAGTGGTCATGTATGGATGTGAGAGTAAGACCATAAAGAAAGAGGAACTCTGAAAAATTTACCCTTTGAACTATGGTGTTGGAAAAGTCCCTTGAGAGTCCCTTGGACAGCAAAGAGTTCAAACCAGTCAATCCTAAAGGAAATAAATCCTGCATATTCATTGGAAGGACTAATGCTGAAGCTGAAACTCCAATACTTTGGCCACCTGATGGGAAGAACTGACTCCTTAGAAAAGACCCATATGCTGGGAAAGATTGAAGGCAGGGGGAGAAGGGGACAACAGAAGATGAGATGGTTGGATGGTATCACCGACTCAATGGACATGAGTTTGAGCAAACTCTGGGAGTTGTTGATGGACAGGGAAGCCTGGTTTGCTGCAGTCCATGGGGTCACAAATAGTTGGACATGACTGAGCAACTGAACTGAATATTGTGCCTTAGTATTTAGTTGGTCCTAGATAAAATATCTTTGTGCACTTGACAAGAATGTGTATCCTGCTCTTTAGAATGTAATGTCTGAGTGTGTATCCTGTG
>NW_011494688.1:281386-286745 GCF_000754665.1 Bison bison bison | reverse complement strand
TTTTTGGATGTAATGTCCAGAAAATATCAGTGAAGTCTAACTGTTCTATTGTTATCATTTAGGATTTCTGTTGCTGAATTTCTGTCTCAATCTGCCCATTGATGTAAGTGGGTTCTTAAAATCTCCTGCCATTATTATATTCCCATAAGTTTCTCCCATTATGTCTATTTGTTTTATGTATTTGGGTGCTCCTATATTGGGTACATTGGCTTTCCTGGTAGCTCAGCTGATGAAGAATCTACCTGCAATGTGGGAGACCTGGGTTTGATCCCTGTGTTGGGAAGATCCCCTGGAGAAGGGAACAGCTACCCACTCCAGTAGAGAAGACCACTAGACCATTCAGGTATGAATTAATCATGCCTTCCAAATATGTAGTGGAAGTGGCAAATAGATTCAAGGGATTGTATCTGATAGAGTGCCTGAAGAACTACGGACAGAGGTAACGTTGTACA
Organism: Bison bison bison; assembly: GCF_000754665.1. Classification (NCBI taxonomy): domain Eukaryota; kingdom Metazoa; phylum Chordata; class Mammalia; order Artiodactyla; family Bovidae; genus Bison; species Bison bison. The sequence continues at coordinate 286,293 of NW_011494688.1, read as the reverse complement.
GGAGGCTGTGATCAAAACCATCCTCAGGAAAAAGAAATGCAAAAAGGCAAAATGGTTGTCTGAGGAGGCCTTACAAATTGCTGAGAAAAGAAGAGATTTTAAAGGCAAATGAGAAAAGGAAAGATATACCCATTTGAATACAGAGTTCCAAAGAAGAGCAAGGAGAGATAAGAAAGCCTTCCTAAGAGATCAGTGCAAAGAAATAGAGGAAAACAATAGAATGGGAAAGACTAGAGATCTCTTCAAGAAAATCAGCAATACCAAGGGAACATTTCATGCAAAGATGGGCACAATAAAGGACAGAAATGGTGTGGACCTAACAGAAGCAAAAGATATTAAGAAGTGGTGGCAAGAAGACACAGAAGGACTGTACAAAAAAGGTCTAAATGACCCAGATAACCACGATGGTGTGATCACTCACCTAGAGCCAGATATCCTGGAATGTGAAGTCAAGTGGGCCTTAGGAAGCATTGCTACAAACAAAGCTAGTGGAGGTGATGGAATGCCAGTTGAGCTATTTCAAAACCTAAAAGATGATGCTGTAAAAGTCCTGCACTCAATATGCCAGCAAATTTGGAAAACTCAGCGGTGGCCACGGGACTGGAAAAAGTCAGTTTTCATTCCAATCCCAAAGAAAGGCAATGCCAAAGAATGTTCAAACTACTCCACAATCGCACTCATCTCACATGCTAGCAGAGTAATGCTCAAAATTCTCCAAGCTAGGCTTCAGTAGTTTATTAACCAAGAACTTGCAGATGTTCAATCTGGATTTAAAAAAGGTAGAGAACCAGAGATCAAATTGCTAACATCCATTGGATCATAGAAAAATCAAGAGAGTTCCAGAAAAACATCTGCTTCATTGACTACACCAAAATCTTTGACTGTGTGGATCACAACAAACTGTGGAAAATTCTTAAAGAGATGGGAATGCCAGTCCCCCTGACCTGCCTCCTGAGAAACCTGTATGCAGGTCAAGAAGCAATATGTAGAACAGACATGGAATAATGGAGTCATTCCAAATTGGGAAAGGAGTATGCCAAGGCTGTGTATTATCACCGGGCTTATTTAACTTATATACAGAGTACATCATGTGAACTGCCAGGCTGGATGAAACACAAACTGGAATCAGGATTGCTGGGAGAAACGTCAATAACCTCAGATATGCAGATGAACACCACCTTATGACAGAAAGAGAAGAGGAACTGAAGAGCCTCTTGATGAAAGTGAAAGAGGAGAGTGAAAAAGTTGGCTTAAAGCTCAACATTCAAAAAATTAAGATCATGGTATCCAGTCCCATCACTTCATGGCAAATAGATGGGGAAACAATGGAATCAGTGACAGATTTTATTTTTGAGGGCTCCAAAATTGCTGCAGATGGTGACTTCAGCCATGAAATTAAAAGATGCTTGCTCCTTGGAAGAAAAGCTATGACAAATCTTTATAGCATATTAAAAAGCAGAGACATTACTTTGCCAAGAAAGGTCTGCCTGGTCAAAGCTATGGTTTTTCCAGTAGTCATGTATGGATGTGAGAGTTGGACTATAAAGAAAGCTGAGCACCAAAGAATTGATGCTTTTGAACTGTGGTGTTGGAGCAGACTCTTGAGAGTCCCTTGGACTGCCAGAAGATCAAAGCAATCAGCCCTAAAGGAAATCAGTCCTGCATATTCATTGAAAGGACTGATGCTGAAGCTGAAACTCTAATACTTTGGCCACCTGATGCAAATAACTGAGTCCTTGGAAAAGACCGTGATGCTGGGAAATATTGAAGGCAAAGGAGAAGGGGACGACAGAGGATGAGATGGGTGGATAGCATCACCAACTCGATGGACATGAGTTTGAGCATGCTGTGGAAGTTGGTGATGGACAGGGAAGCATGGCGTGCTGTAGTCCATGCTGTCACAGAGAGTTGGACATGACTGAACTGAACTGATATTGTGCACATACGTGTGGATGAGAGTAATATCTTTTCCTATATTGATCCTTTTTATCATTATATAGTATCTTTTACCTTTAACCTTTGTTTTAAAGTGCATTTTGTTTGATATGAATATTGTGACCCATGCTTTCTTTTCAGTTTCATTTACATAAAAAAATTTTCCCACCTGCTTACTTTCAGTCTATGTATGTCCTTTGTCCTGAAAGGGATCTCTTGTAGGCAGCATATTGTAGGCTTTCAGTTTTTAACCCAGTCTGCCACTCTATCTCTTTTGGGACTGGGACATTTAGTCCATTCACATTTAAGGTAATTATTGATAGATATGTATTTATTGCCATTTATAACTGTCACCTTGTTTTCCTATTGATTTTATATTTCTTCTTTTTCCCTTTTGTGTTTTGATGATTTTCTTTTGTATTATGCTAGAGTTGTCTTCTTTTTTTTTTTTTTTTTTTTTTTTTGTGAATCTATTGTATGTTTTTGATTAGTGGTTGCCTTGTTTTTCAATTATATAACCCGTTCCTATATCTACTTGCTTTAGAATGGTAGCCATAGAGCATCAAACACATTCTCAAAAAAAAAAAAAAGAAAAATTTACATTTTCCTACTTTCCTCCCCCACATTTTATGATTTTGATGTCCTTTTCCATATCTTCATGTTCATCGTTTTGCTGTTCATTGTGATTATCATCACTTTTGCAGAAGTTTTTTTTATTTTTTAAAGTCTGTGTATTAGCCTTATTGAAGTGATTCACTTACCAGTTATACAAATCACCTAAATATTAAACCTGAGATAATAACAGGTGCAGAGGAAGACATTCAAGCAAATATTTCTTAGCTATTATCAGAACACTAGTACATAAAAAATTGATAAATTGGGCTTTATCAAAATTATAAAATTCTGATCTTTGCTATTCCTTGAAATACTCTAATAAGCTAATGAACTAGCAAGCCATAAGTTGAATATAATATATTTGAATACAGACTTTATCTGTAATTTCTTTAAATGGACAAATGGTTTACACATATACTTCACTTTTGAAGATATAAAGGCAACATATAAACACATGAAGGAATATTAACATAATTAGGCATTGTTGTTGTTCAGTTGCTAAGTTGTGTCCAACTCTTTATGACCCCATGGACTACAGCACACCAGTCCTTCACTGTCTCTTGCAGTTTGTTCAGATTAATGTCCATGAGTCAGTGATGCCATTCCCACCGTCTCATCCTCTGTTGCCTCCTTTTCCTCCTGCCCTCAGTCTTGTCCAGCATCAGGGTCTTTTCCAGGGAGTCAGCTCTTTGCATCAGGTGGTCAAAGTATTGGAGCTTCAACTTCAGCAACAGTCATTCCAATGAATATTGGTTTTCATTGTTGAAAATAATGAAACATTCAGGGTCGATTTCCTTTAGGATTGACTGGTTTGATCTCTTTGCTGTCCAAAGGACTCTCAAGTCTTCTCCAACACCACAATTCGAAAGCATCAATTCTTCTGCATTCAGCCTTCTTTATGGACCAACTCTCACATCTTGCATGACTACTGGAAAAACCGTAATTTTGACTATATTCATCTTTGTTGGCAAAATGATGTCCCTCCTTTTTAATAGATTCTTTAGGTTTATCTAGGGCTTCCCTTGTGGCTCAGCTGGTAAAGAATCCACCTGCAGTGCAGAAGACCTGGGTTTGATCCCTGGGTTGGGAAGATCCCTTAGAGAAGGGAAATGCTACCCACTCCAGTATTCTGGCCTGGAGAATTCCATGGACTTTATAGTCCATGGTGTTACAAAGAGTTGGACACAACTGAGTGACTTTCACTTCACTCTAGGTTTATCATAGCTTTAATTCTAAGGAACAAGCTTCTCTTAATTTCATGGTTGCAGTCTGTCTGCAGTGATTTTGCAGCCCAAGAAAATAAAATCTATCACTGCTTCCCCTTTTGCCCGTTCTATTTGCCATGAAGTGATGGGATCAGATGCCATTATCACAGTGGTATAACATTAGAAATCTACAGCAAAGGGAAATTCCGAAAATTCACAGATATGTACAAATCAAATAATACAGTCTTGAATGGATCAGAGACAAAAATCAGAAGAGAAACTAAAAAATACTTTGTTCAGTTCAGTTCAGTCGCTCAGTCATGTCCGACTCTTTGCGACCCCATGAACTGCAGCACGCCAGGCCTCCCTGTCCATCACCAACTCGTGGAGTTCACCCAAACCCATGTCCATCGAATCGGTGATGCCATCTAACCATCTCATCCTCTGTCGTCCCCTTCTCCTCCTGCCCTCAATCTTTTCCAGCGTCAGGGTCTTTTCCAATGAGTCAGCTCTTTGCATCAGGTGGCCAAAGTATTGCAGTTTCAGCTTCAACATCAGCCCTTCCAATGAACACCCAGGACTGATCTCCTTTAGAATGGACTAGTTGGATCTCCTTGAAGTCCAAGGGACTCTCAAGAGTCTTCTCCAACGTCTCAGTTCAAAAGCATCAATTCTGCACTCAGCTTTCTTTACAGTCCAACTCTCACATCCATACATGACCACAGGAAAAACCATAGCCTTGACTAGACGAACATTTGTTGGCAAAGTAATGTCTCTACTTTTAAATATGCTGTCTAGGTTGGTCATAACTTTCCTTCCAAGGAGTAAGTGTCTTTTAATTTCATGGCTGCAGTCACCATCTGCAGTGATTTTGGAGCCCAGAAAAATAAAGTCAGCCACTGTTTCCACTGTTTCCCCATCTATTTGCCATGACGTGATGAGACTGGATGCCATGACCTTAGTTTTCTGAATGTTGAGCTTTAAGACAACTTTTTCACTCTCCTCTTTCACTTTCACCAAGAGGCTCTTTAGTTCTTCACTTTCTGCCATAAGGGTGGCGTCATCTGCATATCTGAGGTTATTGATATTTCTCCCAGCAATCTTGATTCCAGCCTGTGCTTTCTCCAGCCCAGGGTTTCTCATGATGAGATC
>NW_011494688.1:275475-281286 GCF_000754665.1 Bison bison bison | reverse complement strand
GTCCTGTGGCCACTGCTGAGTTTTCCAAATTTGCTGGCATATTGAGTGCAGCACTTTCACAGCATCATCTTTCAGGATTTTAAATAGCTCAAATGGCATTCCATTACCTCCACTAGCTTTGTTTGTAGTGAAGCTTCCTAAGGCCCACTCGACTTCACATTCCAGGATGTCTGGCTCTAGGTGAGTGATCACACCATTGTGATTATCTGGGTCGTGAAGATCTTTTTTGTACAGTTCTTCTGTGTATTCTTGCCACCTCTTCTTAATATCTTCTGCTTCTGTTAGGTCCCTACGATTTCTGTCCTTTATTGAGCCCATCTTTGCATGAAATGTTCCCTTGGTATATCTAATATTCTTGAAGAAATCTCTAGTCTTTCCCATTCTGTTGTTTTCCTCTATTTCTTTACACTGATCGCTGAGGAAGGCTTTCTTATGTCTCCTTGCTATTCTTTGGAACTCTGCATTCAAATGGGTATATCTTTCCTTTTCTCCTTTGCTTTTTACTTCCCTTCTCTTCACCGCTATTTGTAAGACCTCCTCAGACAGCCATTTTGCTCTTTTGCATTTCTTATTCTTGGGAATGGTCTTGATCCCTGTCTCCTGTACAATGTCACGAACCTCCATCCATAGTTCATCAGGCACTCTGTCTATCAGGTCTAGTCCCTTAAATCTATTTCTCACTTCCACTGTATAATCATAAGGTATTTGATTTAGTTCATACCTCAATGGTCTAGTAGTTTTCTCCACTTTCTTCAATTTCAGTCTGAATTTGCCAATAAGGAGTTTATGATCTGAGCCACAGTCAGCTCCCACTCCTGTTTTTGCTGACTGTATAGAGCTTCTCAGTCTTTGGCTGCAAAGAATATGATTGTTCTGATTTCAGTGTTGACTATCTGGTGATGTACCTGTGTAGAGTCTTCTCTTGTGTTGTTGGAAGGGGGTGTTTGCTATGACCAGTGCGTTCTCTTGGCAGAACTCTATTAGCCTTTGCCCTGCTTCATTCTGTACTCCATGGCCAAATTTGCCTGTTACTCCAGATGTTCCTTGACTTCCTACTTTTGCATTCCAGTCCCCTATAATGAAGAGGACGTCTTTTGTGGGTGTTAGTTCTAGAAGGTCTTGTAGGTCTTCATAGAACTGTTCAACTTCAGCTTCTTCAGCGGTACTGGTCAGGGCTTAACTTGGATTACCGTGTTATTGAATGGTTTGCCTTGGAAATGAACAGAGATCATTCTGTTGTTTTTTTGAGATTGCATCCAAGTAATGCATTTTTTTTTCTAATTTTATTTTATTTTTAAACTTTACATAATTGTATTAGTTTTGCCAAATATCAAGTAATGCATTTTGGACTCTTGTTGACTGTGATAGCTACTCCATTTCTTCTAAGGGATTCCTGCCCACAGTAGTAGTTATAATGGTCATCTGTGTTAAATTCACCCATTCCAGTCCATCTTAGTTCACTGATTCCTAGAATGTCAATGTTCACTCTTGTCATCTCCTGTTTGACCTCCTCTAATTTGCTTTGATTCATGGACCTAACTTTCCAGGTTCCATCACCAGTCCCATTCACACCTAGGTGTTGCTTTTTCTTTGGCTTCATTCCTTCATTCTTTCTGGAGTTGTTTATCCACTGATCTCTTGTAGTATATTGGGCACCTACCAACCTGGGGAGTTCATCTTTCAGTGTTGTATCTTTTTGCCTTTTTGTACTGTTCATGGGGTTCTCAAGGCAAGAATACTGAAGTGGTTTGCCATTCCCTTCTCCAGTGGACCACATTCTGTCAGACCTTTCCACCATGACCTGGCTGTTTTGGGTGGCCCCACATGGCATGGCTTAGTTTCATTGAGTTAGACAAGGCTGTTGTCCATGTCCATGTGATCAGATTGGCTGGTTGTCTGTGATTGTAGTTTCCATCTCTCTGCCCTCTGATGCCCTCTCTCAGTTCCTACTGTCTTACTTGGGTTTCTCTTATGTTAGACGTGGGTTTTCTCTTCATGGCTGCTCCAGCAAAGCACAGCTGCTGCTCCTCCTATCTCAAAAAAATACTTTGAGGTGAGTGAAAATAAAAACAGTGTGCTAAAATTATAGGATACAGCTTAAACTGTTATTAGAGAGAAATTTATTGTTGTCGATACCTATATGTAAAAAGAAGAAGGATCTTAAATTGATAATTTAATGTTACATCTAAAAATAACTAGACAAAGAAGGAGAAATATTTTTTGGCATCCCTTATATGTGGAATCTAAAAAGAAATGATACAGATGAACTTACAAAACAGAAACAGACTCACAGACTTCAAGAACCAACTTATGGTTGAGGGATGAGAAGGGCTGGGATGAAGGGAAGGGAAGTCAGGGAATTTGAGATCGACATATGCGCACACTGCTATTTAAAGTGGATAATCAACAAGGACCTGCGGAACTCTGCTCAATATTATGTGGCAGCCTGGATGGGAGGGGAGTTTGGGGGAGAATGGATAAATGTGTATGTATAGCTGGGTCCCTGGAGAAGGCGATGGCATCCCACTCCAGTGCTCTTGCAGGAAGAGCCTGGTAGGCTGCAGTCCGTGGGTTCGCAAGGAGTCGGACACGACTGAGCGACTTCACTTTCACTTTCCACTTTCATGCATTGGAGAAGGAAATGGCAACCCACTCCAGTGTTCTTGCCTGGAAAATCCCACGGATAGGGGAGCCTGGTGGGCTGCCGTCTATGGGGTCGCCCAGAATCGGACACGACTGAAGCGACTTAGCAGCTGTCCCTTTGCTGTTCACCTGAAACTATCAAAACATTGCTAATTGGCTATACCCCAACACAAAATAAAAAGTTAAAAAATAAAAAGAACCAGAAAAGAGAAAACTAAAACCAAAGCAATCAAAAAGAAAAAAAATAAGATTAACGGATAATCTTTAATAAATAATAAATAAAATTGAGGATAGAAAAATAGGTGAAATCAAAAGTTTATTCTATGAAAAGGTCAATAGAATTGATAAATCTTTATTTAGTTAGATCCATTATGAAAAAAAAGAGATAAGATTCAAATTACTAAAATCAGAAATGGCAAGAAGGGCACATTATTTCTGATCTTACAGAAATAAACCCAGTGATTTGAGAACTGAAGCTTCTGTAAGTGCACTTCTGCCTTGAGCCAGTCAGACTTCGGAGAGACCTACACTTCCTTTGAGGCAGATGTATTGACTAAGGTGTTATAGGTCAGTAGAGGTTGAGAAGAGTGACTCACAGGCCAGACTGAACTGGCAGGTGTTTTTCAGCTGTCTCACTTAGTAGTTTTTTAAAAAATTTAAATACGTTAATTATATGCAAAAAATCAGGAGATTTCACGTTTAAAATTTTATGACCTATAGAAAAATCTGAAGATTTACCTGTCTACATTTCAGCCTAACAACTGTTAGATATAGCTGAGAAGGACCCTGATCTTCAGAGGAGCCATGTATTTCTATTTCTTCATAGCCCTGTTGTCTTATGCCTCATCATTGCTTTCATTTACTCCATCTTCTAGCCTTCCTAAGAATATTTTCATCTCTGTTAACAGACCTAGATCCATGACTGATTCAGCCCAATATTCAGTGTATGACAGAAGCTCATTTTCTTAATATTAGCCATTTTATTTCCTCTTGTAGATGTATGAACAGAGATACAAGAACATAAAAAGCTTTACTTAAGTTCACACAGCCAGCCAGTGGCAGATCTGGAACTTGAACCTTAGGCATGTCTGTCAATTCTTTTACACTGCATCCTGCCAATTTTAAGTCTTCCAAATCTTTCTGACAACTATTTCAATATTACCTGTACTGGTTCTTTCAGCTATGAATTCTGTGTTTGTTAACCTCTGTATAAAAATGCCTTCTCATGAATTGTCTGAGCTTTGCCTCTTTGCAAGCCTGATGTGAAGAAGTTTGGTTTAAAAAAATTCATATTCACCCCTTCTCCATGACCTCTTTTAAAATATGCTTTGGTCATTTCTTCTCCAGCCTTTGTCTTTTTTTTTTCTTTTTATGATTTAAAGGAGAAAAGTGTTTATTTCTTTTCCATATTTCCACCCTGAGTTGAGCAGTTTAGGTTCATGGGGTAGTTCAGCTCCATGACACCCTTCAAGTCCTCCGATTTCCCTGTCTTCTTCACTAAGGACCACCTGGAGCCGAGGAACTGCAGCTCAGGAGCTAGAGGCCAGCCTGCTCCCTGTCTTAGTGTAGAGAGGTTCACTAGGATGCAGCCACACCCGTGTATGTGCAGCCACACCCATGTATGTATATGTTACCTATGGCTGCTTTGAGGCTGCAAGCACAGAGATGAGAATTTCAGTGACTTCATGGCTGCAGAGTATGCAGTATTTACTATCTGATTCTTTAGAGACAATGTCTAGCCTTTGTCTTTTAAAGAGCCTTAACTTCTTTGTGGGGCTTGCCTAGAGTCTAGAGGTCAGTTGGCTGTAGGTTTCTGTTTGATGCTTTAGGAAGACTCAAGGAATATGTTTGTAAGATTGCTCTCCACTCTACCTGCAAAGCCCACCCCATTTGAAAGGAAGCTTCTTATGAGGGGAAAAAGGCTCAGCCCAAGAGCTGTTGAGAATTTCCACATCGCTGTCCACTAGGTCCACTCTCATGCTCTACCATTTCTTTCCAATGACTTTTCTAAACTTCAACTTTTCATTTTCATACCTTTGCACAAAATTGTCCTTAATCCTTTTATAGCGATGTTTTCCTGTTTATTTTTTACTTTTGCTTTTTTGTCTCCTAATTCCTGCTCTTAATCCCTAATCGTCTATATTTATATGGGTTTTGTCTAAAATTTTATCTCATGAATTTTTGTCCTTTATCTCTTTTGCTTTTAGAGTTGTAGCCCTTAATCTCATTGACCTCTAGCCTTTTATATTGTATTTTACATGTCATTTATTTTCTTTTATGATTTTGACTGTTAATCTTTTGCCTTCATTAGACTTTTTAGTCTCCCATTTTAATCCTTACTTTATTTTTCCTCCCTTCTCAATGTTTTAATGTTACTGCCTTTCTAACCTCCCATTCTTCCTTAATTATTAAAAGTTTATCATATATGTTTCCTTAATTAATTTTTTAAATCATGGCTGACAGAGAGTGTGATCATAGCGGGAACAACCACAGAGTTCAGTACTAGAATCCAGGGGAAGGGGAAGCTTTCTTTTCTGCCCATGTTGCCTTCATGGGTCTCCTCTTTTTTAAGAATTTTTATTGGAGTGTATAGTTGATTTGATTGGAGTGTAGTTGTGTTAGTTTCAGGTGTACAGAAAAGTGAATCATATATATCCACTTTTTTTAAGATTCTTTCCCCACATAGATCATCAGAGAATATTGAATAGAGTTCCCTGTGCTATACGGTAGGTCCTTATTAGTTATCTGTTTCATATGTAGCAGTGTGCATATGTCAAGTCCAATACCACAGTTTATCCCCCACCTTACCCCCTGATGATGATGTTTGTTCTCTACATCTGTAACTCTGTTTCTGTTTTGTAGATAAGTTCATTTGTACTCTCTTTTTAGATTCCATATATAAGTGATATCATATCGCTTTGTCTGTCTTATATTACTCAGTATGACAATCTCCAGGTCCATCCAGCTGCAAATAACATTATTTTATTCTTTTCTATGGCTGAGTAATATTCTACTGTATATTTGTACCACATTTTCTTTATCCATTCCTCTGTTGATGATAATTTAGGTTGCCTCCATGGTCTGGTTATTGTAAATAGTATTGAGTGACTTCACTTTCACTTTTCACTTTTATGCATTGGAGAAGGAAATGGCAACCCACTCCAGTGT
>NW_011494688.1:268824-275375 GCF_000754665.1 Bison bison bison | reverse complement strand
TTAGGTTGCCTCCATGGTCTGGTTATTGTAAATAGTATTGAGTGACTTCACTTTCACTTTTCACTTTTATGCATTGGAGAAGGAAATGGCAACCACTCCAGTGTTCTTGCCTGGAGAATCCCAGGGTCAGGGGAGCCTGGTGGGCTGCTGTCTGTGGGGTTGCACAGAGTCGGACACGACTGAAGCAACTTAGCAGCAGCAGCAGCTGCTCTGAATATTGGGATGCATATATCTTTTGGGATTATGGTTTTCTTTGGATATATGCCCAGGAATGGGATTGCTGAATCACATGATAGCTCTAGTTTTTGTTTTATAAGGAACATTCATACTGTTTTCCAAGGGCCTCCCTGGTAGTTCAGCTGGTGAAGAATCCACCTGAAATGCAGGAGACTCTGGTTCAATCCCTGGTTTGGGAAGATCCCCTGAAAAGGGATAGGCTACCCACTCCAGTATTCTTGGGCTTCCCTGGTAGCTCAGATGGTAAAGAATCTGCCTGCAATGCAGGAGACCTGGGTTCCATCCCTGGGTTGGAAAGATTCCCCAGAGGAGGGCATGGCCACCCACTCCAGTATTCTTGCCTGGAGAATCCCCATGGACAGAGGAGCCTAGCGGGCTACAGTCCATGGGGCCACAAAGAGTTGGACATGACTGAACGACTACTCACAGCAGAGCACAACATACTGTTTCCATAGTGGCTGCATCAGTTTACATTCCCGCCAACAGTGTAGGAGGGTTCTCTTTTGTCCACACCCTCTCCAGAATGTATTGCTGTACATTTTTTTGATGATGGCCATTCTGACTGGTGTAAGGTAATACCTCATTGTAATTTTGATCTGCATTTCCCTAATAATTAATAATATCATTTGCTTGTATTTCTCCCAAACTTTTCATCTTTTTCTTGTGATTTCATAAGAGTGTTGAACATTTATTTATTATAATTTCCTATAGCAGAGGTATTTTTCTCTGGGGACCTGAATTTAAGGTTAACAGTGGTCGTACAGGGTTCACCTAGAATCAAAAGAAACAAAAAGATTGATTCCATGTGGAAAATTCTTTTATTGATATTTATTTCAATTACTTCATCTTTAAAGTGTAATCTGTCATTTTTGAAAATGTGAACAAAGTTCACAAAGTTTAAAGTTTAATATTATCTTCTGAATGCAATATTATAAGAGAAGTAAATAATTCTAGTTTACCTTTTCCTTTCTTGCTTTCATACTCTTTGCTAATCTGTAAAAATGAGGATTATAATGCTAATTCTATAAACTTACAATGAGAATTAAGTGAGAAAAATACATGTTCCTATGTACAACATAATGCATAAACTATAGTAGCTTCTCAGTGAAATTTTCCCTTTCTTTTTCTTCCTAGTCAATTAAAAATCATATCAAATTAATTGCATATATTAAGCAGAGGAATTAATTTGGAAACCAGAACTTCATCGCTTATAGAAATAGCCAAAGCAGATTCTTATTATCAAATACAATTCAGTTTAGTTCATTTCAGTTGCTCAGTCATGTCCAATTCTTTGCGACCCCATGGACTGCAGCCTGGCTTCCCTGTCCATCATCAACTCCTGGAGCTTACTCAAACTCATGCCCATTGAGTCGGTGATGCCATCCAACCATCTCATCCTCTGTCGTCCCCTTCTCTTCCTGCCTTCAATCTTTCCCAGTGTATGGGTCTTTTCCAATGAGTCAGTTCTCCACATCAGGTAGCCAAAGTATTGCAGCTTCAGCATCAGTCCTTCCAATAAATATTCAGGACTGATTTCCTTTAGGATGAACTGGTTGGATCTCCTTCCTGTCCAAGGGATTCTCAAGAGTCTTCTCCAACACCACAATTCAAAAGCATCAATTCTTCGGCACTCAGCTTTCTTTATAGTCCAACTCTCACATCCATACATGACTACAGGAAAAACCATAGCTTTGACTATACAGACTTTTGTGGGCAAAGTAATGTCTCTGCTTTTTAATATGCTGTCTAGGTTGGTCATATCTTTTCTTCCAAGCAGCAAGTGTCTTTTAATTTCATGGCTGCAGTCACCATCTGCAGTGATTTTGGAGCCCCCTAAAATAAAGCCTGTCACTCTTTCCATTGTTTCCCCATCTATTTGCCATGAACTGATGGGGCAAGATGCCACGATCTTAGTTTTCTGAATGCTGAGTTTTAAAGCAACATTTTCACTTTCCTCTTTCACTTTCCTCAAGAGGCTCTTAAGTTCTTCTTCACCCTCTGCCATAAGGGTGGCATCATCTGCATTTCTGAGGTTATTGATATTACTCCTGGAAATCTTGATTCCAGTTTGTGTTTCATCCAGTCCAGCGTTTCTCATGATGTACTCTGCATATAAGTTAAATAAGCCGGGTGACAGTATACAGCCTTGGCATACTCCTTTCCCGATTTGGAACCAGTGTGTTGTTTCATGTCCAGTTCTAACTGTTGCTTCTTGACCTGCCTACAGATTTCTTGGGAGGCAGGTCAGATGGTCTGGTATGCCCATCTCTTTCAGAATTTTCCACAGTTTGTTGTGATCCACATAGTCAAAGGCTTTGGCATAGTCAATAAAGCAGAAACAGATGATTTTCTGGAACTCTCTTGCTTTTTTGATGATCCAGAAGATGTTGGCAATTTGATCTTTGGGTCCTCTGCCTTTTCTAAATCCAGCTTGAACATCTGGAAGTTCACAGTTCATGTACTATTGAAGCCTAGCTTGGAGAATTTTGAGCTTTACTTTGCTAGTGTGTGAGATGAGTGCAACTATGGGGTAGTTTGAGCATTCTTTGGCATTACCTTTCTTTAGAATTGGAATGAAAACTGACCTTTTCCAGTTCTGTGGCCACTGTTGAGGTTTCCAAATTTGCTGGCATATTGAGTGCGGCACTTTCACAGCATCATCTTTTAGGATTTGAAATACAATTAGCCTATGGAATTTGTACAAATATAATTAGTCTATGGAAATAAAAGACCTAAAAAACACACAGCAATTGATTTTGTTAGTAGGTATTTTTTCACTTTGAAATGTGTTCTTTTAATGATGATTGGTGTCCTTATTTTGGATTATACCAGGCCAGAACAGTATTTTTCTCCATCCAAGTAAACTTAAGAACCAAAGATCCAGTGTAGGAACTTTTTTTTTTTTTCTTTTAAGATACACCACTTTGTTTCCTTTTTTTAAAAAATTTTATTTTATTTTTAAACTTTACAAATTGTATTAGTTTTGCCAAATATCAAAATGAATCTGCCAGAGGTATACATGTGTTCCCCATCCTGAACCCTCCTCCCTCCTCCCTCCCCATACCCTCCCTCTGGGTCGTCCCCAATGGATATGCTTTTGGACCTCTAATATTGGGCTTCCCTGGTGGCTCAGATAGTAAAGCATCTGCCTGCAATGTGAGAGACCTGGGTTCGATCCCTGGGTTGGGAAGATCCCCTGGAGAAGAAAATGGCAACCCACTCCAGTATCCTTGCCTGGAAAATTCCATGGACTGAGGAGACTGGTAGGCTACAGTCCATGGGGTTGCAAAGAGTCGGACATGACTGAGCAACTTGGACTTCTAAATAAAAAATCCGTCAGAACATATACCTAAAAACTGATGATGATGGTGTATATGGTAAAAATTCCAGAGAATGTCTATCCCAGAGCCCACAGTGGAAAACTTTCAGGGCATGACCCTGTGTGGAGAACATCCATACAAGTTGTAATGTAAGTGATGCCTCCTGGGCTCATGTGACTTTTAGCAACCTGCATAGCTAATTTTGATGTCAGCACCATTTACCGTGTCAAATTACCCTCTCTACTTGCCATCTTGCCGTGCCAAGTCACTTTAGTCATGTCCAACTCTTTGTGACCCTGTGGACTGTAGCCTTCTAGGCTCCTTTTTCCATGGGATTCTCCAGGCAAGAATACTGGAGTGGGTTGCCATTTCCTTCTTCAGGGGTTCTTCCTAACACAGGGATTGAACCCGAGTCTTCCGCATTGCAGGCAGATTCTTTACCATCTGAGCCACCAGGGAAGCTCTTGCCATCTTAGTATGGTTTATTTTTCCCAAAATAAACACGACATTTTTAATGTGTAGCCTCACTCTCCCAGAGTCCATTACTCATTCTCAGCTCAGGAGCTGAGAGAAGTCAGGTGGCCCAAGGCTTTGACACTGTTCTGACCTATTGCTATTCAAAGCCTGTTTAAAACTCTGATCCTGATGTCTCAATGGAAAGTCTGTTCCTTCTCCTTTTATCAGTGATTTATTTGAGCTTAAATAGGTACATCTTTGTTATGTCACAGCAAACGTGAGTCATGCAAGTGCCTGTTTTAAAATAAATGGCGGCCAGTTTAGAGTGACCTAAAAAGACTCCCAAATTCTTTCCGTCAAATTTAAATGTTATGACAGTTTTCTTATCACTTTGAAGAACCACTTTAATAAATGAAAGTAGGAAGAACTGAATTTAGATAGCATCACTGGCCACAGAGCCAGGTTCTGGATGTGTGAGGCTAAGATCTTGATGACTATTTGGCAGGAAGGGTTCATTTTCTCTGTTTTCACAAATCAAACTTGGAACTCCAAACTGTGAGGATCAGAACCTGATTGCCAATCAGTTCTTTGTTGCACAGTTAACCAAACAAACAAGCAGACAAGCAGAAAATCTTGCAACTGAGTAAAACTCCTTTGGGAGGTGTCTTGCCAATGAAATCACTTTTACCCGTATGATGACAAAGTCTCATTTGACTGTACCCAGAATATGATCTACTCCAGTGTTTCTCAAACTATGCCCAGACACATAGACAGTCTATATAGTTTTGTGTGAGAATTTAAATAATACTTTGTATTTATTTCAACAAAAACAATTTAAAAATAAAATTAAATAAAACTCTCAACAGGAGCACATTCTGGATTTTCTGGATGACATCCTGTTGACCAGGGATAGCCAGAGAAGCTCAGGGCCCATGCTAGGGATTGTATTAATGTCCTTGTGGCAGCATGCTAACTGGGAAATTTACACTGAGGTATCAAGAGGTGGTAGAATCAGATTTTTTAAAGAAGGGAGTATGGAGACCAACCACCAAGAAGCAAATTTTCAAAGAAAATATTTAAAAATTGGCTGTGACGTTTGGGCTTTTCATCCAGGTTGGAGATAGCAAAAATGGAGGTTTGGTGAGAAAATTTTGAGAATTTATTTGGAGAAAGCTGTGCTGTGAATCTCTCTCTCTCTCTCTCATACACACGTACACAAACACACGTGCAAGATGGAGGTGCTTTCATTGTCACAAACATTGTAAAGGATTGAAGAGGAGAGATTGTAATAGCTTATATTGTTAAATATTAAAATATGAGCGCAGAGTGGATTAGTTCATGTCTCATAGGTAAGAGTCAACACTAGGAGTTCACTATATCTTTTCTTTATAATGAATACATGTATTACTCAAGCTGTAAAATAATAATAATAATAAATATATATATATATATTTTTAAAGGATAGCTTTAATTCTTCAGAAATAAAAGCTTATTACACAGTTACCCGAAAATATATGTTTCCCTCTTGATTGCAAGTTTTGGCTTTTGAGGGATGGGATTCTAATTAATGAACAAATAAGAACTCTTTTACTCATCATCATGTGGAAGCAGGTTCAGTGCTTTTACTCACTTTCCCCTAGTCTTTGGTTAAATTTACAAATATTGGTTATGGGCTTAGTTGATTAGCTTAAAATAAGTCTTTTGTTTCTGATACATGTACTGACTTCAAGTGTCAGGGTTGATTGTTATATTATTTTGATTAATCACACCACACTTTTCATCTCAGTAGTTTTCTGTTCATGGTACACCCTCCCTTTTTTTAACTTTCTTGGCCATGCCCTGTGCTCTGTGGGATCTTAATTCCTCAACCAAGTATACAACCTGTGGCCCCTGCAGTGAAAGTTCACAGTCTTAACCACTGGACTGCCAGGGAATTCCCTATTCATGGTTCCTTTTTAATTCAAAGCTTTATGTCCTGAAATGACTTTTGCCTGGGACAGAGATATACCTCTTCCATAGAGTGTAGACAAACATTCTTTGATGTGCAGATGTCATAATTTTATTATCATGAGCCAGCATGCTCCTAATACATAATCAAGTTGGCTGTGTAATTACTGCTGAGAAAAAAAAGGGGGGATTGAGATGAAATATTTTAATACCCAAGATTTTGTTTGGGGAGGGTGAGATTTACCCTGACATTTAACTGAACTCTTTTTAAATTTAACAACATTTCTATATGACAAGTTTTAACTCTTCAGTTATGTTATCTTTTGCAATGAGTTTGTTTTTAGAGGCAATATATCAGAGTACACAATTTTTAATCTGTAGTGTAAAATTTAGGGGCTTAACTACCTTTGCTTGTCTGTACTAAAGAAGAACCAATATAATCTTTTCCCCCCACTTTATATTGAAGTATAGTTGATTTCCAGTATTATATTAGTATTAGGTATACAGCATAGTGTCGGAGAAGGCAATGGCAACCCACTCCAGTACTCTTGCCTGGAAAATCCCATGGACAGAGGAGCCTGGTGGGCTGCA
>NW_011494688.1:263936-268724 GCF_000754665.1 Bison bison bison | reverse complement strand
AAAGGGTCAGATACGACTGAGTGACTTCACTTTCACTTTTCACTTTCATGCACTGGAGAAGGAAATGGCAACCCACTCCAGTTCTTGCCTGGAGAATCCCAGGGACGGTGGAGCCTGGTGGGCTGCCATCTGTGGGGTCGCACAGAGTCGGACACGACTGAAGTGACTTAGTAGTAGTAGTAGTAGTAGTATACAGCATAGTGATTCAGTATTTTTGCAGATTGTACTCCATTATAGATTATGACAAGATAATGGCTCTAATTCCCTGTGCTATGAAGTATATCCTACTTTACACATAGTAGTTTGTATCTATTAATATCATATCCCTAACTCGTCCCTTCCCCCTTCCCTCTCTGCTTTGGTAACCACAAGTTTGCTTCCTCTATCTATTGCTTTGTTTGTCAAGCACCATTTCTCTATTCTAGATGTTGTTTATTCGCTAAGTTGTGTCCAACTGTTCCCCATGGACTATAGCTCGCCAGGCTCCCCTGTCCATGGGATTTCCCTGGCAAGAACACTGGAGTGGGTTGCCGTTTCTTTCTCCAGGGCAGCTTCCTGACCCAGGGATTGAATTTGCATCTCCTGCATTGGAGGTGAATTCTTTACCACTGAGCCATCTGGGAAGCCATTCTGAAAGCAGCAACCTTTTTTCATTAGAAGTTATGGGCCTACCCTGTTGTAAACTAAATGTTGTGTCTCCACCCTCCTCCCATTTATATGTTGAAGCCCTACCCACTGAGTGTGGATGTTTGGGGAGATGAAGCCACCAAGGAAGTGATTAATATTAAATGAGGTCACAGGGTGGAACCTTTAGTATCCAGTAGTTGCCACTAGTGGTCTGGATATAGGCAAAAGTTGCTGGTCTGAAAGAATGAAGCTAATATTTCCTTAAGAGCACACATGAGAGAGGGAGAACATACTGATTGCAGTTAAGGCCTTGATTCTGGTTTTTTGTGAGGCCCAACTGCACCTCTTTCTGGCTGGTAATTTCATTGTGTGCATGCTTAGTCACTCAGTCATGTCTGACTCTTTGCTACCCCATGGACTGTAGCCCGCCAGGCTCCTCTGTCCATGGGATTTTCCAAGTGAGCATACTGGAATGAGTTGCCATTTCCTCCTCGAGAGGATCTTCCTGACCCCGTAATCGAATCCGTGTCTCCTGTACTGCAGGTGATTCTTTACCTGTTGAGCCATTGGGGAAGTCTGGTAATTTCATGGTGAGCCTGTTAATTCCATTTAGCCTAAGCTAGTTTAAACTTGTCAAATACAGGGAGCATGGCTTCCAAGCTTAATGTAATTCAGTAAACATTTGGTGGAACAGACATGTTATATATTGATGGACATGCAGCCCATTCATCCCCCATGAAACTTTCATAAATTTGTGCCCTAGCACGGTCTAAGTCTCCTGCACTGATGCATGGTGTCAGGAGCAACTCTCTAACACTCTTATAATTATCTTAAAAGTTTTAGGGAAATTGTACATGACTTACTGTCCTCTATGATGAACAAGATAAATATATTTCTAGTTGGAGGCACTTAGACTGTTTTTGAGGATAATATCATGCTTAGTGCAGGAACATAGGGTTGGGTTTGAATCCCTAGAATTCAGATGAGGTTCTGTCACTTAGAAAAGTTGTGAGTTCTTCATGGATAGGCTTGGAGGGCATAATGCTGAGTGAATAAGTCTGACAGAAAAGGACAAATACTGTATGATATCACTTACGTGTGGAGTCTTTAAAAATACACAAAACTAGTGAATAGAAGAAAAAAGAAACAGACTCACAGATATACAGAACTAGTGTTTACTGAGGGGAGAGGGAAGGTGGGAGGGGCAAGGTAGGGGTACGAGATTAAGATGTGCATGCGTGCATGCGAAGTCGCTCAGTTGTGTCCAGCTCTATGCAACCCATGGACTGTAGCCCACCAGGCTCCTCTGTCCATGGAATTCTCCAGGCAAGAATACTGGAGTGGGTTGCTGCACTCTCCTCCAAGGGATCTTCCCAACCCAGATAGCGAACCCGCGTCTCTTATGTCTCCTGTATTGGCAGGTGGATTCTTTACCACTAGTGCCACATGGGAAGCCATGTATAACATAAGCTACAAGGATATATTGTACAATGTGGGAAACACAGCCAATGTTTTATAGCTATAAATGGAGTATTGCCTTTAAAAATTGTGAATCACTATACTGTACACCTGTAACATGTAATACTATACCTCAACTATACTTCAGTAAGAACAAAAGCTGTGAGTTCTTGCAAAAAAAGTAAGTACGTTTGGGAAGTAATGATACATAATGCATACTCATGTATGTTACATTGTGGTTGTAAGCCAGTATATATGCACAGCGCTTTGTAAATTAGGAACCATAAATCACAAATGAGATTAATTAATTCCAATCTCATTTCATGGATTTCAAGGTACCCTGTTCAGCTCTTTTGTTATTTTTTTCCAACACTATAGCTCTGAATATTGCTCCTTGTGGAAAACTGCACCTTGACAGAGGCTGTAGGTTGTGGGGAAAAAGTCAAGAATGAATATTGGCAAGATGGGTCGGCAATTCCGTTGGCCTAGGCTGGTGGAGATGTTTTATATGCCGTCTAGTTCCAGGTCTGGGGCTCTGGGTCCTTTCTGCAGATAAAAACCAAGGTCAGCCAAGGGTTTGTGTGTTCACAGCAGAATTATTTAATTTGGCTCACCCAAGGGTTTATTTGGTTTTCAGCATGTTGTCTGCTTCCATTTTAAATCTATTTTGTTTAAAACTTTGAATATCTCCCTTTAGGGGTGTGTGTGTGTGTGTGACAGAGAGAGAGAAGAAAGATTTAAATTTTTTCCTTCTGGTAAATGTTCATCAAAAATTACAGGATATGGAGAAAATATTCATAAAAATAGAATTTATTCCATAACTTTACTGTGTAGAAACACACACTGCTAGCTATATATTTCTTTTCTGTGCATAATGTATTTATATAGTTGAGCTTATGCGTATATGCAATTTTGCATCCTGGCTTTTTAAAGATAATTTTATTTATGTCTGTGCTGAGTCCTTGTTGCTGCACAGGCTTTTCTCTAGGTGTGGCAAGCAGGGGCTACTCTCTAGCTGTGGTGCATGGGCTTCTCATTGCAATAGCTTCTCTTGTTGTGGAGCACAGGCTCAGTGGTTGTGGCACACGGACTTACTTGTTCTGCGGCATGTGGGATCTTCCTGGATCAGGGATTGAGCCCATGTCTCCTACATTGGCAGGTGAATTCTTTACCACTGAGCCATCAAGGAAGCTCCTGATTTTTTGAAATAGCATCATATCTTAATAATTTCTCAAATTCATTAAAATTCTTAGTAAATATAACTCATGTCTGTGTAATAACTCATAATCTAGGCATGCCTTTTATCTTTCATCATTGCCCCGTTTTTAGATATTTAGATGAATTCCAAATTTTTACTCAGATAAATGATCCTGTGATTACTTTTTTTCATTAAAGTCAGTACTGTTTAAAAAGAATTTTCCATTTATCTGTGGCATTTCCTTTGCCATATTTGAAGACTTCTGCTTAAAGACAGGTTGGTTCTGAACATTATGTGAAAGTCCATTTGTTTTTACATCTAAAAAACCCAGCAAGAACTAGTGCCATCTGTTGGCAGTAGGGACCTTGCTTTGGCTGGTGGTTGTATTTATTTCTGTCTAGGTATCTAGGCTGAATGTTCATAAGCTGATGAATTTATGTTCTAAATTCTTATATATTTAATTTGCTTCTAAGCTATTCATATCGGGCACCTACCGACCTGGGGAGTTCCTCTTTCAGTATCCTATCATTTTGCCTTTTCATACTGTTCATGGGGTTCTCAAGGCAAGAATACTGAAGTGGTTTGCCATTCCCTTCTCCAGTGGACCACATTCTGTCAGACCTCTCCACCATGACCCGCCTGTCTTGGGTGGCCCCACATGGCATGGCTTACTTTCATTGAGTTAGACAAGGCTGTGGCCTGTGTGATTAGATTGACTAGTTTTCTGTGAGTATGGTTTGTGTGTCTGCCCTCTGATGCCTCTCGCAACACCTACCGTCTTACTTGGGTTTCTCTTACCTTGGACTTGGGGTACCTCTTCACAGATGCTCCAGCAAAGCACAACTGCTGCTCCTTACCTTGTACAAAGGATATCTCCTCCTCCTGACCTTGAACGTGGAGTAGCTCCTCTCGGCCCTCCTGCGCCCACGCAGCCACCGCTCCTTGGACGCGGGGTTGCCAATCATGATTCTCAAGCCTACCGAATGGTATCTTCCCCGGGTCAAACCTCTTCGCCCTACAGGGTGTGTCACAGAGGCAATCTCAAAGGCACCAAAGTGGGAGAAAACTCTCTTCAGTAATATTATATTCTTCACTAATTTTTCAAACAGCCTTGGTTTTCCTGAGTCCAGCTCAAGTTCTTTTTGTCCCTTTCTTGATGTAACTCACTTCATCTAAAGAAGGAGTTGCTGTTTGGAGATAAAACTTGGTTTTCTCATTAAATTACCACTCTGCTGTTAAGAGGCAGGTCGCGGGCCTTTTGACAGCTGGTCCTCTGGATCATCGAAAAAGCAAGAGGTCTCCAGAAAAACATCTATTTCTGCTTTACTGACTATGCCAAGGCCTTTGACTGTGTGGATCACAATAAACTGTGGAAAATTCTGAAAGAGATGGGAATACCAGACCACCTGACCTGCCTCTTGAGAAACCTATATGCAGGTCAGGAAGCAACTGTTAGAACTGGACATGGAACAACAGACTGGTTCCAAATCTGTCAAGGAGTATGT
>NW_011494688.1:247748-263352 GCF_000754665.1 Bison bison bison | reverse complement strand
GTCAAGGCTATATATTGCCACCCTGCTTATTTAACTTCTATGCAGAGTACATAATGAGAAATGCTGGGCTGGAAGAAGCACAAGCTGGAATCAAGATTGCTGGGAGAAATATCAATAACCTCAGATATGCAGATGACACCACCCTTATGGCAGAAAGTGAAGAGGAACTAAAAAGCCTCTTGATGAAAGTGAAAGAGGAGAGTGAGAATGTTAGCTTAAAGCTCAACATTCAGAAAATGAAGATCATGGCATCCGGTCCCATCACTTCATGGGAAATAGATGGGGAAACAGTGGAAATAGTGTCAGACTTTATTTTTTTTGGCTCCAAAATCACTGCAGATGGTGACTGCAGCCATGAAATTAAAAGACGCTTACTCCTTGGAAGAAAAGTTATGACCAACCTAGATAGCATATTCAAAAGCAGAGACATTACTTTGCCAACAAAGGTCCATCTAGTCAAGGCTATGGTTTTTCCAGTGGTCATGTATGGATGTGAGAGTTGGACTGTGACGAAAGCTGAGTGCCAAAGAATTGATGCTTTTGAACTGTGATGTTGGAGAAGACTCTTGAGAATCCCTTGGACTGCAAGGAGATCCAACCAGTCCATTCTAAAGCAGATCAGCCCTGGGTGTTCTTTGGAAGGAATGATGCTAAAGCTGAAACTCCAGTACTTTGGCCACCTCGTGCGAAGAGTTGAGTCATTGGAAAAGACTCTGATGCTGGGAGGGATTAGGGGCAGGAGGAGAAGGGAACAGCAGAGGATGAGATGGCTGGATGGCATCACTGACTCAATGGGCGTGAGTTTGAGTGAACTCCAGGAGTTGGTGATGGACAGGGAGGCCTGGTATGCTGTGATTCATGGGATAGCAAAGAGTCAGACACAACTGAGCGACTGAACTGAACTGAACTGAAGCTATTCATTAGTGCTATCCATTTATCCAATTTTATACATTATTTTTATTTGAAAAGCATGTTCTGACTATATACACACAAAACACATGTATTGCAAAAAGGTGAAAAACATTGGAAATTCTGAAGAATAAAGTCAAAGTAGGAATGATCAGTGGAGAAGGCCATGGCATCCCACTCCAGTACTCTTGCCTGGAAAATCCCATGGATGGAGGAGCCTGGAAGGCTGCAGTCCATGGGGTCACTGAGGGTCGGACACGACTGAGCGACTTCACTTTCACTTTTCACTTTCATGCATTGGAGAAGGAAATGGCAACCCACTCCAGTGTTCTTGCCTGGAGAATCCCAGGGACAGGGGAGCCTGGTGGGCTGCCGCCTATGGGGTCGCACAGAGTTGGGCACGACTGAAGTGACTTAGCAGCGGTAACAGCAGCAGGACTGATCAGTGAGTGTACTGCATTTAACCTTTTTATGCATTATCATCTTGGTGTTTGTTGTTTGTACTTCCCTCCGCATATAATCAAACTTGTACTTGGTTGTTGTTGATCAGTTGCTCAGTCGAATCTGAGTCTTTGCAACCCCATCGACCACAGCGCCAGGCTTCCCTGTCCTTCACCATCTCCCAGAGCTTGCTCAAACTTATGTCCTTTGAGTCCATGATGCCATCCAACCATCTCACCCTCTTTAATCGCCTTCTCCTCCTGCCTTCCGTCTTCTCCAGCATCAGGGTCTTTTCTAATGAGTCAGTTCTTTGCATCAGGTGGCCAGAGTATTAGAGCTTCAGCTTCAGCATCAATTCTTCCAATGAATATTCAGGATTTATTTCCTTTAGGATTGATTGCTTGGATCTCCTTGCAGTCCAAGGGACTCTCAAGAATCTTCTCCAACACCATAGTACAAAAGCATCAGTTCTTTGGCGCTCAGCCTTCTTTATGGTCCAACTCTCAAATCCATACATGACTACTGGAAAAACCATAGCTTTGACTAAATGGACCCTGTGGGCAAAGTAATGTCTATGCTTTTTAATATGCTGTCTAGGTTGGTCATAGTTTTTCTTCCAAGGAGCAAGTATCTTTTAATTTCATGGCTTCAGTCACCATCTGCAGCGATTTTGGAGCCAAAGAAAATAATGTGTGTCACTGTTTCCATTGTTTCCCCATCTACTTGCCATGAAGTGATGGGTCCGGATGTCATGATCTTAATTTTCTGAATGTTGAGTTTTAAGCCAGCCTTATCACTCTCCTCTTTCACTTTCATAAAAAAGAGGCTCTTTAGTTCCTCTTTGCTTTCTGCTGTAAGGGTGGTGTCATCTGTACTTTATATACCTTGTATTCATGGAGGTCATCCTGTAGTGATTAGTCCTGGTGGTGTCCATTTCACATCTGGGTGTGTAAATGACTCCAGTTTTCTGTGGACCATCTTTTTGCACTGTAGCCTATCACTTTGCCAATCATATAATCAGGTAACAGTGATAGTGAAATAGATGCATAAAGTATATTTTGTGGCCCGTGAAGAACGCAGGTGTAAGGTTAAACTCCACATTGCATCTACTAACTCTGAGACCTGGGGCAAAGTTTAACCTCTCAGAGCCTTTGTTTCTAGACCTATGAAACAGGATTAGCATGTGGATCAAATGGAATAATGGATATGAAAAGCAAAATGTGACCTTTTCAGTCCTGTAGTCTTGTTGGCAAAAAAGTAAAAGATTTTTTAAAGTAGGAAAATGGTGGGAGGAGCATGTGAAAACAACACCAGAACACTCTTGGCTACAAAAGCCTTAAATCCAACACTTTGTTCCACTGAGGGAAAGGTTTAAGTATTGCAGTACTTGGCTCATCTTTTAGTTCTTTCCCACTTTTAACACGT
Organism: Bison bison bison; assembly: GCF_000754665.1. Classification (NCBI taxonomy): domain Eukaryota; kingdom Metazoa; phylum Chordata; class Mammalia; order Artiodactyla; family Bovidae; genus Bison; species Bison bison. The sequence continues at coordinate 260,577 of NW_011494688.1, read as the reverse complement.
TTAGAATATTGTGGAAATTTTATCTTTGTAAGTGACAACAATAAATTTGTATAGTATGTGTTGAAAAGTGTTGGTTGCTCAATCGTGTCTGTCTCTGCAACCCCATGGACTATAGCCCGCCAGGGTACTCTGTCTATGGAAATCTCCAGGCAGTAATACTGGAGTGGGTTGACATTCCCTTCTCTAGGGGATCTTCCTGACCCAGGGATCAAATCCAGGTCTCTCCCATTGCAGGCAGAATCTTTCACTGTCTGAGCCACCAGGGAACTGATTTGATCATTTACTCATGAAATAAAATAGTATGAGTATCTTATTGTGTGTCAGTTACTATGCAAAACTCTAGGGATAAAATATAAGTAAGGCATAGAAACTAATCTTCAGGAGTATACAGTCTGGTGTAGGAAACATAAGCGCAATCTTATGTTCATAGTACAGACAACTTCCTGGGGAAATGAAGGTAAGGAAGTAGTCAGTTCTGAGTGGTAGTGGTGTGGAGAGGGGCTTGGATGATCACAAAAGGGGATGCTGGAATAAGTCTTTGACATGCAAAGGATGAAGAATGAGCCTTCTTGACCAGGAGGACAATGTACACAAAGGCCAGAGAAGCCACACTTGGAGAAGAAAGAGGGAACAATGGGCAAGGCTAGGACAGAGCACATAAAAGGGAAATTTGTAGGAAGCAAGAGAATCAAGTCTGGGATTTGTGGGGCTGTGTTTTTGTCTGCCCAGCAGCTCAGTGAACTCTCCCATTCTTAGTTCAAGTCGTTTAAATACAGTTGACCCTGTCTCCTGCCTCAAGTGACAGTAATGTGAGTTTGAGTATGAAGAATGGGAACAATTACTTATTTAATAAAGATATCTTGTTGGATTCAAAAATGCTTGCAACAATGTAAGACTTATGGAGAAAATTAATAAATGGAACTGCTGGTCTTGATAAAGTTTCAGAAATACTAACCTGCATGATAAGAAACATGCCTCCAACTCTAATACTCAATCCAGTATCATCTGAATCAGGTCATGGGTACAGTTCTAGCAGCAACTTCAAGATATTTTACTGGTAGGAGAGAGCATAAAGTCATATTGACTAGGTAGCTAGCACATTTGCTCTCGTGTGAGTCTTCAGCAATAATAGGCCATCCTATGGAAACCACGCTCACAAACTTTGACCATTTATTTTGTCAACTGTTTGCCGGGGACCAGCCCCGGCTGATCGAGGGTATTCGAAGCAGGGACGGTGTCGGCGACCTATTTATTTAAATATTTTATCAAAGATATAAAGAGTAATAGGATGAGGATAGCTCAGTGACGAAATTCAGTGGAGAAAAGAGGCTGAGTAGCTTGGTTTACGCAGGAGACCAATAAAACTTCAAGACAAGAAGTTTGCACCACTTACGTAGGCCGCAGGCATCCTTCCGTTTTCCTGAAGGAGAGGAGACACTGAGGCCTCCCCGGTCGGATCTTAGAAGCCCAGGCAGGAAAGTGAACGCAGAGGGCCCCTGCACTCCAGGGGATCAGCCTGAAGAGGAAAAGGAAAGAGAAAGAACAACACGGGGAGACCAAGCCTGATGAGCATGGCCCACACTTTATTTTCCAAAGTAGTTTTTATACCTTAAGTTGTGCATAGAGGATAATGGGGCAAGGGGTGGAGTTCCTGGTCCTAATCGAAGCCAGGCTTTCAAACTTATCATATGCAAAAGTTCAGGTGAATTACATCATCTTCTGGCCAGGAGGCCTGTTAACATTTTAAGAAATCATCTTTCTCTAAAGGTGATTATTCCAAAGTCAGGCACCAGCCTCCAAAAAAGCATTGGACAAAGCTGCATTCCTATAGGGCAAAGGTGAGGTGGGCTCAATCAAGAAAAGAATTAACTCAAGGGTCCAAGGTTACAAACATTGAGGCTACTACTTACATTTCTATACACCCATTATATCAATCAATACACTGCCAAGGACACAGTAGGTAAGGAGTATGGAGACTTAGCAGCAAACATTGGCCCAATAAGTGAAAAACCCTTCACCAATACAATTTCTAATCAATCTTTTAACTACTCAAAGGAATCTGTGTTTAGACAGATTAGAACATCTCCTGCCTCTCACAGTTGGGAGGCTCTGAACAATCAGATGTGGCCGAAAAACCTATTCAGGCAGGCTAGAGGATTTCCAAAGGAGTTTGTAGGTTGAAACACTGTCACACCCAGGAATTATTAACTGGAGCTGTAAGCTAACTCTTTTTTCAGAGAGAGGTAGTGGGGGACAGGCCCCCGTAAAGTCAGAGGTGTAGGTGAAAGCACAAAGCAGAAAGTAGGCAGACTCTGGTTTTGGGGGTAGATGCTCGAGAATTTCCAGGGAGACTCCTGAGGCTTGATCCCGCCTTTGCGTATGCCAAGCCTCCTTCCTCATGACCTTTGCCATGGGCGGAGCTCGCTCCCCGCAACTGTTTAAATAAGTTCGTCTAGACTCATTGGTTTTCCTGGAGTATCTGTGTCCTGGAGTCAACGCATATTTCTTTAGGCTTTACTTGTGTGGTGAGCTGGTGAATGTGTTATTGGCAGTGTAATAAGGAAGGGAAGAATATATTTTCAGCCAGTGTTTTTGGATCCCCTTAGACTGCTTTTGGCTATTTCTGTAAACCCTGAATCTAACAACTGTGAAATAGAGACATTGCTAAAGTGTGGGAGATCATTAGGGTTTTGATGCCATCTTAGAAGCAAACAAGACTGAGGACTACCTGATTGCTACACACTAACTTTGTCTTCTACGTTCAAAAGCAAAGCCAGCCTCCTTCCTCATAAGACAGAACAATGGTAAGAAGCAGCAGCTCCAGGTGTTAGTGGAAGAAAGGGTTTTGAGGCACAAAGGGCAGGCTGGAAGGGATCCCCCAATGAGTTAGAATTAGGAGGAGGAAGCATCTGGCCTGGAATGGTTACTTTTCCATTAATGTGAAAATATTGATGTTACCATTATCTTTACTCTTAGCTTGGTTATTAGTCTTAAGGTTTCTCAGCTATTCGCTGCTGAAGAAAATAAACCGAGTTGTTCTTTTTGTGTGGAATTGAACAAAGGACTTAGTTCAGAGGAACTGTTCCTAATGCCATCAATTTGAAGTCCAGATGAAAGTTTTTCCAGGCATCGCACCCAGGCAGCTACATGGCAATAAAAGTGTTTTATCTGGAAGATGTGTGAAGCTAGAAAAAAATATATAGATACAAAGCATACTTTGTTAGAATTTCCGGTGGGGGGAAGAGATTCTCTGTTTCTGAGTCACACCATTTTGCTGATTTCTTTTAAAAAAGAAAAAATGGGACATTCTAGCTTGATACAACTGGAGAGGAAATCAGCTTGATCCAGCTGTCTGAGGCATCAGAAATGATTGCAGCTGGCTAATCTCTAATTATAGAATCTCTATTATTGGTGATGTAAGTGGCTGAATCTGTGGTTTGACTTCTGTGATCCCTGGCTTTGTGAAAAGCTGGGATTTTGAGGTAATGTTTTTTCCCTCTGTATGATAAACTAAACAAATTTAAATTAATTCTTGGGGCAAATATCATTAAGGAGCTGAAGATGATATTTTTGTTCCTTTGGCTGACTAGATTATGCCCTAACTGTGACTTTGGATGAAACTATTAAATCCTATTTCCATGGGATTCAGTCCAGAGCACTCAACTCTGACGTCCTAAGGTATTTGGAGAGGCCAAGGTCAACATCAGCAATTCTGAGTTTCAGAGAAAGTTTATTTCTCTAATGGTTTGTGTTTAGAGAAGATTTCAGCAGAATTACTGCATCTTGACTTTACCCTGAACCCTTCATTGATCATCTGCCTTCTTGCTCTCATTCTTTCCACCAGTTCTGTTTTTACAGACTGATTTAGAGAGAAGCAAATGGTGAGGCAAATCATCAGTGTCAATGTATTCATCTACTCAGGCTGCTATTAAAAAAGCGTAGCCTGGGGACTTAAAACAACAGACATTTATTTCCCACAGTGCTGGAGGCTGAGAAGTCCAAGGTCAATGTCCTGGCTGATTCCTGTTCCTGGTGGGAGTCCTCTTCCTGGCTTGCGGTTGATGGTCTCGCTGTGTTCTTGCATGATGGTTAGGGAGAGGTGAGTTCTCTGATCTCGTCTTATAAGGGCAGCACGAATCCCACCATGAGGCTTCCGCTCTTGTGGCCTCAGCAGAACCTAGTGACTTCCAAAGGCCCCAACTCCAAATACCATTACATTGGGGGTTAGAGCTTCAATATATGAACTTCAGGGGGCACAAATATTCAGTCCATAACAGGAAAACCTTGATTAGTTAGAAATTATCAAACTAACTCTCAATGTGTCACTGTAAGAGAAAGAGACAAATCACAAATTAACTTGGCTAAAAGGTATCTTGAATAGCCTGAAGATGCTCATCCACCCAGCTTCAGGTATCGTTTTGTGTTTGGTATCAAGCCATCATGATCAGTGGGAACATTGCTCAAAACACTGAAAAAAATCCCAAGATTCAACAGTCAATATGAAGTATGTTTTCTAAACACATTCATAAACCCAGACTTAAACCACAAAAGTTTTCAATTTGTGTTTGGAGTGAAAAGATTTTAATTAAAAGCAAACCAGGAATTTTATATTCACAGTATCTTTTGTTCCTTGAATATGTTAGTCAGATATTATCAGGCTGGTATAAAAATATACAATACAACTTCAATTTTTAATTTTTCAAATAGTCAATTGTTGGACAAACTTAACTATTTACCAATCTGTTACCAAGCAATCACCAATCCCAACTCAGAAAATGTGTCTTTTCCTCTATGCATTAGCAAGCAAAGACTAAGGCAAGGATTGAAGTACTGAAACTTTATTTGAGAGATATAACTCTGTAGTGGTAAGGCTGAGGAAGAAGGCAAGTGAGCCAAAGAAATATGTAATCCTGCATGACATGATATATTTCCACACTGACTACCATGTCCCAGTGAGCCACAAAGAGAAACAGCAGGTCATTCAGGAGGCATGCTCACTTATCCCAGAGGACCTCCAGGAGGGCCGTGAGGAGGCTGTGCACCTCAAGGTGGTCTGTAAAAGTGGTTAAAGAAGGCAGATGATCCGTCTGACACCTGCCTGTCCCCAGTTCCCATGGGTCAAGTTTCACTCTGCAGGGACTTAACTCCCCAGATTCTGGTTGTGCCGTCAGTCCCCTGGGCAGCGTAGGAAGCTGGTGTATGGCCTTCATGTCCTCAAAGGCAGGGGTAACTTGGCCTGAGGGCCATGGGACCATGGAGGCCTGAGAATTTAACTTTGCATCTCTTGTCTCGGGGAATTTAGTGAAGCGGTGGTGTGGTCCGGAGACAGCCATTGCCTTAGGAGAGTTAGGGGCCCATCAGCCCATTGGAGTTGACATACAAGGTTTAGCCTGATACAAAACCCTACTGTCCAGTTTGAAACTTTTAACAGGGGAAATTTAGAAAAAAGTAAAAATATAAAAGGAAAAGCATGAAAATGATTATTACTTAGGAAAATAGACCTATCCAGAAACAGGATTCTGAATCCTGAAATCCTGAAATTTAAAATCCTGATTTGAGTCAGGATTTTCCATTGAAACAGAACCAATAGGAGATATCCATATGTATCTACTTATCTGTCTATCTACCTATATACATACATATATGTACAGAGTTCATTATAAAGAACTGGATTATATAGTCTGGGAGGTTGGTAAGTCAAAAATCTGCAGGTGTACCACTGGTCCAGGAGACCTATAGAAAGCTGTTTTAGTTTGAAGGTTGTCAGGCAGAAAGAGCCAGAGTCACAGACGAAATCTGAATGCCATCAGCTAGAAAATTCTCTTTACTTTGAGGGAGGTCTGTCTTTTAGTTCTATTCAGACTTTCAACTGATTAGATGAAGTTCACATGCATTCCTGAGGGCAACCTGCTTACTGTACTAGTAAAATGTTAATCTAATTGAATGTTAAAGTTGAGTGATTTGGATGTTCAGATCAGATCAGATCAGATCAGTTGCTCAGTCGTGTCCAACTCTTTGCGACCCCATGAATCGAAGCACGCCAGGCCTCCCTGTCCATCACCAACTCCTGGAGTTCACTCAGACTCACGTCCATTGAGTCAGTGATGCCATCGAGCCATCTCATCCTCTGTCGTCTCCTTATCCTCCTGCTCCCAATCCCTCCCAGCATCAGAGTCTTTTCCAATGAGTCAACTCTTTGCATGAGGTGCCCAAAGTACTGGAGTTTCAGCTTTAGCATCATTCCTTCCAAAGAAATCCCAGGGCTGATCTCCTTCAGAATGGACTGGTTGGATCTCCTTGCAGTCCAAGGGACTCTCAAGAGTCTTCTCCAACACCACAGTTCAAAAGCATCAATTCTTTGACACTCAGCCTTCTTCACAGTCCAACTCTCACACCCATACATGACTACTGGAAAAACCATAGCCTTGACTAGACGAACCTTTGTTGGCAAAGTAATGTCTCTACTTTTCAATATGCTATCTAGGTTGGTCATAACTTTCCTTCCAAGGAGTAAGTGTCTTTTAATTTCATGGTTGCAGTCACCATCTGTAGTAATTTTGGAGCCCAGAAAAATAAAGTCTGACACTGTTTCCACTGTTTCCCCATCTATTTCCCATGAAGTGATGGGACTGGATGCCATGATCTTCGTTTTCTGAATGTTGAGCTTTAAGCCAACTTTTTCACTCTCCACTTTCACTTTCATCAAGAGGCTTTCTAGTTCCTCTTCACTTTCTGCCATAAGGGTGGTGTCATCTGCATATCTGAGGTTATTGATATTTCTCCCGGCAATCTTGATTCCAGCTTGTGTTTCTTCCAGTCCAGCATTTCTCATGATGTAGTCTGCATATAAGTTAAATAAACAGGGTGACGATATACAGCCTTTACGTACTCCTTTTCCTGTTTGGAACCAGTCTGTTGTTCCATGTCCAGTTCTAACTGTTGCTTCCTGACCTGCATACAGATTTCTCAAGAGGCAGATCAGGTGGTCTGGAATTCCCATCTCTTTCAGAATTTTCCACAGTTTATTGTGATCCACACAGTCAAAGGCTTTGATTCAGATGTTACTCTCATCTAAAAAACATCCTCCAGAAACCTTCAGAATAACGTTGACAAATATCTGGGCATCCTGTGACCCCATCAGGTGGACCAATATAATTAACCATGAAAGGGGTCTATCTGTCTTACTAGAAAATTCTTTTGGAAACAGTAGGAAGACAGTAAAGCTAAGAAGTTGAGAATTGAAGCCCAGGATCTGCTGGTTATTAACTATTTGACCCTTGTTGTTCAGCTGTCAAGTCATGTCCAGCTCTGTGCGACCCCAGGCCTGCAGCACACTGGTGTCCTCTGTCCTTCACTATCTTTCAGAATTTGCTCAAATTATGTCTATTGAGTCCATGATGCTGTCTAACCATCTCATTGTCTGCCACCCGCTTCTCCTCTTGCCTTCAGTCTTTCTCAGCATCAGTGTCTTTTCCAGTGAATCGGCTCTTTGCATCAGGTATGTATATATATTTTAAATATGTATTTGACTGCACTGGGTCTTAGTTGTGCCATGTGGGATCTTTAGTGGCAGCATATGGACTCTTAGTTGTGCCATGTGGGATCTAGTTCCCTGACCAGGGATCAAACCCAGGCCCCCTGCATTGGGAGCACTGAATCTTAGTCAATGGACCACCAGAGAAGTCCCCGCAAATTATATATTTTGTTTAAATTTTTGCTGTCTTAAATAGTACTTGACATTTTAAATGTCGGATTTTCTGTGAATAGCCATTTAGGGCAAAAAAGTGGCTGCTACAACAATGAAAGTGAAGACTTGAGAGAAGAAATTGGGGAACTGGATTTGAAGAGGACGACTGTTGGAACATTGAGTGGGATGCAATTTTTCTTATCCTGTTCCATCTTTTGTGGCTGCGCTGCAAAAGTGTGGCATTTAGCTTACCAATTCTCTTTGTGGTTCTTTGTGATAACTTTCCTAGCACCCTTCTCTTCTTTCCCCAGTTGTTTCCTGTTTCGTTTGTGTGGGAGTAGATGTGTTAGCACACAGAATCTAGCACTAAATATACTGCCAGCTATAAAAGGGAATGCATCTTCTTAGATAATGATCATCAGGTTGAGTATATGTAACAGTTATAATTAGATTACACCATAGGTTGTGTGCATGCATGAGTAATAATAAGCATTATTATTAGTACCCTAAGTTGGTTTTAGCTGTTCTAGTGTGTATGGGAGATTGGCAAGTTCTGTGACTTTGCATATAAAATAGTAAACTTGAGAAAAAGCAAATATTTGGTCATTTGGGTGAAAAAATTTCTTTTGATTGTTAAAAATCCAAATATACTGTCTCAAGACAGTTTATTCTTTGACCAATTTGCCATCATCCTGTGGGGGATACCTTTGATGTCCAAACCACATTCTCTAGGTACTTCCCTTCCCGTTGATCAATGATACTGGAGAGAGACTTTTCTCTCCTTGGCTAGTTAGTATCTAATTGTAACTGAAGTGAAAGTGTGTGTGGCAGTCATATTTCACAGTGGAAACAGAAGAATAGAGAAAGCCAAATTGGGGCAGGAAGGGGCAGGGAGAAAGTAGAGAGAAGCAGGGGAGAAGAGAAGGAGAAAACAGAGAATTAGCCATGAGGAGAATGAGAAGAACACAAAGCAAGTGTTAATTCCTGTTCTTGTACCTGTAACTTGTATCTAAAGTAAAGACTGCTAACGGGGATTTTATTGGTTAAATCCAATCCATAGAAGCATTTTGTTTGATCTACATAGTTTTTTAAAAATAAATATTTCCAATCGAGAGGCTTTTTATATATAAAAAAATCATTAGTTGAGTTCAGTCGCTCAGTTGTGTCCTACTCTGCAACCCCATGGACTGCAGCTCACCAGGCTTCCCTGTTCGTAACTGATTATCAGAGCTAGCTCAAACTCATGTCCATCTAGTTGGTGATGCCATCCAACCATCTTGCCCTCTGTCATCCCCTTCTCCTGCCTTCAGTTTTTCCCAGCATCAGGATCTTTTCCAGTGAGTCAGTTCTTCCCTTCAGGTGGCCAAAGCACTGGAGCTCCAGCTTCAACATCAGTCCTTCCAGTGAATATTCAGGACTGATTTCCTTTAGGATTGACTTGGTTTGATTTCCTTGCTGTCCAAGGGACTTTTAAGAGTCCTCTCCAACACCACAGTTCAAAAACATCAGTCCTTCAGCACTCAGCTTTCTTTATGGCCCGACTCTCACATCCATACATCACTACTGGAAAAACCATAGCTTTGACTAGATGGAAAAGTAGTATCTCTGCTTTTTAATATGCTGTCTAGGTTGGTCATAGCTTTGCTTTAAAGAAGCAAGCATCTTTTAATTTAATGGCTGCAGTCACCATCTGCAGCGATTTTGGAGCCCCCCCAAAATAAAGTCTGTCACTGTTTCCATTTTTCACCATCTATTTGCCATGAAGTGATAGGAGATGCTATGATCTTAGTTTTTTGAATGTTGAGTTTTAAGCCAGCTTTTTCACTCTACTCTTTCACTTTCATCAAGAAGTGTTTTAGTTCCTCTTTGCTTTCCTCCATATGGGTAATGTCATATGCATATCTGAGGTTATTGATATTCCTCCCTGCAATCTTGAATCCAGCTTGTGGTTCATCCAGCCCGGCATTTTGCATGATGTACACTACGTATAAGCTAATTAAGCCGGGTGACAATATGCAGCCTTGACATATTCCTTTCCCAATTTGGAACCAGTCTGTTGTTCCATGTCCAGTTCTAACTGTTGCTTCTTGACCTGCATACAGGTTTCTCAGGAGGTAGGTAAGGTAGTCTGTTATTCCCATCTCTTTAAGAATTTTCGACAGTTTGTTTCGATCCACACAGTTAAGTCAAAAGCTTTGGCATAGTCAATGAAGCAGAAGTAGATGTTTTTCTGGAATTTTGTTGCCTTTTCTATGACCCAGCAGATGTTGGCAATTTGATCTCTGGTTCCTCTGCCTTTTCTAAATTCAGCTTGAACATCTGAAAGTTCTTGGTTCAGGTACTGTTGAAGCCTAGCTTGGAGGATTTTGAGCATTACTTTGCAAGTGTATGAGATGAGTGCAATTGTGCAGTAATTTGAGCATTCTTTGGCATTGCCTTTCTTTGGGACTGGAATGAAAACTGACCTTTTCCAGTCCTGTGGCTACTACTGACTTTTCAAAATTTGCTGGTATATTGAGTGCAGTACTTTCACAGCATCATCTTTTAGGATTTGAAATAGCTCAGCTGGAATTCCATCATTCCACTAGCTTTGTTTGTAGTGATGCTTCCTAAGGCCTACTTGGCTTCACATTCTAGGATGTCTGATCTAGGTGAGTGATCACACTATCGTGGTTATCTGGGTCATGAAGATCTTTTTGTATAGTTCTGTGTATTCTTGCCACCTCTTCTTAATATCTTCTGCTTCTGTCAAGTCCATATCATTTCTGTCCTTCATTGTGTCCATCTTTGCATGAAATATTCCCTTGGTATCTCTGCTTTTCTTGAAGAGATCTCTCATCTTTCCCATTCTGATGTTTTCCTCTATTTCTTTGCATTGTTCACTTTGGAAGGCTTTCTTATCTCTCCTTGCTATTCTTTTGAACTCTACATTCAGATGGATATATCTTTCCTTTTCTCCTTTGCCTTTCACTTTTTTTCGTTTCTCAACTATTTGTAAGGCCTCCTCAGACAACCATTTTGCCTTTTTGCCTCTATTAGATCTAATCCCTTGAATCTGTTTGTCACTTCCACTGGGTAATCTGATTTAGGTCATACCCAAAGTGAAGATGGAGAAGCTCTATACGGTCAAGTAAAACAAAGACCAGCGGCTGACTGTGGCTCAGATCATGAACTCCTTATTGCAAAATTCAAACTTAAATTGAAAAAAGTAGGGAAAACCACTAGACCATTCAGGTATGACCTAAAAAAAAAAATCCATATTCATAACTATTTAAAAAAGCACAGGTTCTGGCAGTCTTTGCCCCATATTCCCTCATGGAACGATGCAACAGCGGGCTGCAGGTGGGCTGTAGGGGCCTCTTATACACAGAACATAAAGTCTGTCCTGTTCACCATGATCAACATCACCAACGTGACTCCTTCCCACCTGCTTCCCTGGCTTAGGATGGCTGCTTGGCCTCTCTGGGCTTTTGAGTTAAGAGTCTTGCAGGAGTCTCTTCTATAGTCTGATCACCTTAAAACATCTTTCTTTCTAATCTGGTCGGCACTTCATAGTGGCCAATGACTAACTGTGATTGATTCATAAAGATATTGCTGGAAACAGAGCTGCTCTGAACATCTGAGGGGCCTGGAGCAAGAATACAGATATTTAAAAGTAATGAAGCAAGTTTAGCAGGCTCTTAAGTAAAATCCATACTGTCCTCCTACTGTGGCAAATATATCTTTGTGATAATAAATCATGACTATCTTTTAAACTATAGGTTTAATAGAATTAAATCTGTCACCTGCCAAAGATGACTAATTTTTTTTAGATTTTTGTGTATCTGTGGATGTTCTTTGAGTAAGCTAATGATAATTTGAGGAGTGATAAAATATAGATCTACATAATTTATGAATTGCTTTATATTTATCCCATAAATTTTTAAATTTTATTTCAGCAAAACAAATACTTATGCAAAATTTTCAAATAATTTATGGTCTATTCTCGACCATGCCAACTTCATGAGCTATTTTGGTCCTATACATTTTTTTAGTTCTATACAGTTTTTGGGCTTTCTTGGTTGCTCAGCTGGTGAAGAATCTTCCTGCAATGCAGGAGACCCTGGTTTGATTCCTGAGTTGGGAAAATCCGCTGGAGAAGGGATAGGCTGCCCACCCCAGTTTTCTTGGGCTTCCCTGCTGGCTCAGCTGGTAAAGAATCTGCCTGCAGTGTGGGAGACCTGGGTTCAATCCCTGGGTTGGGAAGATCTCCTGGAGAAGGAAATAGCTACTTACTCCAGTATTCTGACCTGGAGGTATAGTCCATGGAGTCGCAAAGATTCAGACATGACTGAGTGACTTTTATTAACTATTTCAGGGAAACTTTATTTTCCTTAAGCAATAACAAGTGAAATTGTCAAAAAACTGTTTAAAGCAGTATTTTGACTTAGAAATAATCATGAACTTTAAATATCATACACAAACCATGAATTTACATATCATGTTTAAACATTGGAATGGGATTACATGTGATAAAATATGATCACAGAAAATATTATAAAATAATTTCATTACATAAATCTGTTATACTTATTCCTTAATTTTTACCCTATTTTAAAGCAATTTTAGATCTATATCATGAATTGCTGTCATGCTTCATGCACCTATGTCTTTAGATATAATGAGGTATATGTGTGTCTGGTATGTGTATTCATTTGAACCATTCAGGTTAATCTACCCAAAAAGGGAAAATTTTATATGGTTCAGCCTGATACATATTTAAGTCATTTGAATTGTTTCACTCTGTAAAGTGTTTCTCAGCTGCCAACAGTTCACTAATTTTTGTCTCTAGAACTATGAGTAGGAAAGAAGAGAGGTGGAATGGGTGCTCGGCACTCCTGGGAAATACTTCATTATGCAGAAGTCTAGTGTATTCTGAGAGGAGGGATTGACAGGTTAGCTAATTTGTCTTTTCTCTTACTCAAGCTTTCCTGTCATTCAAATCCTCCCAGTTCTCTGGAGCAGCCTCTGTGGAAAAACCTGCAAACTACTGGGGCGTTAGGACACAGTCACTTTTCTTTTCAGGAATATAAGGCAAGAGATACGGAGCAATGTTGCCCTGAGGCCGAAGCAGCGTTAGAGACAGGCATGAACGTTTAACTG
>NW_011494688.1:239069-247648 GCF_000754665.1 Bison bison bison | reverse complement strand
TTTAACTGCTGGTCACACTTCCTTAGTGCCAAGGTCAGGTCCCAAAGGACCCAGGAGTCACAGTATGGGTACTAACAGTTCTGTAAAGCACGGGCCCAGAACAGAGCCCCTTCTTGCCCAAACCTGAGGGTGATGCTGGCTGTTCATACTCCTGAAGCATGGCTGTAATCGAAACAGGATCTTGTTCACCAATGCACAGAATACGGCCAAACATGACGGCTCGGGCTCCGGATGACTGGTTCCAACACAACCTGCAGGCCTTCCCTCCTCCTCTTGGCCTTTACTAGTCTCCTCAAGGGCAGAAACTGCAGCTAAAACAATAGCTTAGAGATACAGGCCACTACATGTGCTTTGTTTCTTCCCATCCTTAAGATCTTGCAAGATTGTTTATAGTAGAATATGAAACTTAAAAGCATTAACAGATTAGATGTTGAGTAATTTCTTTGCCACTCCCACCCAGATTTGTCTCTGAAGTCAAGTGGTGATTTTTTCACCAAGGTCGGCTTTTCTCAAAAACCCAGCAGTGCTTCTCCCTTCTGTGCAGCCCCTCTTGGCCCCACACTTATTTTAGTTCTTAGTATTTTAATTTTATTGGAGTATAGTTGATTTACAATGTGTTAGTTTCTGGTATATAGCAAAGTGATTGAATTACACAGATATCATTCTTTTTCAGATTTTTTTCTCATATAGGTTATCACAGAATATTGGGTAGAGTTCCCTGTGCTACACAGTAGGTCCTTATTGGTTATGTATCTTATGATAGGATAGTAGTGTGTATATGTCCATCCCAAATTCCTGATTTATCCCCTCCTCACCACATTTCCCACATGGTAACCATAAGTTTGTTTCCGATGTCTGTAAGTCTATTTCTGTTTTGTAAATAAGTTCATTCCTATCTTTTCTTTAATTAGACCCCATATAAGCGTTATCACATGGTATTTCTCTTTCTCTATGTGACTTCACTTACTGTGATAATAATCTCTAGGTTCCTCTATGTTTCTGCAAATGACATTATTTTGTTATTTGCCCCGCATTTAAAATATGCTCAATTAATGTTTGTAGCTTGAATGCACTCATATTTTTACCAGAAACCCAAGCGAATAAATATTCAAAGTTATGATATATTTTCCTTACTTTCTTTACACAGTATTTTCCTTTAGAAGAATGGTTTAATTTAATAAAAAGGAGCTGACCTCATCCACACACTCCCCACAAAGCCCACATTGAAATTTTACTTGCTGGTTCTCATTGCTCCTGTTAGCATGACTTAGACTGGCTGTTGGCCAAATAAGGCAATGATTTCTGTTTAGAGCTCTCTGAGATTTGGAATAGTCCATGACAGTTTTTATTCCTGAGTGTGGTAGTGAATTCCTAGCATGAGAGTTATTTCCTTGGCTTTCCTAATAAAGCTATGAACAGAATAATTGAAAGAAATTTTACATTGCATGTATATGAGGGTTTTGGTTGTTAGCGATCACAGACTGTTTATATGAGCTGGATACCATTTGGTAACTTAAAAAAAAGCAATAATTAAAAATACTAAAGCACATAAAAATAAAAGTGAGTGGCCAGCAGATGACAGTGGGAACTCAAAAGACACACACCCACAGAACTTACTGTAGACATTAACATGACTTTACTATTCTGCTGGGGTTTCCCAGGTGGCTCAGTGGTAAAGAATCCACTTGCCAGTGCAGGAGATACAGGAGTCACAGGTTTGATACATGGGTTGGAAAGATCCCTTGAAGGAGGAAATGGCAACCCACTCTAGTATCCTAGGCTGGAAAAATTCCATGGACAGAGGAGCCTGGCAGACTGGAGTCCATGGGGTTTTAAAGAGCCAGATGTGACTGAGCACGCCCACATGCACTGTTTGGCTGCTTAGCCAGAATAACTCTTTTATTCCACTGCTTTCATCAATTTGATTTCACTCTTCCATGGTACTGTTGCCCAGGAAGATAAAAAAAAAAAACTAATAAATTTATTGGTTGTTATAGGAACGTCTCATAAAGCCCATTTAAGTGAACATTAAGCTATTTAACTTTTTAACAGACAGCAACAAGCCAGTGTTTATGCCCCAGGACTTTTTTTGAACTCTGCCTCAAAATCCTTACCTTACTGTATCCACAGATTGTAAATGATTACATCATGATCCTTACTTAATCCTAATCATACCCTCCTCCCACTGAATGATCCCCCTTAAACTGGACTCCACAATCTACTAAATATCCCAAGTTTGCCATCCTTCCTTTAAAGAGAGTAGTAAGACTCTGGGAAGGTGCTAGCTATTCTCCCTTATCAGGTAAGAATAAACTCAGCTTTGTCTTGTCAAAAGGTCATTTTGATGATATTTTGTGGGCAGCCAGCATTTGGTAAAAGAAGAATGGCTGAATGCTGATAACTGGTAAAGCCAAATATGTAACAAAAACATATGGTGTTTCTCCTACTGATCTCTCTACTTTTGCGTATGTTGGAAAAGTTAAAAAAGAAATTTAAATCCTTGAGTTAAAACCTAGCTGGGCTGGAGGCCAACCAAGGAAAGGAGCTGCTGAATGAGTGATGAGAACTCAAGACAGTGTGATACGTAGGGTGGAAAATGGAGCCCTGGTGCCAGCCCTCTGTGGCCACATGATATAGTCTCCCTCAGTTTCAGGAGTGTGACTGTGAAACTCCCTCCCCCATTCTTGACAACACAGAGCACAGTGGAGCATCTCTGTCCACTTCTGAATGTACAAGTCAAACACCAGACCATCGCACTGCTCTCGTGAGCATGCTCTATGTGCTGGTGTTCTCTCCAGAGCCTGGAAAATGTGAGGTGAAACCTCTTCCACTGCATTACTTCTTTTTTTTTTTTTTTAATTTTTAAAAAGTGTATTGGAGTATAGTTAAGTGTTGTGATAATTTCTGAAGTGAAGTGAAGTCACTCAGCTGTGTCCGACTCTTTGCGACCCCATGGACTATAGCCTACCACGTTCCGCTTCCCATGGGGATTCTCTAGGCAAGAATACTGGAGTGGGTTGCCATTTCCTTCTCCAGGGGATCTTCCCAACCCAGGGAAAGAACCCCAGTCTCCCGCATTGCAGGTAGACGCTTTACCCTCTGAGCCACCAGAGAAGCCCTGTGATAATTTCTACTCTATAGCAAAATGACTCAGTTTTACACACACACACACACACACACACACACACACACACACGGCTTCCCAGGTAACTCCGAGGTAAAGAATCCGCTTGTCAAGCAAGAGATGTGGGTTCAATTCCTGTGTTGGAAAGATCCCCTGGAGAAGCAGATGGCAACTCACTCCAGTATTCTTTCCTGGAAAATCCCATGGACAGGAGCCTGGCAGACTAGAGTCCATGGGGTCGCAAAGAGTTGGACATGACTTAGTGACTAAACAACACCAATAACAGCAAAATACATTACACATACACACACACACACACACACACACAGTCTTTCTCATATTCATTTCCATTATGGCTTATTATAGAAAATAGTTCCTTGTGCTATACACAGGTAGGTTTCTTCTTACGATGGTAGGAAGAAGGGGCATACACGGGTAAGGGGATTGTTAAGTGTCTGAAACAGCATAGAAGGCAGACAGGTAGGAGAATTTCAGGGCCTGATTGGAAATCCAGATATCCCCATTGCCTCTTCATATCCATACATACTTTGCCTGCCATTTCTTTCCTCACTTCCTCTCATACTTCTCATGACCCCCACTTTTCTCCTTTTGAGGCTTCTCCATGACCTCAGTTCAGTTCAGTTCAGTTCAGTCGCTCAGTCGTGTCCGACTCTTTGCGACCCCATGAATTGCAGCACACCAGGCCTCCCTGTCCATCACCATCTCCTGGAGTTCGCTCAAACTCACGTCCATCCAGTCGGTGATGCCATCCAGCCATTTCATCCTCTGTCGTCCCCTTTTCCTCCTGCTCCCAATCCCTCCCAGCATCAGAGTCTTTTCCAATGAGTCAACTCTTCACATGAGGTGGCCAAAGTACTGGAGTTTCAGCTTTAGCATCATTCCTTCCAAAGAAATCCCAGGGCTGATCTCCTTTAGGATGGACTGGTTGGATCTCCTTGCAGTCCAAGGGACTCTCAAGAGTCTTCTCCAACATCACAGTTCAAAAGCATCAACTCTTTGGTGCTCAACTTCCTTCACAGTCCAACTCTCACATCCATACATGACCACTGGAAAAACCATAGATGGACTAGACGAACCTTTGTTGGCAAAGTAATGTCTCTGCTTTTAAATATGCTATCTAGGTTGGTCATAACTTTTCTTCCAAGGAGTAAGTGTCTTTTAATTTCATGGCTGCAATCACCATCTGCAGTGATTTTGGAGCCCCCCAAAATAAAGTCTGACACTGTTTCCACTGTTTCCCCATCTATTTCCCATGAAGTGATGGGACCAGATGCCATGATCTTTGTTTTCTGAATGTTGAGCTTTAAGTGAACTTTTTCACTCTCCTCTTTCACTTTCATCAAGAGGCTTTTTAGTTCCTCTTCACTTTCTGCCATAAGGGTGGTGTCATCTGCATATCTGAGGTTATTGATATTTCTCCCGGCAATCTTGATTCCAGCTTGTGTTTCTTCCATGCTAGTAAAGTAATGCTTAAAATTCTCCAAGCCAGGCTTCAGCAATACACGAACCATGGACTTCCAGATGTTCAAGCTGGTTTTAGAAAAGGCAGAGGAACCAGAGATCAAATTGCTAACATACACTGGATCATCAAAAAAGCAAGAGAGTTCCAGAAAAACATCAATTTCTGCTTTATTGACTATGCCAAAGCCTTTGACTGTGTGGATCACAATAAACTGTGGAAAATTCTGAAAGAGATGGGAATACCAGACCACCTGACTTGCCTCTTGAGAAACCTATATGCAGGTCAGGAAGTAACAGTTAGAACTGGACATGGAACAACAGACTGGTTCCAAATAGGAAAAGGAGTATATCAAGGTTGTATATTGTCACCCTGCTTATTTAACTCGTATGCAGAGTACATCATGAGAAACGCTGGGCTGGAAGAAGCACAAGCTGGAATCAACCTCAGTAGCCTCCAAATGCTTTCCTTCCCCCACATCCACTCGCAGACTTCTGGTCATTATGATGGGACCTTTCCGTCGTCCCTTCCCCCTCCCCCTCTCTTTTTCTCCCTCTCCCCCTTTCCTTCTTTCTTTCCTTTCTTCCTCACCCTAACCCTTCCTCCCTTCCTCTGTCCCTCACTCTGTTAGTTCCTCTCCCTCCCTCACTGCCTCCTCCCCCTTTCCCTTTTCTTTCTTTTTTTCCCCTCCCTTCCAAAAACAAGGCATGCAACTATTTTTAAAAAACTTTTTATTTTGTATTGGAGTATAGCTGATTAGCAATGTTGTTAGTTTCAGGTGAACAGGGAGCGGGACTCAGCCACGCGTATGCATATTTCCATTCTCCCCAAACTCCCCTCCCATCCAGGCTGCACATAACATTGAGCAGCATTCACTGTGCTATACAGTAGGTCCTAGTTGGTGATCCATTTCAAATGTAGCAGTGTGTTCATGTCCATCCCAACTCCCTAACTATTCCTTTCTCCATCCTTCCCCCTGGGCAACCATTACTTCGTTTTCTAAGTCTGTGAGTTTCTTCCTGTTTTGTTAGTAAGTTCATTTGTATCATTTCTTTTTACATTCTACATATAAGAGATGTCATGCGATACTTACATTTCCCAAGAACCGCGAAATTCTAAATCTGCCCAAGTCATTAAGGACTGTCAAATCTAGCTGCTTCCTAATTGAGGACAATGAGCTTCAGGAAAGTTTAGCCACTCACCCCACACACATGATTGAGTGTGTTTGTGGTAGAAAGGAGGCATCTTTCAAGCCCCAGAACTCTCCACCTGTTCTTTTTCTTAATTTATGCTGTTTTCTAGGCTTTTCCGCTTGCAGCATTTTAGTTATTAACAGTATCTCTAATGAGTGATAAAGATTTAAAAATTTTTATTTCTTTGTAAGTTGATTCTAGATACTCTATTTTTGCTCACTAGATTGCCCATTTCTGATCAGTGTTGTGGCAGGAATTCATGTCCTCTTGGTTCTAGGATTTGATATTTACTGTTGTAGCTGAGAGGCGCAGTGTCACACATGAATTTGTAATGATTTTGTGAGGACCATTAAGAAGTTAGTTGGTTTCTGTGCAAAGTTCAGCCCAGCAACAACAGACCCAGTGCAGCCGAATCCTGCACTGTGGGATTGATACCAAACATAGAAACAGAGCAGCTCTGACTGCTCCAGGGCCCAGGGGAATGCGTTCTCTCTGGATGTATGTAAACCACCTGCAAGTGACAGGCAGCTCACAAGGTACGCGGAAGGTGGAGCTAAGTCATTGTCTCAAGGAGGTGATAAGGGCAAATTTTATTTTATAACAGTATATACTTAGTAATTAGAAATAGTTGTGGAATGAGACATTGTGCTTTTGAAACTATAAATATCTGCTGATTTCAGTGTCAGCAAACAGTTTTCTGGCCCAATCTTAGCAATGGATGACTTTTGAGTTATTTTTTCCAGTATGATTGGTAGTTGGTACATTTTACTAAGTTTCGTTTGCCCGTATTTGTGAGCTCTGTCGGGAGAGGGCTGGGAGAAGGAAAGAGAAAGGCAGAAAAGACAAGGGAGGACATGACTAGAAGATTTTTCTTTGTCACTACTGAGCAATAATAAAATTCAAAATTGCTTCATAATTGGATTTTACCCAGGTTTTATCTAGCTAGCTAATACTGGCTTCATTAACAACATGCTCTAAGCTGAAAGTTCTTAATCTTTTTTTTTTTTTCCTCTAAGCCATGCAGGATGGGTGATGGCTGGGCTGTGGAATTTTCCCATCGTGTGCCAGGGTTATGAGCAATTCTCAGTGGAAGAGCTACAGCAACTCCACCCGTTAAACCTCCCCTGAAGAATGCAGTTGGGAATGCATGGGAGACAGAGTGATGCCATTATAGAAAAAAGCTTGGATCTGCTCTAATTTATTATCTAGAAATTCAGCTATTCGTGAATGTCAATATTTGAGAAATGACTTGTAAGTTGCAACATGCCAGGTGTTCAGATAACACTGGTGAGGACTATTGCTTGTAGTAGCTAAATTAGGTAGCCAGACTTTTGTTCCTTGAGAATACCAGGAATCTTGCCTCTCTTCTTAACAGCAATATCATGTGTGTGTGTATATATGATATATCCCAAAAGTATAGATTACTTGAAATGAGAAGTGTAACTATCTGCTGTCAAGATTTTAAGGATAAGGAAGTCAACAATCAGTGTAAATGTCTCTGGCAGATTAAAGATAGATACAAATTCTTTGATGCTCCTCCCCTAAGGAGGTGGGTTCATTATCCTGCCTTCGAATCTGAGCTGACTCATACCTGCTTTGAGCGACAGAGTATGGCAGAAGAGATGTTATACCAGTTCAGGGCAAGCCTTTCAGTGGACAGGAAGCTTCTACCTTGGTCTCTTGGAGGTCAGCCATCATTAAGAAGATAGATTACCCTGAGACCACAATACTGTGAGAAGTTCAAGCCACGTGGCGAGGCCCTGAAGGAAGAGACGCTGTGGGGAGACGTTGGCCAGGAACATTGAGTTGTTGTCTCTCTATAAAGAAGACAGTTTGGGTGATGGTCCTCCCATCCCACCCGCCCCAGCTGACACCACATGGATCAGAACTGCCCAGCTGAATTCTTTTGGAATTCCTGACCCTCAAAATCATAAGCGAAAAAAAAAAATGGTTTTTTAAAGCCATTAAAACAATAGATAACCAGAATCACCTAGGTTGAGAATTTTAAAGAGGCACAGAATGTCATGTGGTAAGCAAAGGCATTTATATAAGGAGATTACCAGTGAAAATGTGAGCAGATTTACATAGGCCAAAGCTCAGACAGCATGTACAAAGAAGGAGGATGCTATTGAGAGTTAAAAACGAATAGTTAAATGGAACTGTGGGAGGAGAAAGAAAAACTTAGAAATTTCTCTTGGAAGGTGTAGGAGGAATTATGGGGAGAAAAATACCCTTTCTCTTTCACAGAACAAAGGAAGTTTTGCTGAGTGGGCCCCACGTATCTGAGATGTGTCCTGTTACGGGAACCCATGAAAGTGTGCAGTTGTCCTTTAGTGGGATGACTCATTAAATTGCTATCTGTGTTTAACTAGAGTTTTAGCTATACCACTTGGCTGGAAGGAAGATGGTGCTGAAGAGGGGGGAATTGCCATTCCCACCTTGAATCAATTTATGACTTCCAGCTGTGGCCTAGTAACCATGGCCCTCACTTTTCTGTCACCCTAGTAGTACCCCAAATATTGGGCCCAAGCCCTTTTTCTCATTTCTTCTCTGCCTACCTACTACCTATTCAGTTCAGTTCAGTCACTCAGTCGTGTCCGACTCTGCGACCCCATGAACCGCAGCACACCAGGCCTCCCTGTCCATCACCAACTCCCGTGGTCCACCCAAACCCATGTCCATTGAGTTGGTGATGCCATCCAGCCATCTCATCCTCTGTCATCCCCTTCTCCTCCTGCCCTCAATCTTTCCCAGCATCAGGGGCTTTTCCAATGAGTCAGCT
>NW_011494688.1:235455-238969 GCF_000754665.1 Bison bison bison | reverse complement strand
TTTGGCGCTCAGCTTTCTTTATAGTCCAACTCTCACATCCATACATGACCACTGGAAAAACCACAACCTTGACTAGATGGACCTTTGTTGGCAAAGTAATGTCTCTGCTTTTTAATATGCTGTCTAGGTTGGTCACAACTTTCCTTCCAAGGAGTAAGCGTCTTTTAATTTCATGGCTGCAGTCACCATCTGCAGTGATTTCTCAGTGATTGGAGAAAAATAAAGTCAGCCACTGTTTCCACTATTTCCCCATCTATTTGCCTTGAACTGATGGGACCAGATGCCATGATCTTCGTTTCCTGAATGTTGGGCTTTAAGCCAACTTTTTCATTCTCCTCTTTCACTTTCATCAAGAGGCTCTTTAGTTCTTCACTTTCTACCATAAGGGTGGCATCATCTGCATATCTGAGGTTGTTGATATTTTTCCCGGAAATCTTGATTCCAGCTTGTGCTTCCTCCAGCCCAGTGTTTCTCATGAGGTACTCTGCATATAAGTTAAATAAGCAGGGTGACAATATACAGCCTTGACGTACTCCTTTTCCTATTTGGAACCAGTCTGTTGTCCCATGTCCAGTTCTAACTGTTGCTTCCTGACCTGCATACAGGTTTCTCAAAGGAACATAATTTCAAACAGTCTAAGTTTTACTATATTAAATAATTATTTAATACATCCCTCCTGATTTATATAAAGGAAAAACTTATAAGTTGAATAAAAGTATATTTATTGTAGTCAGAGCTATGGCTTTTCTAGTAGTCATGTACAGATGTGAGAATTGGACCATAAGGAAGGCTGGGTGCTGAAGAATTGATGTTTTCTAATTGTGATATTGGAGAAGACTCGTGAGAGTCCCTTGGACTGCAAGGAGATCAAGCCAGTCAATCCTAAAGGAAATTAACCCTGCACCACATTGGAAGGATTGTTGCTGAAGCTGAAGCTCTAATACTTTGGCCACCTGATGCAAAGAGTCAACTCGTTGGAAAAGACCCTGATTCTAGGAAAGATTGAAGGCAAAAGAGAAGGGGGCAGCCGAGGTGGAGATGGTTAGACAGCATCACCGACTCAATGGACATGAATTTGAGCAATCTCTGGAAAATAGTGAAGAACAGGGAAGCATGGTGTGCTGCAGACCGTGGGGATACAGAGGGTTGGACATGACTTAGCAGCTGAACAACAACAACAATATTTATTGTTGTTTTTGGAAGGACTCCATCTACAACAAACTGATTCTATGACACTGGAAGAGATAGTCAACATAATTTTTGCTAAAAATACATATTCTCAAAAGATCTGAAAGGTTGAATTTAATTGTATACAGTATCACCTCAGACACATAGAATTTCATAGGAATGTATGCAAAGCTGTAAAGAGTGTAATGTTAAAAAGAAGGAGGTGCAAAGTCCATTTCACTCTTCATTGAACAAACCATGCCTGGAGTCATAACATGTTCAGGGTAGCAGGTGCACTTTTTGAAGACATTTACACAATTTATCCAGTGCTACAACAACTCAGAAAGATGCTGAAGGGATTCTAAATCACGTCATAAGAGAAGGTACTGAAGAAAAGGGGAAAATTTGGCCAGGAGACCAGAAGACCAAGGAAAATTGAAGCTAAGGTGCTAATAACAAAATGTGTCTTTTTCCCAGGAAAATGTTTGTTTGAATAAGGTTTTCTAAATCAATAGTTCTACTACCATGACCCCATCTTGTCCCCTAGGAAACACTAATGATTGATCAATTCTCCGGTGCTCTTTCTGGCTGGACTGGGACCACACCTCAGAAACAATGTTTTGGGAAGCTAGTACCATCAGCCATGTCGGCCTAAAAGCATGACATCTGTTTGTTATCCCTGCAAAGGGAAGGAAGGAATGTCTAAAACAGGAAAGCCTCATTAGCTGCAGGTAATTTGTCTTGGAAAAAGCCCACTGAAGGTGAGTCACTTAAAACAGGAGCTAACATTTCAAAGTGAATAGAAAAAATGAGGGATGAATAGAGCTTTATCTTGAAAAAGAAAGTAGAACTGAATAATCACTCTTTCATTCTATTTCTCAAATATTTACTGAGTACCTACCCTGGTAGACACCAATTTCAGCCCTGGGGATACAGTAGTGAATAAGACTAAAAAATCTTTTTTTTCAAAGAGCCCCCATTCCAGTAGAAGAGGCAATTATAACACAAATAAATATTAAATGTCAAGTAGTGACAGTTCCTATGAAGAAAAGACAGAATAAAGTGATGGGAGCTGCTAATTTTGGAAGTTTGGTCAGGGGTGTTTTCCCCAAGGAAGCATATTTGAGCAGATCTGGGGGTGGTTTTCCCAGCAAAGGGAATAGCAAGGGCAAAGTGCCAAGGGAGGGATCAAGTTCACCTGTTATAATAAGCGCAGGGAGACCACTATGATTGAAGCTAAGTCTCGAGTTGTCTCAGGGCCAGGGTGCATATGGCCTGGTAGGTCATGTGAAGTGAAGTGAAGTCGCTCAGTCGTGTCTGACTCTTTGCAACCCCATGGACTGTAGCCTACCAAGCTCCTCTGTCCATGGGATTTTCCAGGCAATAGCACTGGAGTGGAATGCCATTTCCTTCTCCATGGTAGGTCATGGGTAAACAGTAAATAAATTATAAAAATGTTCTTAGTTTATATTAGGAATATAATTTATAATAGTGAGCTAATTCTTAGAAATAGTCAAGAATAAATTATGCCCATTGGAGGGTAGATACATATATGTATGTGTATGTGTGTGTGTGTGTATAATTTTTCTGCAAAAATTTTAATAGCTCATCTAATGTTCACTTCACTTCACATTTGACATGTACTGCATAATTATAAAAAGGTAACATTTACAAAATTAATCGAGGGCTTCATAAATTTTTCCAAGAAACACTCTTAATCCTTTGATGTTTAACTCATTCCCTTTAATATTTACATGTTACCATCCTTGTCAAATTTTTATTCATTAGTCGTTATTGCCAAAACCTCATTTATCATTGGAGAAGGAAATGGCACCCCACTCAAGTACTTGTGCCTGGAAAATCCATGGACAGAGGAGCCTGGTAAGCCACAGTCCCTGGGGTCGAAAAGAGTCGGATGTGACTGAGCAACTTCACTTTCACTTTTCACTTTCAGGCATTGGAAAAGGAAATGGCAACCCACTCCAGTATTCTTGCCTGGAGAATCCCAGGGATGGGGGAGCCTGGTGGGCTGCCGTCTATGGAGTCGCACAGAGTCGGACATGAATGAAGCTACTTAGCAGCAGCAGCAGCAGCAGCAGCAGCATTTATCATCAGTTTTGAATGTGATTCAAGCCAGTCTCCATCAATCATCCTTTACTGAGTTCATGAAATCCTGAATCTTCTGCCAAGATTAAAAATTTGATAAGCTATCAGTTTACATTATATGTATATTTTGTTGTCAGATGGATCAGAAAGATATTCTCAGACAAAGTTGGACTAGCATTAATTGGGGGAGGGGATGTTTAAATAAGCTGGCTGCCATCAGTTTATATTTGGTATCTCCACT
>NW_011494688.1:229548-235355 GCF_000754665.1 Bison bison bison | reverse complement strand
CTCCACTTTGCTTCCCTGGGCATCTTTGAATCTTCAGGAGGAAAGCACTCAGGTTGTGAGGCCTGGTTAGTAACGTCAAGCGTTGGAACTGGTGAGAGAAGGGACAAAAGGACAGAGAATCAGGGAGAGATTCTCTGTTCTTTATGGAAGATTATCTTTTCAGGCAAGAGTCCTCTTTTTCCACAGGGAAGTCTGATCACTCCCCAGGGTCCTGGCAGGAAGCTGCAAGTCGCTGTGTGCAGGCCGGGAGAGCAGGCCTCTGTTGACTTCCTGGCATTGTGAAGATCCTGGCTCCTTGCCGCGGGGTCTTGCAGAAAGTGATTTCTCAGAATTGAATGTTCCTCTAGGGATGTGTGAGTATTTTACTTCAAAGACCTATAAAGTGAGCACAAAGCCATTCTGGATGGAGTTCATTTCAAGAGCAACCCATCTACATTTAGTAAAGTTTTCATTTTTATTGTTCTTAAAAAATACTTTGTAAACACTGTGTCATTATAAGAAACAGAAAATATCATCTTCTAAACCTACTACCCAAGCACAGCAGTTTGTTCATTCTGTCCCATACTCCTGAAATGATTAACTTTATGTTAATATAGTCTTATTATTATAATAATAATAATTATAACGAGAACATTTGTTGACCTTTTTGTGTCATTTTCAGCTATGTCATTTTATCTCCATTAAAAGCCATGAGGTAAGTCGTTATTACCTCCGGTTCTACAGTTGAGAAAACTGAGGCATGGAGTGGTTGTCCGAGTGCAAACTTCTAGTAACTGGTGGGTCTTGAATCCTGGCAACTCTAGAAATTTCTTTCTTGACCACTATTTATTGCTTTGTCTTTTGTATATAGCCAAGTCAATATAATAGAATTAACTTATTTTCAATTATAATAAAGACTGTTGTTATTTAGTCTGAAGTTCAGATGTTGATTCTAAGAGCACTGATAGAAAAAGTAAAGCATTGAAACTTCTGTCATGTCAATAAACAAATTCAAATCCAGCATCTTCATTTTCCCTTTATTCTACTTATATTGTACAAAATAGGGTGGTACATGCAGTGCACACTATATGTCATATATGTGCACATACTACGTAATTACTCTAAAACATGACAGGGACTATGTCTAGCTTGTCCATAGCTATGAAATAGTGACGATCATGTAGCATCATTTGTTGACTCATTCATTTGTTCAGTTAATAATAATACTGGTTAATATATTTTGCATTTTTTCCCTGACATCCTTAGGAAACTGTTCCTCAGAATTCTTAGGTCAACATGATGTTAATAGGTAATGTATTTAACAAAAAACAGGTTAGTCTTCATTAAGGCTGAGAAATGTTGGTTGAGAAACAACAAAATGCTTTCCTGCCCAATATGCATTGTGAAGTTATACATCCTTTTCAAAAACTTATTTTTGATCGTATAACTGTGTTTTTTTTCTTTCCTTAGACCATCTGGGAGACTAGAATTCCACTGAGGACATTTTGAGAAACACTCATCTAGAACTCCAGGACTCTAGGCTTTCTGCTTCTCTGTTTAAACTCACCTTGAACTACTATATTTTTAATCAGTTAGTGTCTCAAAAATAACCAGTGTAGTATGAATAGTCATCAATATTTTCTTACTTCAAGTTGAATAATACAAAATATCAAAACAAAGCCTCAGATACTATAAACATAACCTTTAAACCTGATTTAAAATGCAGATAAATAATGTGAGAAGAATTGGTTAAAAATAAAAATGGATGATTTTTTTACATGCTTCCAAAAACAAGTATCAGAGATGGCGATGGCACCCCACTCCAGTACTCTTACCTGGAAAATCCCATGGACGGAGGAGCCTGGTAGGCTGCAGTCCATGGGGTCATGAAGAGTCGGACACGACTGAGCGACTTCACTTTCACTTTTCACTTTCATGCATTGGAGAAGGAAATGGCAACCCACTCCAGTGTTCTTGCCTGGAGAATCCCAGGGAAGGGGAGCCTGGTGGGCTGCTGTCTATGGGGTCGCACAGAGTTGGACACGACTGAAGCGACTTAGCAGCAGCAGCAAAAACAAGTATTTTTTTTTTTCTTCGACTTTTTTTAAACCATAATCAACTATATCATCAAATTCTTTCATTGAGTGAGAGTACTACCTAAAATCTAATTTTAGTTCATACAATTCATGGAACTGCTGAAAATTCTTATTTCTTTTCCATAGACATTATTGAATACTTACATGCGTTTTATACAGTTGATATTTCATGTTGGTTTCAAAGAGCCCATGTTATTTCATATACTTGGTCAAGTTCTTTTCAAAGTTGAAGGCAGTATATTTTTCCATTCCAGTGGATCACTAAGGATACTTAAATGAGAAAAATAGGATCTTTGTCTGCATTAGAATATTTGGAGTCAGCCCCATAGACAATAAGATTTCTGAAAACTGGCAACCTTTGAACTTTTAGAGCCAATAATCCTGAATATAAACTTACCTGTATCAGTCTCAATAAGACAGAAAGAATAAGCTTTGTTTTCTGATGGCTAAATAATGCATACATATATATAGTGAAGAGGCCATGGCTGACACTCCTGAACGTAACTCATAAGAGGCTTAGGAATGTATACATACTGTATATTAAATCATTCAAGTGATAAATATTTCTAAACTTATTTTAGTTCATAAATTTCAGATCTAAGACCTCATTTTAATGTGCTTCCGTTTATTGTTCTTTGCAGATACTAATGGTGGTGGGTTTTTTTTTTTTTTTTTTTTTTAACAATTTGAAGGTTTCTGGCAACCCTGTGTCAAGCCTTTTGTTGAGGATTCTTGTGTCTTGTGTCTATGTTCATCAGTGATATTGGCCTGTAATTTTCTCTTTTTTTGTGATATCTTTGGTTTTGGTATCAGGGTGATGGTGGCCTTGTAAAATGAGCTTGGGAATATTCCTTCCTCTGCAATTCACTGAAGGCATTTCAGAAGGATAGGTGTTACCTCTTCTCAAATGTTTGATACAATTTGCCTGTGAAGGCAATTGGTCCTGGACTTCTGTTTGTTGGAAGCTTTTCAATCACAGTTTCAATTTCAGTACTTGTGATTGATCGGTTGACATTTTCTATTTCTCCCTGGTTCCATCTTAGAAGGTTGTTTCCCTCGCTCAGAATCTGTGCATTTCTTCTAGGCTGTCCATGTTATTGGTGTATGATTGCTTGTAGTGGTCTCTTGCTAAGTCACTTCAGTCGTGTCCAACTCTGTGCGACCCCATAGACGGCAGCCCACCAGGCTCCCCCGTCCCTGGGATTCTCTAGGCAAGAACACTGGAGTGGGTTGCTATTTCCTTCTCCAATGCATGAAAGTGAAAAGTGAAAGTGAAGTTGCTCAGTCGCGTCCAACCCTCAGTGACCCCATGGACTGCAGCCTACCAGGCTCCTCTGTCCATGGGATTTTCCAGGCAAGAGTACTGGAGTGGGGTGCCATTGCCTTCTCTGCAGTGGTCTCTTACGATCCTTTATATTTCTGTGGTGTCAGTTGTAATTTCTTTTTCATTTCTAAATGTATTGGTCCTCTTCCTTTTTTTCTTGATGGGTCTGGCTAAAAGCTTATCAGTTTTTTATATCTTCTAAAAAGAACAAGCTTTTATTTTCTTTGATCTCTGCTATTGTTTTCTTTGTCTCTAGTTCATTTATTTCTGCTCTGATCTTTATGATTCAGGTAAGTGTTTGGCACTATTTTTCAAATAGCATTGGCTCATCTTATGTCTCTGTGTCATATTTTGATACTTCTTATAATATATCAAACTTTTTCATTATTATTATATTTGTTAAGGTGATCTGTGATTAGTGCTCTTGGATGTTACTATTATAATTGTTTTGGGGATACCACAAACCATGTCCATATAAGATAATGACCTTAAGTGATAAATGGTCTCTGTGTTCTGACTGCTCCACCAACTGACCATTCCCTGTCTCTCTTTCCTTAGGCCTCCCTATTCCCTGAGGCACAAAGATACTGAAATCAGTCCAATTAACAACTCTACAGTTGTCTCTAAGTATTCAAGTGAGAGGAAGAATTGCACATCTCTTCCTAAGCATCTAAAACTAGAAATGATTAAACTTAGAAGAGGAAGGCATGTGAAAGCTAGGGCTCTTGTGCCACACGTTCAAGTTGTAAATACAAAGAAAATGTTCTTGAAGGAAATTGAAACACAGCATCCATTCTGCAGCCCATGGATCAAGGAGTAATTTAAACTTTCAAGTCTTACTGTCTAAGAAATACATTTTGTAAGGCTGTAACTGCCCTAGGTTATAATTCCTCTAACATCTCTGGGCAGAGTAAATTGAAAACCTTCTGGAAAGAATTCACCATTCTAGATACCATTAAGAACATTTGTGGTTCATGAAAAGAGGTCAAAATATCAACATTAATAGCTGTTTAGAAGAAGTTGGTTTTGACCCTCATGGATGACTTTGAGGGGTGAAAGACTTCTGGGGAGGAAGTAACTGAAGATGTCATGGAAATAGCAAGAGAAATAGAAGTGGAGCTTGAAGATGTGACTGAAATGCTGCAGTTTCATGAAACAGTGTCAACGAATGAGTTGCTTCTTGTGGATAATACAGTGATTTCTTGAGATAAAATCTACTCCTGGCAAAGATTTGCTGTGAGGATTATTGAAAAGACAGCAAAAGATTTAGAACACTATACAAACTTGGTTCATAAGGCAATGACAGGATTTGAAAGAACTGAAGTTCTACCGTGAAAAGAATGGTATCAAACAGCGTTTTGTGCTCCAGAGAAATCACTCATGAATGGAAGCGTAAACTGACGGACTGATGTGACTTCATTGTCTTATTTTAAGAAATGACCACAGTCACTCCAGCCTTCAGATAACTACCACCCTGACCAGTAAGCAGTCATCAGTACTGAGGCAAGAACCTCCCTCCACCAGCCAAAAAGATTACAGGTTGCTAAAAGTTCAGATGAGGTTAGTATTTTTTAGCAATAAAATATTTTTATATTAAGATATATACTTTTTTTTCAGACATAATGCTATTGTTTACTTAATGGACTAATAGTGTAGTGTAAACACAACTTTTATATATACTGGGAAACCAAAAAATTCCTGTGATGAGCTTTGTTGCAACATTTGCTTTATTGTGATGGTCTGGAACAAAACCTGAAGTATTTCCAAGGAATAACCTGTATTAGGCTTTTATTCAGTTACTTTTCAAAATATTTTGGGGATAAGAAAAATCCTCGCAAAGGACATTAATGAAACCTGTTGTTCTTTGAAAACTCAATTTCGATTGTTCAGAGTACATCTTTAAAAGTTAAAGATACGACTTTCATACAAATATAGGCACATTAGATCAGATCATATCAGTCGCTCAGTCGTGTCTGACTCTTTGCAACCCCATGAATCGCAGCACGCCAGGCCTCCCTGTCCATCACCAACTCCCGGAGTTCACTGAGATTCACGTCCATCGAGTCAGCGATGCCATCCAGCCATCTCATCCTTTGTCGCACCCTTCTCCTCCTGCCCCCAATCCCTCCCAGCATCAGGGTCTTTTCCAATGAGTCAACTCTTTGCATGAGGTGGCCAAAGTACTGGAGTTTCAGCTTTAGCATCATTCCTTCCAAAGAAATCCCAGGGCTGATCTCCTTCAGAATGGACTGGTTGGATCTCCTTGCAGTCCAAGGGACTCTCAAGAGTCTTCTCCAACACCACAGTTCAAAAGCATCAATTCTTCGGCACTCAGCCTTCTTCACAGTCCAACTCTCACATCCATACATGACCACAGGAAAAACCATAGCCTTGACTAGACGAACCTT
>NW_011494688.1:228888-229448 GCF_000754665.1 Bison bison bison | reverse complement strand
CTAGACGAACCTTTGTTGGCAAAGTAATGTCTCTGCTTTTGAATATGCTATCTAGGTTGGTCATAACTTTCCTTCCAAGGAGTAAGCGTCTTTTAATTTCATGGCTGCAGTCACCATCTGTAGTAATTTTGGAGCCCAGAAAAATAAAGTCTGACACTGTTTCCACTGTTTCCCCATCTATTCCCATGAAGTGGTGGGACCGGATGCCATGATCTTTGTTTTCTGAATGTTGAGCTTTAAGCCAACTTTTTCACTCTCCACTTTCACTTTCATCAAGAGGCTTTTGAGTTCCTCTTCACTTTCTGCCATAAGGGTGGTGTCATCTGCATATCTGAGGTTATTGATATTTCTCCTGGCAATCTTGATTCCAGCTTGTGTTTCTTCTAGTCCAGCGTTTCTCATGATGTACTCTGCGTATAAGTTAAATAAACAGGGTGACAATATACAGCCTTAACGAACTCCTTTTCCTATTTGGAACCAGTCTGTTGTTCCATGTCCAGTTCTAACTGTTGCTTCCTGACCTGCATACAGGTTTCTCAAGAGGCAGGTCAGGTGGTCTG
>NW_011494688.1:215564-228646 GCF_000754665.1 Bison bison bison | reverse complement strand
TCCATCACCTCCACTAGCTTTGTTCATAGTGATGCTTTCTAAGGCCCACTTGACTTCACATTCCAGGATGTCTGGCTCTAGGTCAGTGATCACACCATCGTGATTATCTGGGTCGTGAAGATCTTTTTTGTACAGTTCTTCTGTGTATTCTTGCCATCTCTTCTTAATATCTTCTGCTTCTGTTAGGTCCATACCATTTCTGTCCTTTATCAAGCTCATCTTTGCATGAAATGTTCCTTTGGTATCTCTGATTTTCTTGAAGAGATCCATACCAGAGATCTATTAACTTATTAATGAGGATATCTATAAGATGATGGAGAAGGAAATGGCAACCCACTCCAGTATTCTTGCCTGGAGAATCCCCATGGACCGAGGAGCCTGGCAGGCTGCAGTCCATGGGGTCACAAAGAGCCGGACACGACTGAGCGACTAAACCCACACAGACACATAAGATGATGATGCTCGTGGTTCCAAGAGTGTTTTGAGGATCTGAATATGTACAGGCATTTAGAAAGAATGTTATTAATGTTATAAGACTGTTAGGTTTATATAGGTTTAGGTTAGGTTGCGTATAGGTTTATATGCAACATAAATGCATAATGCAATAAAACCATAAATGCTGAGGTTTTCTTCTGGACAGATCGGACAAAATGTGCAGTGCCAGCACATAGCTCTGTAGTGTTAGAATCTAACCAAGAGTGACTAGCAAGTCAAACACAGCCCATTTTTGTAGAGAATCAAGCAGTCCTTGGGTGGACCTGTGAAGCACTGTCTTGGTGTGACACTGAAAGATTTTGCTCTTTCCCCTTATTACCAAGGTTTGAATAATTTTTCTAATAATCTGAAAATTAAATTTTGATTTTTTGTTGTTGTTTAACTCATTGTCTTATATAATTTAGACTAAAAACCACCATCTCAGTGGCTTCAGAGAGTGAAAAGATTAAAAGAAGGGGATGAGGATCCTCTCAATTCAAAATAAGCATCTTTCCCAGGTGACTGTTCACTCCATATCAAGGTCAACCAGGCAGGAGAAATTAACAATGAAAAGAGAACAGGACAGACATCTCCTGGGGGATGAGGCAGGTGGGAGGCTGACAGCCTTCCCTTCCCCCAGTAGGGGTGCCTTTATTTAAAGTGGGTAGCACAGGTGGATTCGATCCCTCATCTTTTGTAAAGCTGGTTGGGAGTGAAGCTTGGGCCAGCTGCTCTGAGCAGAGCAAACCCCACCCCGCGCACGTTCCCCCCAGTCACCAGCTAATGCCTGGA
Source organism: Bison bison bison (assembly GCF_000754665.1). Taxonomy (NCBI): domain Eukaryota; kingdom Metazoa; phylum Chordata; class Mammalia; order Artiodactyla; family Bovidae; genus Bison; species Bison bison. The sequence continues at coordinate 227,380 of NW_011494688.1, read as the reverse complement.
ATAAATTCTCCCCTCTCCTTGCTTTGGTTCATTCAGAGCTTTGAGGTCCTGGGCTGGGCGCTTCCTCGTGGGGTCTGAAATAACGGGAGTGCAGACTGACTGGTGTAATGCTACGAGCCCTCTTTCAGGGCTCTTTTTCTTCCTGGGCAATAAACATAGACACCAAAAACAGCAGTTACGATCCCCTCCCCCTCTGGTTCCCTTCCAGCTTTTTCTGAACGATCTGTGCATCTCTGCAAGCCTCCATCCCTAGAGGGGGTAGCTCTTGTAAAACTGGTAGGAGACGTCTGGAAGAAAGCAAGTCCCCCGGGGATTTCAGCACCTGGGTAGAAACAGTCGGGCTTTCCAGGGGGTGGCCGGCACGGGAGGCCTGGATTAAAGGCGGCGCTGGGCTGGCGAGATTGAGGTCCCCGAGTACCGCTCCAGGTGCTCCTCGCGGGGGTCCCGGGTGCGGCTGGCTGCCGCGCCCCGCCCAGCTCTGTCCCCGCAGCCTCGCGGGCTGCCGGGCTTTGTGGTTCGCCCGTGCGGCTGGGCCCCTGCTGGGGGTGTCGTTACGAGCATGTGCAGACAGCAGCCCAAGGTAGAGAGAGCGTGCCGGGCGAGCCCTGAGACTTGCCTTGCAATGCCATGTTTGTGTGTGTGCTCTAACTCCCGGAGAGCAACCAGGGAGACGGCTCCCCGGCCGGACTTGGCTGATGTTTTCTTGTTTCTGTTTCAGCCTTCAGGATAATTCCTTCAGCAGCACCGCTGTAACAGAGTAAGTGATTCTTGTCAGTACAATAAGATTTGCATGCCTTTCTCAGGAAGCAACTAACGTGAAGGTATCCTCCCCCGTCCCCAGCTGCTCTGGGTACTAGATGCATTGTCTCCTGTAATCTGGGGCCATGAAGACTGGGAGACGTGGGGGCTGATGGGGCCCAGAAATCTTTACAGGTTGAAACCAGCCTTTTAGCAACTATGGGAGAGCTATGAAAGCAAACTGATGGCTTACGGGAGCACAGTGCTCCCATATTTGTGTTCTTGGAGTTCAGATTTTTGAAAAATAAATCTCGTTGACATGTCAGCAAGGAAGCTTTGTTGTGTTTTGCCAACACTGGTGTCTGTTTTCATGAGCACGCTGTGTACATTTACAGCAAGTAGGAGATGGATGTGAAATGACTCGAGTTGAATTCCAGCATGTGATAAATAGGCTAAACTTAGCCTCACCCTCTCCTTTGTACAGACTTTTAAGACAGTAAACTTTTCTTGCATGCCCTTTGTCAATTTTGTCTTCTGCCCTCAGAGATCTGGCTATCGTAGGACTGTGTTATCTACTCCTATGGCTAAAGCTTTTGATTGGGACAACTAATACCATTCAAACGTGGAATGAAGGAGTGTAAATATTTCACTCAAGACCAGCATGCATGGTATTTTTTATTAGATATTTAGAGTTTATGCTTTTAATTCTTGCCATCCTTTCCTTAGTGTTTTTCTAATACTGTATTATATGTATATGTTAAAAATTAATAGGTAGTGTATTATGCTAATACTATATGTAACTGATATGTAATTTACATGTATACATATATGTATGAAATATCTGTGCTTTATTTAGCATTCTTTCTCTAGGCTAACTCACGGTGTTTACTTCTGGGACTTTATGATAGAAGTTACTCTAAATAGTTTTTCAGGAAAAAGAGGTGTGTATGGTTATATGCTCAACTACATTAAAAAATGCTGCAAGTTTGATACAGAAGTCCCAGTAGCTTGGGAACTATTTGCTAGTTCCCTAACAGGCAAATAAATGATGTGAGGTTCAAGTCACTGTATCAATGACTTGATAGTGGAGGACTACAGGGCTTCCCAGGCCCTCTTGATTTTTACATTCTTTTGTTTCTCAGGATGCTACTGTCTTAGAGTTGAGCTTTGGGCTGTCTTAAGTGGAGTTACTTAAAAAAAGAAAAAGATCCAGGGTTGATTTTAGAAGATCCAGTATAAAACACTCATTGAAACCTTCATCCTGTTAATGAACTTGCTTGGTAACAGTGCTATAACTTTGCTTTTCTAAAAGCCTTAGAGTGGGGAGAGGTGCAGGCCAGAGATGAGGCTGTGACTCGCAGGTTTGGGTACACGGGTATTGCTTTCTTCCTTTCACTATGCATACGGCACCACATGCTTCCTGGGCCTGACTCTCAGGACCTGGTGTGGCTGAATCCCCAAAGTCAGCCACAGGCATAGCAGCTTCAAAATGGAGTTCCTTAGTTTTAGATTTCACATGGACATTGTTTTAAAAATGGTTTCAGTTAAATGCTGGGGAAAGTCTGGTACCTTGTCTTTGGACAGTCCCCAAGGAGTTCTGATTGCATAAGACCTTGTTGTTGTTTTCAGAGAAGTGACAGAGATTTATTTTAAAAGGCACTGAGTGACAATTGGGATGCCATCTGGCTAATCTAAAAATCTGAGGGGCATATTTGAAGCATACCAAGCCTTCATAGGTGTAACAGTCCAGTCTAGGGCCATTTATAACTAGTCATTGTCTAATATAGTATTTTCTCCTCCCCTCAGTTTTCCTTGGTTCTTTAGGCATGACCCCAAAGCCAGCAGGACCAGAATGTGCTATACTGAGACAGAGAAGTAGCAGGTGACTCATTAATGTTCTGGTCTTGGCGTACAGCACTTGCCCGTATTCTGTGTTTTGGATAAAAGAAAACATCGCCTTTCTCCTATCTCCACCCTACTTCTACTTACTCCTACCCACCCACACATACTTATCTTTTCTACTGCCTGAAATTCTACCTAGAGATTTTTTTTTTTTTGGATGAAGAACTCTGGTGGTGACCCTTATTAAAATGGAAATTTAAAAAGTCTGTGTCCCTGGGAGGTAGATTCAAATTGTCATTAATATTTTAATATAAATTATGTTATCAGGTAGTCTAACCTAACAGGGTTCTGCTTGGCCAGCTGGGGGTCTTTTAAGGGTCAAAGGGAGTGGAATTGGGAGGGACTCAAGGACACATTTTATTCTCTTCTTAATTTTTCCCATGCCTTGCCTGTCCCTGTCTGTGCAAATGTGGCCCAATTCAGTTTCTTTTTCCTACCCAGATTCTTCCAAGATCAGAATGGCCTTGGCCTTGTGTTCTCTATCTGTGTACCCTCTCATATGTTATTTTTCCGCGGTCATTTCCTCTGTTGCCCTGGCTAACTCGTTACTTGAAATGAAGCATACCCAGCAATGAATTCTGCGGCAAATTAGTTATCATCCAAAGCAGTAATTCTCAAAACGAAGGACTGTCAGTATCATTTGGGGAAGGGGTTAGGGGCTTGTGAAAAATCCAGAGTTCCCAGGCTTTATTCTCAAGTGGAAACCTAGAGATGGGTGATCGAGTTGGAGTCAGCCAAATGCTGGTCTGGGTTTTGTAAACCTTTAGGTCAGCATTGAACATTTCAGAAGCATACTAGTTATGTGGGGGGAAAGCAATCTAGTTTGAAAACTCACATTCCTTGGCCCTACCCTCAGAGAGTCGATTTAGTGGGGCTAGCAGTGAGGATGAAGCTGGAACTTGCTATATTTTTCCATTTTTTTAAATTAATTTGTTTCAAAAATTGAAGTATAGTTGATTTACACTATTGTGTTAATTTCCGCGTACAGCGAAGTGACTTGGTTACACAAGCATATACATTCTTTTTTATATTCTTTTCTATTATGGTTGATCCCAGGAAATTGAATATAGCGCAGCTTGCCATCTTACTCAGACACTCCAGGTGGTGCCAACGCAAATGGTTCTGGGGGCACACTTTGAGAAATCCCACAGGATTGCAGGCTGTACCTCTGCGACTGTGCCTTCAAGGAACACGGTACTGCAGGGAATGACAGTCCCCTTTTGAGTACATCAACATTTTATCTCATCACCAGTCTGAGACCTCTGTACTTATTTACCCCAAATCAAAAAAGAGACTTATGGGTATTTCTTTCTCCACCATTATTCTAAAAAACAAGTCTTTCTCCCGCTCTGGGAACATAGACTGAAGAGACTATTCGGTGGGCTTAGTGTGGAGCAGAAGCACCGTAGGCATCACTGCTTGATGCTTTGGAGTCCTGGGAAATCCCTTAGCCGCTGGGTGAAGGTGATGCTTACCTCACACCATTGTCAGGCTTAATTGAGATCATATGGAAGAGAAGATGATGCAAAGTACCTTTTAACTTTTTCTTGTTTGTGGTTGATAGAGGAAGCAAAAGTCCAAGTAGAGAGATAACTAACTACCTCTAGCACTTCACAGGAAAATGATGGCAAGGACAAATTATTCATGTATTATCTGGGCAACCACAAATTAAAAACTCTTGGACTTAGAATCTAGTTGATGAGAACCTCAAAGGAAATCATTTGATAGAGGTTTCTTTACATTTTTACTGTGAACAGCACTAAGAAAAACATTTTATATTGCAGTCCAGCACACACATACATACATGATTTATTTGAACAAGTTTTGTTGAAATAACACTTCAGTTCAGTTCAGTTCAGCCACTCAGTCGTGTCCGACTCTTTGCAACCCCATGAATCGCAGCACGCCAGGCCTCCCTGTCCATCACCAACTCCCGGAGTTCACGCAGACTCACATCCATCGAGTCAGTGATGCCATCCAGCCATCTCATCCTCTGTCGTCCCCTTCTCCTCCTGTCCCCAATCCCTCCCAGCATCAGAGTCTTTTCCAATGAGTCAACTCTTCGCATGAGGTGGCCAAAGTATACTGGAGTTTCAGCTTTAGCATCATTCCTTCCAAAGAAATCCCAGGGCTGATCTCCTTCAGAATAACACTTAGCTCTCACTATACTGACATTTTTTTTTTTTCTATTCTGTTTCTCTACCAATAATAAAAACAAAATACTGATAGCTGCTGTCTAATTTCAGGACCCTGTAATTATTAATCCCGTATAATAGGTCACAATTTATAGTTTGAAAAATATTGTACCAGAAGATGGTCAGTTTAATATTTATGAAGATCATTAAAGAGATTGGTCTTTAAATTCTTTGATCAGAATAATGTGTAGGAAGAGAATCTCATGCCCAGGACCAGTTGGGCACTTGATCTGAGCTGATTTTTTTTTTTCCCCCAGAGTCAGGATATCTGGGTATGGGTTCCCACTGTGAAATCTAGTTTTATAATCCAGCCAGTATTGTGCATTTGCAGGGGGCTCTGGGGCAAGGACTCAGTAGAACAATCAGAAAGAAGATGTTAATTAAATAGAACTTGATGACCTTCGCAGAAGCAATGGAAAACCCAATTGAACTTAAAGAATTTGTGTATGTGTGCTCTGGAAGCCATAGAAAGATCTGTCTCATTGCCATATCTGCAAGCTAGAAATTGTGTTTTCTTGGGCGATGGCTGGAGTTGTTCCGTAGTCCTTAAAATCTAATTAGCTAATTAGGTCTAGCCTCCTACTTCAGAAAGCATCTGCAACTTTGTATGTTCTGCTGCTGTTTCCATTTTTAACTAATTGTGCTTTGAGAAGAAAGATTAATAGGGGGATAAAAAAAAAAGTTCTTGCCAAATTCTTAAACAATAGGTATTGTTGAGCTCGAAGGTTGAACCTCTGTTTGAACCCTAGTTCTTTGGAAGCAACAATTCTAGATTTTTCTTCTTCATTAATTTTTCTAGTTAGCTAGGTTGCTTTTATTGGGAAACATTTTAATTCACATTACAAAGTTCAGATGATCTATTAAAGCAGATGCATCAAATAGTGGAGAACAAGACAGCATATAGGAATTATTGTTTTCCATGAGATGGAAAGAGTGGGTTATTGAGACTTCAAAAATTAAAAAAAAAGAAAAAGTAAGGAAATTGATCCGAGGTTGCCAGAGTGGTTCATTTGCATGCTCTGGGTACATCCATGTCCCTCAGTGCTTGGTCTCCTTTTTATTTATATGTTTGCCTAGTTGTCCACTTTGGGGGGAAAGCTAATCAGATATCATGAACAGGCTCAGAGGTTAATAGGGAAATGCTCTATAGGCCATACATTTTATCATTCATACTCAATTGTCAGACAGACATTGTACACGTGCTTTAAGCAGTACACTTAAAGTCAGCAGTGCTAAACATCATGAGCAGCTACATTTGCTGACAACTTATTGGAGAATTTATGATTAGAAATAAAGCAGTTACTTTCCATTAGAAGTCTCTGTTACTAAAATCAGTCAAATATTCTAGAAGAACTTTTTCTTTTTTGACAGAAAACCCAACTTTGCATCAGTTTACTGTCAGTAACAAAATTCATTTACCTAGTTAAAGTCAGTCTAATCTTAATCCTGACAGCATACACCTTTTGTTTTTCAAAATTCCTTTTTCACAAACTTTTTGTCACTTTCTAGATCCAGACAAATTTGTGCTTTATTTCTTCATTACAGAAATAAACAACCATAGGAAAAAATTATTATCACCATTTTTCCTCAACAAAAATATTTCCATTCTTTATACATTCTCTTTGTTGACAGCATATATCCTACTTGCTTTACATATCAAAATGTTTCACTTATCATTTTTACATATGAGGACTTACCAAGAGTCCTCAACAGCAGTTACAATTTTTAACCCTTGAAAGTTTTAACAAAACCAAGAAACAAGTGGTTGAAATGTTACATCAGCATTTTCTGATTGCAAACTTAAGAACATTCTTCATAACTTCAAAAAAAACATACATTTTTTAATAGCATATTTTTCTTCAGTAGTACAACACATATGTTTAATAAACCCAAACATCTTTAGTTTCCCTCTTGGTCTTACAAGAATACAAAAGTAGATAATCAGTTTATGGAGCATAGCCAGAATAGCCAAATTATACATTCAGTTTTAAAGCCTTTTTCCCCCTTTGTGTAGTTAACCCAAGGCTGAAGATCCAGGCAAAGTGGACTGTGTTTGTGTTTCAAGGACATGATAAATGTCACTCAGACTTTTTCTCAGGCGTGTTTTTGTTTTCTCAGGATCTGAAAAAAAGTGTTTTATCAAGTTAGTTTTCCTTAACTGCATATGCAAAAAGAACCAGTTTTGTGAATTTCAGGGCTTTCATTTTAATCAATCTTCTTCAGATTCTGAAGAATACTGTAGCCATATATTGTCCAAAAAAATCATCTTTCTTTTTTAGTCATAAATTCACAACTAAAATTTTTCTTAATGAATTGAACCTGAATTTCCCATTTTGTATAAGGCAACAAGAATACCAATCAACACAAGTGGAATATACACTCACGCACCAAACAACAGATCCATCATAAACTTCTCTGAAGGTGACCAGTACAGAGTCCCGAACAAACACTTTGTGGAGTCCCAAAACAAATGGTCCTCAATGGTAGTCAGATGTCAGAACCAATTGGCAAAATGCCCAGATGACACTCGGTGCTCACAAACGGTCCTCAACAGCAGACATATGTCAGAACCAACTGGCAAAATGCCCAAATAGCACCTCATGTCCCAAACAGTTCTCAACATCAGGCACACATCAGAACCAACTGGCAAGAATGTCCAAATAGTACTAGTGCTCACAGACAGTCCTTGCAGCAGTCAGAACCACGTGGCAAGCACTCACGAATGGGAATGTTGCCTGTGTGCACACTGGTGGACTTACCTGGTTTTGGAGCTCCTCAGCTCATCCCAAATGCAAGTTTCCATTCCGCCAAGAAAGGCGTAAGTGGGCAGCCAGTGCCAGTCAGGGGAGAAACAGGGAGGATCCTTAAAACAAATGGTTTCAGTTTTGGTTGTTTTAGGTACAGTTAATCTTCAGTTTGGAGAAGGCGATGGCACCCCACTCCAGTACTCTTGCCTGGAAAATCCCATGGACGGAGGAGCCTGGTAGGCTGCAGTCCATGGGGTCGCAAAGAGTTGGACACGACTGAAGCAACTTAGCAGCAGCAGCAGCAATCTTCAGTTCCGGGGTGCTCTTGTTCCCATTTCTTTGTGGTCAGTTCTCAGAATTGTGGCAGCTGAAGTCCTGGGTACAGTCTGGTCATCATGTAGTTAACTCCTCCACCTGGGGTTTTGATCTATAAGACAGATCACAGGATATGGCTCAGAATATTACGTACAGCCCTTGAGAGAGAACTAAAGGTCCTTGCCTATGCTTAATGACTACCTTATTATTATTTAGTCTCCTTAGACTGTTTTCCTTTGTTTCAGCATTTCTCACTTCTCTGATTAAACTTATTCTTTGATTAAGGTTTTTTACAGGCACAAGGCAGGCAGAAGACATGGTGGGGGGAGGGGGAAAGGACCACATACCGTTTCATGATGACGTAGGTGTGGGATTGTGAGGTGAGCGGGAGGGAGGCTTGGGGGGGGGGTATATGTATGCACACAGCTGATTCACTTAGTCGTGCAGCAGAAACTAACACAACATTATAAAGCAATTATACTAAAAAAAGAAAAGGTAGTGCTGCTCAAAGTGTGGGTTCACAAACTGTAACTAGTCTGAGATAAGAACAGTACAGAAATAGGGAGTATGCTTTTAATAACCTTTATAAGAATTTGACATTCCTGTGACATTTTTACCAAATTATTTCTCCATGGTGGATTGGAAATAGAAAACCAACTGGTCAGTCCTGAATCCCAAAAAGTTTGAGAAGCACAGCTCCAGTGCCTAAGGCAGTATTTGGAAGCAGTCAGTGCTCAGAAATGCTTGCCCACTTATTTCAGGCCCTTCCTGGTGGCTCAGACAGTAAAGAATCCACCTGCAAAGCAGGACACTTGGGATTGATCCCTGAGTCAGGAAGATTCCCTGGAGAAGGTAATGGCCACCCACTCCAGAATTCTTGCCTGGAGGAAGGCGCCTGGCAGGCTACAGTCCCTGGGGTCACAAAGAGTCGAACATGATTGAGCGACTAGGCACACACACTTATTTCAGGGAACAGACTTGCTGAGGGGCCCAGGTTAGTGATTTGAATCAAATATTTATGAAGTATCTACTCTGGGGTAGCATTGTGGGCATTGTGGCAGTATATCTAGAAAAAGACACTATGGTTGTTTCTTTTCATGGAATTAACAACTGATTAAAAAGATCTCAGAGGTACAAAGAAGCTACATAACAGCACTAGGTAAGAACTAGATGGTGACTAAAACCTCTGAATGAAAAGTAAGCATTTATGTACTAAGGTTAAAGTGGGAACATGGCATGTGGATGAACTTGGCAAGGAAAGTTCACAGAGCTTGTAAGGCTTGAGCAGTGAAGGCTGAGTAGGAGTTGAAGATAGAAAAAGCATTCCAGGTTGGAGCAGGGTGGGGTGAGGTTGGGTGGGATGGGGTGGGGAAGGCTGAGAACAGGAACAAAGGCTCCCTCATACACTGGGGTGAGACTGCGGTCCTCCTCAAGATGCCCTTAGGCAGTGTAGAGCTCGGGAGATTTTTCAGTATGGAAAAGCCAAGAATTTTTCATAAGGTTATTTCATAAGTTTTGTGAAAAGGAAGGAGGTCAGGAAAGTCTGGAGGCCAGTGGAGCAAGCCAGATGGCAGCTGGTATGGTTTGGGACTGCCGGAGGCAGAAGAAATGCCAGGAGGCATGTAGCTGCGTCCCTTTTGAGCCAACAAAAGTCTACCAGTCTTGGTGTCAGATGTTCCCTCAAGGGCTGTGAACACTTAGGTTGGTTGCTAAGGTCTTGTTAGTTGAGGTGATACAGAGCACTGGATGAAAAAGGAGTGTTACCTCTGGTTCTAAGCATTTAAACTCACGTGATATGACAACATTGGTATCATTACCTGGTAGACATCTGAGGAATTGACACTGGTTTGGGTGAGAGTGGTAAAGATTGTTCCTTTCTTTAGTTTCCTGTGCTAATCTTCAAATAATTCTAGAATATTGCTTCTCTGCTTCAGCAGACCCTTGGATCTGATGTGGTTTTATTTTCTCTCTTCAGGTGTGACGAAGACGCAGTCTCTCTGCATGAAGATCAGACTGATTGCTCCAGTCTCAGGTAGGACCCACCATTGCCTGGTTCTTAATTATGAAGGACAGAAGCCATCTGGTCTGGTGTCTTAACTCTCTTTGAATTCTAATGATTTGTTCTCATGTCCTATTTCTTCTAATAGATTATCAGCTCTTGAAGGAAGTTTTGTTCGCTTTTGGATACCCCCTTAGCACTCAGGACAGTATCTTTTCTATGGAGAATGCTCAGTAAATGCCTATTGAATTAAACATTGATTAGTGCATTTAAATGTTCCCATCATAGACTTTAAGGAAGAGGTTCTAGAATTATTCACCAAACATGGCAGTCTTGGTCATCAGGGAGTTCATCGTATGATGGCAAAATCTTAACGTTAACCATTTCTCTTCCAAGTTTGCTGTGTTCAAGCACTTTCACATACATTTTATTATTTAATCTTAACAGCCAAAAGGAAGCTGTTGTTTCCTTCCTCATCCCAGGTGGAAAAACCGAGACTCAGAGGGATTATAGCTCATCCAGAATTAACACAGCTATGATGAAGCAGATTTTGGACTCTGGTATATGTGACACAAAAGTCCACTTGTTGGATAAGAAATAGTTGTTGAAGGCCTTTGTTTCATACTTTTTTGTGCACATCAGAAACCAGTGGAGACAGATATGGGATGTAGAAATACAAATCAGTCTCTGCTCCCAGGGGTTTAGTGCACTGGAGGAGATAGACAAGAATGTAGATGATGATGCAACAGTGCATTAAGTGCTATTTTTCTACAGGGAAACAGAAGACTCACTTAGAAGGACCAAATAGCCCGGTGAGGTTTCTGGGATGGATTCCTGAAGAAAATTACATGTGGCACGTGACTCCTTTTTTTTTTTTTTTGATGAATATAAGGCCCAAAACTATGATGCTACCAAGCAGAGGGAACAAATTACTGGCTAGCCAACAGAGAGCAGACAGAATTCAAGCTGAAGCAAGCAGTTCAGGATGGCAGGAACCCTGAGAGCTGAGGAGGCCAGGAGTGGTAAGAAATAAAGTCCCAGAGATAAACAAAGACCTGATTACAAAAGTTTTAAGTACCCTGCAAAGGAGTTTGGAATTTATCCTGGAGGCATTGGAAAAACTAAAAATAGCCTTCAGTTTTTTCCTGCACAAACAGCTACTCACCTAAGGCCCCGTGTGAGAGTAACAATAGCCCCCATTTATTGGATTGTGGTCTGGAGCCAACTTTCTTTGGTAGGCATTTCACAGAGACTGTACTCCTGTACTGGAGATGCATAGTGTCTTATGGATGAAGGGCACAGAGGTGAGGTGGTGTGGCTCAGGATGCATTTCTAACGAGTGGGAGGATCTTTTGGACTCTTGTTCTTTTTAGAACACCATGTTCATTCTCAGTTATGGCTGATTGCAATAAGAAGTGACATAAATTACATTACCTGTACTCTGTTTTGGGGATTCTGAGGAACCAGTAATAGGTTAGAAGTGTATTCATAAAGATGACTTTTGTATTTATGTTTTACATTTGTATAATAAGAGAAGGTGCTTCCCCCTGCCCCCCACATTCCTTGTTCTTCAAGTCAAGAACGACCTTTACATCTTTTGGGTGCCTTGAAAATATGACATAAAAACAAAATTCAGGTTTTATTTTTAGGAAGCAGTCTATCAAAACAGTCATTTTAAATTTGAAAAGTCACTTTTTTCTTATTCTTGAGTGTTCTAGAATTCTCCTTGAATGAGGAACATTTCAGTTCAGCTCAGTTGTGTCCAACTCTTTGCAACCCCATGGATTGCAGCATGCCAGGCTTCCCTGTGCATCACTAACTCCTGGAGCTTGCTCAAACTCATGTCCATCCAGTTGGTGATGCCATCCAACCATCTCATCCTCTGTCATCCCCTTCTCTTCCTGCCTTCAATCTTTCCCA
>NW_011494688.1:184726-215464 GCF_000754665.1 Bison bison bison | reverse complement strand
GATACATGACTACTGGAAAAACCATAGCTTTGACTAGACAGACCTTTGTTGGCAAAGTAATGTCTCTGCTTTTTAATATGCTGTCTAGGTTGGTTATAGGTTTTCTTCCAGGGAGCAAGCTTCTTTTAATTTCAAGGTTGCAGTCACCATCTGCAGTGATTTTGGAGTCCCCCAAAATAAAGTCTGCCACTGTTACCACTGTTTCCCCATCTATTTGCCATGAAGTGATGGGACTGGATGCCATGATCTTAGTTTTCTGAATGTTGAGTTTTAAGCCAACTTTTTCACTCTCCTCTTTCACTTTCCTTAAGAGGCTCTTTAGTTCTTCACTTTCTGCCATAAGGGTGGTGTTATCTGCATATCTGAGGTTATTGATATTTCTCCTGGTGATCTTGATTCCAGTTTGTGCTTCATCCAGCCCAGCATTTCTCATGATGTACTCTGCATATAAGTTAAATAAGCAGCCTAACAATATACAGCCTTGATGTGCTCCTTTCCCAATTTGGAACTAGTTTGTTGTTCCATATACAATTCTAACAGTTGCTTCTTGACCTGCATGCATTATTTCTCAGGAGGCAGGTCAGGTGGTCTGGTATTCCCATCTCTTTAAGAAACATTTAGGTTATGGTAAAAGCTGCTCTTCCTTCTTTTGTTGCTTACCCAAGAACATAGAGTATGTAGATGTGTAGTATTTGTCTCTAGGGAGAGACAGGTATTTCAAATGAACTAGAGACATTTATTTCAAATTCATAGTTTGATACTGGTTTCCAAACCTATTATTGACTTATAATTTTTTTTAATTGTAAATGATCTCAAGGGAAAATAGTAACCAGTGTTACTGGCAGAAGTTGCAAAGAGTTGGACACAATTGAACTGACCTAACATGAAGAATTATTTCACCTGTTGGATTTTCCTTTACCTTTTCCTTTACCTTTCCTTTACTAAGTTTGTCCTGAAGCTTAAGTTTAACTCTTTCACATAATTTTATTTCCACATCTTGCCCAACTGCATGCACCCTGGCCATGTTCCAGACCTCCCACCCCCATGTTTTCTTTGCTCTTCTCCCAGGGACTAGCTGGACAGCTCATCCTGCTGGTAGCATTTTATTTAGTTTAATATTTTATTTGTAAAAAGACATCCTGAGCAGAGGGCATAGAAATCTTTCATTTGCTGGTCTTTTCTCTTGGCTTTTCTCTTGGCTCAACATATTCTTGAGCCATGAGGAAACACTTCCATGAGGTGAGGAAACACTCATGGAAGTGTTTCCTAGCTGACCTTGCCAAAATCTCTTTTTATGGCTATTTCTGGTCAGTGAACAAGAGGGGAAAACATCCCCAGGGGGAAGTGGCCAGTCCTACAGAATCACATGACCCATAACAAATGGCTGCCAGTGGGTTCAGGACAATGAACCCAAATAAAGCAGGAGTCCCCAAAACCTCTGGGCCACAGATTGGGTTCCTGGCCTGTTAGGAACCCAGGCCACACAGCAGGAGGTGAGTGAGCAAGCATGAAGCTTCATCTGCTGCTCAGTTCCCTAGCTCTCCATTGCTCACAGCACTGCGTGAGCCATCCCCCTACCTTGTCCATGGAAAAATGGTTTTCCACAAAACTGGTTCCTGGTGCCAAAAAGATTGGGGACCGCCGGTGTAAGGGGAATGCTCCATTTGGCTGTGGTAGTTGCTGAATTCTAAAATACATCTAGATTTAAGAGGGACAAATGACTTAATAGTGTTATTACATCACTGTGTTTGAGGAAATTGAAATGGCGGGATGATGTTGTATTGAATTTGATTGATGGCTGAACATGAAGAGTGCTCTCCTAGTACTGAGTATGTGCAGGTAATGCCAGCCCAGTCAGTCTTCTCCAGCCATTCCACACCAACAGAACCAAGACACTGGGGTCTTTGGCTTTGCATCGAAAGTGTTGTTTAAATAGGTGGCTTGGTTGGGTGAAATTTGGCCCTTGTCTTATATTCTATTGAGGTTGTATGTATCTTATTAAAATAGATTCTAGTTAAACTTTTTTATAATTTATCTTTAGTGAACGAATTAATCAGGCAGCATCGGGTCTTAGTTGTGGCGTGTGGGATCTTCCGCTGTAGCATACAGGCTCTCCTGTTGTGGTGTGTGGGCCCCAACTGCCTGGCCTCAGTGGTTGCAGCTCAGAGCTTGGTTGCTCTGCCACATATGGGGTCCTAGTTCTCTGACGAGAAATCAGACCTGTGTCCCCTGCCCTGCAAGGCGGACTCTCAACCACTGGACCACCAGGGAAGCCCCTCTAGTTAAACTTTTAAATGCCTCTGAAAGTTGTAAGATGACTGAAGACTTGCCAGGGAGGAGCAACCCATCAACACCCTGAGCCAAGGACTCATGCGTGAGAGACTGAGGGCCCACTCCAGGTCTGAGTGAATTAGCCCTTCAGTTTGGCACCTTATTTAATCAGAGAGGTTTAGAGTCTTAATCTATAAAGTTGGGGTGATCATAGCTAACCGGGATATCTCACATTATTATTGTGAAAGAAAAATATGACATATGTGAAACCATATTGAAGTGAAAAAGGGAAGCAAATACAATAGCAAGTACAAAGCTACAGCTATGGAAAATGTACCCACTAGCAAAGACTGGAAGGGAGTGTGGCGTCTTCTAAAAAGTGACGTTCAGCCCCTCTGAAACAGTCTACACTAGAAAGTTTGCTGAGTACCCTGTAAATGAACAGCAGTGGGTATCGCCAGCCTCTTTCCCAGGGCGGATTATTAGACTCTTCCGTGCTTTCTAACTGAGTCTTTCCTATTCTAGAGATGAAGACAATAAAGAGAATTACCCCGACGCCAGGCCTCCGCTAGAGGAGCCCGCGCCGCCGCCCATTGAGCCGCAGCATGTAGAGCAGCCCCCACGGCTGGACGTGCTGCGCCCCACCATGGGCAACTTCAAGTCGCGGAAACCCAAGTCCATCTTCAAGGCGGAGAACGGGAGGAGCCACGGAGAAAGTCAGGTAGCAGCCTCCACCTTCTCGGGCACCTTTGCCTGGCTGGGTGTGTCTCTGGCGAGAGCACGGTTGTAGTGAAGGTCTGAGCGCGTTCTTTTGTAGGCAGTGATTAGCTTGACTTGTCATTGGGCACCAGCGACCTGGGCCACAGGCATGCTCCCCTTCCGTGGGTATTAATAGCGCTCTGTGCTGGGCAGTCTGCTCATTAAGCGCCCTTTCAAACTGCTGCTCTTAAATACTGGACTTTGATTGAGAGGAGCTGCTGCTGTCTTTGCCAGGGAGAGTGGAGGAGGATCTCCAGTGATCTTCACTTACCCAGGACAGGAAACAATGGCCCCAAACTTGGAGACTCTTCTCAGTAGATCAAAAGTCCCAGGGTTATCTAGAGCCATTCTTCTTAGGCTGCAGTTTAGTGGCTTTGGAAAAACACTGAAGCAATGTTTGTGGCTGTTTTAATATGTGTGGAGAATCTGGTTCTTTGAGGTCAGCAAATATTTACATTTATGAATGAAGCATCTGTCCAACTTGATTCAAGTAATTCATTTTATCTACATACACATATTTGTTTATTTAGTTCATTTTTCTAGTTGTAAAGGGAGGTAGCAAAAAATTTATGATTTTTAAAACTCTTAAAACCCCTCAAATAACTTATTCTCTCTTATAAAAAGAGATGAATATAACCCATTTTAATCTTACTGGGAGGTTAGTGGGCCCAGCCTTAAGATTGTACTTGTAATATGCCTAACGCAGTTTTGGAGACATAAGTGCTTCATTAATGTGACTTTTGTTTTTTTTTTTTTTTAACACTAAGCTATTGACATTGAATATGATGTGGGAGGCTCTCAGTGTAATACGTTAAGTATACAATAACTTGAAGTCCAGTCCTACCTAGTAAATAGGCTCCAGGTGATCTCTGTTAGAACAACTTTGGCGGGGCACTTCATTTGATCTTGTACTTTTCTTATTGGCCTTGTGATTTTTATCTCTTCTTTTTTGGCATTGTGACCTCTTATTTAGTCAGTTTTGCGGTGAGATGAAATGCCCTCTGCATTCATGAAACTGTGGTGATTTTCTGAATTTGAGTTGAGTTGTAGGGCAAGGTTAAGCGTGAGATACCATTGGAGTTATGGTGAACTTGAGACCCTGCCCACTGCTGGACACACACACCACTTGTTTGTTTAGGCGTGTGGTGCCGCGGAGGACACAGGCGCTCAAAGGGCTGCCGGCAGAGTCTGGTTCTGGGTAACCTCCGACCTTGAATCTCCTACTAAGGATCACCTTCAACACTGTGGGCTTTGAGTACCCAGCCATCTCTCCTTGAATGCCCTCTTTCTTGTCATCCTATAGTCTGGCCTGGTAGAAATTACCCAATTGTCGTTTGTAATAAGGTGCTAACGGCACGTCATTCCAAGTTTGTTGCTCACGCACAGGAAGACTCTAGGAGAAAGAGAGACTTGTGTAGTCTTCTCTGATAATACAGCGTTGGAATCCTGGACTGCAGGTAGAATTTCCAATTCATTCCTAAGATCTCTGTGTACACAATGAGATTTTTTTCCCCCCTAATAACGAAGAAAACTTCAGTAATATAATTTTAGGTCTTCCATATTTTAGAGAAACTTGAAACAGATTTCATTCTTCACATTTACTTTGGAGAGATACATTTAACATTGAGTACAGATCAAGAACTGAGCATCAATAAATGATATTATTAATAAAATCAGCTAACACCTATTTAAGCATTTACTATGTTACAGGCATGTACCATTTTTATGACAACCTCGTGAAATGGTTATTATTATCTTTTTTTACAAATGGAAAAACAAAAGTTTAGAGGGATTACATAACCTCTTGTGTCAGACTTGGAAGAACTTGAGTGGAAACTCTTTTTCATAAAAGCACAATGTTTCTAACAAGAGATACCCAGAACTTCCAAGTATGAGTCTAGCAATTTACTTACCCCCTTTTTATATAAAACCTATTATTTCACTCTGAATTTTTTTCCCTTTGGTGATATATTATACTCCTAAGCAATAATTAGTTATTGAGGAAGGATTACTTTGGAGAGATTTTTGTCAGTGTGTTTTTCCTCTCTGCCTGAAAGCTTTGTGATGTTGGTCACATAAGCTAGACAAACATTGTTTGAATGTTAGGTCCACTAGGACTTAGGCTCCTTGAGGTCAGTGAGTCAGTCTTGGCTATCTTTGGATCTTTGGCACTCAGTCACTCAGTATTATTCTTTGAATGGCTCACAGCTGTTTGCACACACACACACACACACACACACACACACACACACGTGGGGCTTCCCAGGTGGCGCTAATGGTAAAGAACCCACCGGCCAATGCAAGAGACATAAGAGATGGGAGTCAATCCCTGGGTTGGAAAGATCCCCTGGAGGAGAGCACAGCAACCCACTCCAGTATTCTTGCCTGGAGGATCCCATGGACAGAGGAGCCTGACAGGCTACAGTCCGTAGGGCTGCAAACAGACAGACATGACTAAAGCAACTTAGCATGCACACACACACACACACACACACATTTCATGTATATGATTACATAAATAATTTTTTGTAAAATGGTATATATATATTTGTTCTATAAAATAGCATATCTTTATTCAGTTATAAAAAGTCATGTTTCAAAAGAGGATATAATCATGTCTCTTACACAGATATGAAATAGAGATGTGTCAAAAATTTTATTTAAATCATGAATTAATGAGGAAATCAATAAGATATTTACAACCACTTAAAAACAAAGTGCAAAGTATTGCACATTTATAGTCTGACAAGGATTGCTGAGATAAATTTATTGATGTACACAGAATTGGCAAAACTTGCAATATCTATAGGGTGATAATCAACTGCTTTTCTGTGATCACAAATACAATTTCTATAGAGAGAAATTATTTGCATTGTCATTGGTTTCTACAAGCTAATTTTTGTCTTTGTAACCTTGTAAAATAGCCTAGATGTAGGAAAAAAAAAAAAGCAGAGATTATCCAGATGGATGAGCTGGCCAGAATATCTGCTATATTTCGAAGTCTTTATAATTTTTCCTTATATTCTCTCTCTCCCTCCCTCTCTCCTTCTTCCTTGTGATCATGATAATATCAAAGAAAGACTAACCTTGACCATAAGGTAGGCCTAGTGCATTAGCTATGGCTTTATTATTCACTGATGTGTAGCAGAAGTGGTAATTCCCACATAGGTTTTCTAGTTGGTAAAGAATCCACCTGCAATGCAGGAGACCCTGGTTCCATTCCTGGGTCGGGAAGATCCCCTGGAGAAGGAGTAGGCTGTCCACTCCAGTGCTCTTGGGTTTCCCTTGTGGCTCAGCTGGTAAAGAATCTGCCTGCAATGCAGGATACCTGGGTTCAATTCCTGGATTGGAAAGATCCCCTGGAGAAGGAAAAGGCTACCCACTCCAGTATTCTGGCCTGGAGAATTCCATGGACATGGGGTTGCAAAGAGTCAGACACAACTGAGCAGACACAACTGAGCGACTTGCACTTTCGCTTTCACTCTCACTTCGGTTTTCTTACATACTTTGCAAAATCTAGAGACATAGTTTTGAATAATTACAAAATTAACTTCTCTTTGAAGGTTTTTATAAGGAATCTCAGATTGGACTTTTAATGCCTCTATTATTTGCATTCCTAAGGCAAGGAAATCAAGTTCAACAAATTCTTTCCACTTTATTTCATTTGCAGTACTTATGCATTTGTGTAAGTTCTTCTTTTATTGAAGCTCCCAAAGTAACTAGGTTCCTGGCCTGCCAGGAGGTGATGGTCCTTCACCATCTATAAGGCTGGATCCTGTAAACTAGATAGCAGGGCAGTTATCCTAAGAGCCCTTTGTAGGTATTGACTCCATAATAAAGCCACTTCAGTTCCTACCTGATCCAAGGAGCATCATTCTCAATATGACATTCTAGGCAAGATGTTATTTAGGTAGTAGATTTCTCCGATTATATTCTGGTAAAAAGGAAGACATTATTATTGAATATATAAGATAACCCTTTTGCCATTGAATGTTAAGGACATTTGGTATGAGTTTCTGAACTATGGGAGTCAGTAAGACTCAAATATCATTTTAAAATATTTCAGCTTATATAAAAAATGGTTTTTAAATGTAGGTTTTATTATTGTTCAGGTGTAAGGAAGCCTACAGAACAGATCAAGACTGCCATTTGGAAAAGTTCCTATTCATTGTTCTTAAGGAGACAGGCATGCCGTGTCATGCCAAGCCATGTAGGAAAACACCAAAATTGGTCCAAAGGAAGATGGTGCAAGGGGACAGCATGGGCAGGAGACTTTATTATTGCTTTTATTGGGAAAACAAGGCAAGGCAGAGTAAGCAATCTTGAAATTGGCTGATTTTAATAATTTCAGTGGACTCTGAGGTATAGGAATTCTTTCTAGTGGTCTGGTACCAGGCCCTGGGATACTTAGGACAGAGGAATATTCCTTCTTGGAACACATAAAGCAGATTGAAGAGGTAGTTGAGAGTCTGAACTCTGGATTGTCAGTTTGAATATGAAAGGCATGCTCCAGGGCAAGTCACTTCTTTTGCTTGCTCTACCTAAGAATTGGTAAGCCCTGGGAGAGACAGTCTTTCCTCAGTCACTGTGGCCTGAAATGCCAGAGCATCAGGAATACTGAAAATAATAAAAAACAGTTCATACAGTTCAGTTCAGTCACACAGTCGTGTCCGACTCTTTGCGACCCCATGGACTGCAGCACACCAGGCCTTCCTGTCTGTCACCAACTCCCAGAGCTTGCTCAAACTCATGTCCATCGAGTCAGTAATGCCATCCAACCATCTCTACTTCTGTTGTCCCATTATCCTCCTGCCTTCAATCTTTCCCAGCATCAGAGTCTTTTCCAAAGAGTCAGTTCTTCCCATCAAGTGGCCAAAGTATTGGAGATTCAGCTTCAGCATCAGTCTTTCCAATGAATATTCAGGACTGATTTCCTTTAGGATTGACTGGTTGGAATTCCTTGCAGTCCAAGGGACTTGTAAGAATCTTCTCCAACACCACAGTTCAAAACATCAATTCTTTGGCACTAGGCTTTCTTTATGGTCCAACTCTCACATCCATACATGAGGACTGGAAAAACTGTAGCTTTGACTATATAGACTTTTGTTGGCAAACTAATGTCTCTGCTTTTTAATATGCTCTTTAGGTTGGTCATAGCTTTGCTTCCAAGGAGCAAACTTCTTTTAATTTCATGACTGCAGTCACCATCTGCAGTGATTTTGGAGCCCCCCAATGTAAAAAAAAAATAAAGTCTCTCATTGTTTTCATTGTTTCTCCATCAATTTTCCATGAAGTAATTGGACCAGATGCCATGATCTTAGTTTTCTTAATATTGAGTTTTAAGCCAACTTTTTGACTCTCCTCTTTCACTTTCCTCAAGAGGCTCTTTAGTTCTTCTCTTTCTGCCGTTAAGTGTGGTGTCATCTGCATATCTGAGGTTATTGATATTTTTCCCAGCAATATTAATTCCAGCTTGTGCTTCATCCAGTCCAGCATTTCTCATCAACAGAAAATTGAATTAAAGATTTACTGAGCATGGCCCCGCCCATCAGAATAAGACCCAGTGTCCCCCACAGTCAGTCTCACCCATCAGGAAGCTTCCATAAGCTTCTTATCCTTATCTGTCAGAGGGCAGACACAATGAAAACCACAATCACAGAAAACTAATCAAACTGATCACATGGAGTACAGCCTTGTCTCACTCAATGAAACTATGAGCCATGCTGAGTAGGGTCACCCACGATCAACTGTGGAGAGTTCTGACAAAACGTGGTCCACTGGAGAAGGGAATGGCAAACCACTTCAGTATTCTTGCCTTGAGAACCCCATGAACAGTATGAAAAGGCAAAAGGATAGAACACTGAAAGATGAACTGCCCAGGTTGGTAGGTGCCCAATATGCTATTGGAGAAGAGTAGAGAATTAACCCCAGAAAGAATGAGGAGACGGAGCCAAAGTAAAAAAGCACCCAGTTGTGGATGTGACTGGTGATGGAAGTAAAGTCTGATGCTGTACAAAACAATATTGCATAGGAACCTGGAATGCTATGTCCATGAATCAAGGTAAACCGGAAGTGGTCAAACAGGCGATGGCAAGAGTGAACATCAATATTTTAGGAATCAGTGAGCTAAAATAGACTGGAATGGATGAATTTAATTCAGATGACCATTGTATTTACTACTGTGGGCAAGAATCCCTTAGAAGAGATGGAGTAACCATCATAGTCAACAAAAGAGTCCGAAATGCAGTACTTGGATGAAATCTCAAAAATGACAGAATGGGCTCTGTTTGGCTCCAAGGCAAACCATTCAATATCACAGTAATGCAAATCCATTCCCCAACCAGTAATGCTGAAAAAGCTGAAGTTGAATGGTTCTGTGAAGACCTACAAGACCTTTTAGAACTAACACCCCCAATAGACATCCTTTTCATCATAGGGGACTGGAATGCAAAAGTAGGAAATCAAGAAATACCTGGAGTAACAGGTAAGTTTGGCCTTGGAGTACCAAATGAAGCAAGGCAAAGGTTAACAGAGTTTTGCCAGGAGAACACACTGGTCATAGCAAACACTCTCTTCCAGCAGCACAAGAGACTGCTCTACACATGGACATGACCAGATGGTCAATACTGAAATCAGATTGATTATGTTCTTTGCAGCCAAAGATGGAGAAGCTCTATACAGTCAGCAAAACAAGACCAGGAGCTGACTCTGGCTAGGATCATGAAATCCTTATTGCCAAATTCAGACTTAAATTGAAGAAAGTAGGGAAAACCACTAGACCATTCAGGTATGACCTAAATCAAATCCATTAAGATTATACAGTGGAAGTGGCAAATAGATTCAAGGGATTAGATCGGATAGACAGAGTGCCTGAAGAACTATGGACGGAGGTTAGTGACATTGTTCAGGAGGCAGTGATCAAGACCATCTGCAAGGAAAAGAAATCCAAAATTGCAGAATGGTTGTCTGAGGAGGCCTTACAAATAGCTGAGAAAAGAAAAGTGAAGGGCAAAGGAGAAAAGGAAAGAATATACCCATCGGAATGCACAGTTCCAAAGAATAGCAAGGAGAGATAAGAAAGCCTTCCTCAGTGATCAATGCAAAGAAAAAGAGGAAAACAATAAAATGGGAAAGACTAGAGATATGTTCAAGAAGATTAAAGATACCAAGGGAACATTTCATGCAAAGATAGGCACAATAAAGTTCATACAAGAATCTTCTAAATTGTATCAGAAAAAAAGTAGTTGAAGCATAAAGAGAAGGGATTTTCTTATAGATCCAGAAGATAGACCATTTAAACAACAATATTTCAGGGGACTTCCCTAGCAGACCAGTGGTTAAGACTCCGTGTTTCCAATGCAGGTATCACAGGTATGATCTCTGATTGGGGAACTAAGATCCCACATCCCTACAAGTGTGGCCAAATAAATAGCCTATTCCCAAACTCCTTAAAACAATGACAACAACAATAACAACAGTAAAGCAATATTGTAAAATTTCACTTTTCAGTCCATTTAGTATGGACTCTAATTAATTCTTGTTCCACTTGATCCTGGGTTAGCAGTAGCATAAAATTGTCTGCTTCTGGACTAAAATTCTATAAGTCTTGACTCAGCCCACTGGTGTCATTAAACGCCTATATCCAAGAGTCTGTTCTTTGAAATGTCAATTATTTAAAATATCTGGGCTTTTACCATGGGACTCTTGAGAGTATTCTTTGCTGAAGACACAAACCCTGGCCTGAACCTGATAATAGAACTTGCAGGCAAGTATCTGAGGAAAATAAACATCTGTAAATGATAGAAACTGAAAGTGATTTTGATTAATTTACTGCTAGTAATTTTCAAATGTGAAAAGTCTGATTACAGTTCATAATAAATGTGATGCATAATGTGACATGGAAAGCAAGGTAATAAAATCATTCCCCTCAAGTCAGAATGTTTCAAAAGATAATAAATAAAGCTATTAAAAAAAAAGAAGTCAGAGTTTACTTCTGGTTTTACAAAAATGGAGGAATAGAATACTTACAGTGAAAAAACCTTGAAATATAGCATAATAATCCTATTAGAAGATGTCAAGAATATCAAGTAAAAGAAGTCATTAAGTCTGGTGTGGATCTTAGACATCTGCATTATTATTAAACTCCACAGACAAGTCTGTTGTACATCCCTGATTGAAAACCACTGACCATGATGTTGCTGAATTAAAGAAATATGGCTGTGGTCAAGTCTATGTTTTAAATAATAGTCATAATTATCACTGATAATATTAAGAGTATTGCTATCTAATGTCATCAGGTGAAGCTCCACAGAGTTGGAGCAAATATACAAGAGTTTGATAGAGCTGTGCATTTCATAAGAGTTTTGATCAAAGGGTAAATGACCCATCAACTGCATTTAGAATCCACTGGGGTAGAGTAGTTCTGTTCGTAAAGCTGGCATTTATTTGGGGAATTTGAGCTTATGCTACAAATCCTGCTTGATGCTTGTTGACATCAAAGCACAGTTCTAACTGGTCTGTTATGAGAGCATAATTCCGCAAAAGTACCTGTGAAGAACTGGGGATACAACTTTCATAACTTAGAAGCAACCCTCTTTGAAGCTGGAGGTTTAGCTATTGCCACGATGGGTTCTCTTGTCATAATGTTTGTATACAGGACCCCAAAGTGGATCTTAAGTCTGATTCTAATTATGTTGGGAATGAGGATATGGGCAGAGGAGACAAGGTCAGATAACCATTGAAAATTTTGCTCATTGTTACATTTCTGATCAACCTCAAAGTCAGAATCAGAAATTCCACTTATAGAGGGTCAGATTCAGTCTTACTTAGAGAACTTTCCTTTAATTTCTGGAGTATCAGAATCTGACATTTTGTGTGTATGTCTGAATGTGACTCCAGTTTGGCATTCACTATGAATGATTTAAAAGAGAAGGGCTTTTAGGTATATTTGCTGATCCAGCAAAAGTCCAGGAACCAGGAAGGCAATTCAAGAATGTCCTCAAATAAATTAAGATATTTAGTATCTCAGCATAATAAAAGTCATTTATGACAAAGCCACAGCCAACAGAATACTAAATGGTAAAAAAAAGCTGAAAGGTTTCCCACTAAATTATGGAACAAGACAAAGATGTCTACTCTCACCACATCTATTCAATATAGTTGTGGAAGTAATAGTCACAGCAATCAGACAAGAAAAAGAAATAAAATTATCCAGGTTGGAAGGGAAGAGGTAAAATTATCATTATATGCAAATGACATGATATTCTGTATATGCATGTATGTTCAGTCACTAAGTCAGGTCTGACTCTTTGCAGCCCCATGGACTGTAGTCCACCAGGCTCCTCTGTCCCTGGGGATTCCCAGGCAAGAATACTAGAGTGGGTTGCCATTTCCTTCTCTAGGGGATCTTCCCAACCCAGGGTTTGAACCCATGTCTTCTGCATTGGCAGGCAGGTTCTTTACCACTGAGTCATCAGGGAAGCCCAGTATTCTGTATAGAATACCCTGAAATTGCCACACAAATACTATTAGAACTGATAAATGAACTCAGCAAGACAGCAGGATACAAGATTCATATAACCAAATCTGTTGCATTTCTTTACACTAACAATGAAATATGTGAAAGTAAAAAAAAAAATCATTTAAAATCACATTAAAAATACCTCGGAATAAATCTAACCAAAGAGGTAAAACACTTAGACACTGAAAGCTATAAAACATTCATACAGAAAATCAAAGATGGAAATGGAAAGATGGAAAGATATCCCATGCTCTTGGACTAGAAAAATTAATATTGTTAAAATGAACTTACTCCCCAAAGCAATTGACAAATTTAAAGTGATTCATATCAAATTGAGTGACATTTTTCACAGAATGAGAACAAATAATCCTAAAGATTTTATGGAACCATAGAAGACCCAGAATTGCCAAAGCAATCTTGAGGAAAAAGAGCAAATCTAGAGTCATAACTCTTCCAGACTTAAGACAGTACTGCAAAGCTACAGTAATTGAGTGAAGTGAAAGTTGCTCAGTCATGTCCAACTCTTTGCGACCTCATGGGACTATACAGTCCATGGAATTCTCCAGGCCAGAATACCGGAGTGGATAGCTGTTCCCTTCTCCAGGGGATCTTCCCAATCCAGGGATCGAACTCAGGTCTCCTACATTGCAGGTGGATTCTTTACCAGCTGAGCCACTAGGGAAGCCCAAGTGTACTGGAGTGGGTAGCCTGTCCCTTCTCCAGCAGATCTTCCCTACCCAGGAATCAAACCGAGGTCTCCTGCATTACAGGCAGATTCTTTACCAGCTGAGCTACCAGGGAATCTCCCAACACTAATCAAAATGGGGCAGTATTGGCACAAAATCAGACATATGGATGAGAATAGAGAGCCCATAAATAAACCCACTCACCTATGGTTAATTGATCTTTGACAAAGGAGGCAAGAATATACAATGGAGAAAAGACTGGCAAGTGGTGTTGGGAAAGCTAGACAGCTGCCTGTGAATCAGTGAAGTTGGAACACTCCCTCACACCATAAACAGAAATAAACTCAAACTGACTTAAAGGCTTAAATATAAGACATGACACCATTAAACTCCTAGAAGGGAACATAGGCAAAATAGGTGTTGATGTAAATTGTAGCAATATTTTCTTAGATCAGTCTCCCAAGACAATAGAAATAAAAGGAAAAATAAATGGGACCTAATCAAACTTAAAAGCTTTTGCACAAAAAGGAAATCATAAACAACACAGAGAAACAACCTATGGACTGGGAGAAAATACTGGAAACGATGCGACCAACGAATGATTAATTTTGAAAATATATAAACTACTCATGCAACTCAGTATCAAAAAACAACTCAATCAAAAACTGGGCAGAAGACCTAAATAGACATTTCTCCAGAGAAGTCATACAGATAGACAATAGGTACATGAAAAGATGCTCAATATTGCTCGTTATTAGAGAATGCTTGTCTTTCTTAGATAGAGGGCTTTGTGAAAGAACGGCTTGCAGAAAGACCATTTGATACATGTCTCATGAAGGGTCAAGTTTTACTGATGCTAATATTAAAGTTATTGATATGGTGAACTTGAAGTTAAAACAGAACTTAAGAGTCTGTGCTAAGCAGAAACTCTTCATCAGAGTAGAATCAAGTTAACAGTTTGCTATCCTGTGGGATGTCATATTAAATAGCAATCACCCTTTCTAGGAAGGAGAACTAATTGAAGGCAATACAGTTTATATGTTGTAATATTTTGTGGAAAACTACACAGAAAGTAATAAGTGGGTGAAGTGGTCAAAGTCAAAAGATACAAATTTCTAGATATAAGTCCTGGGAATGTCATGTACAGCAAGGTGACTAGTTAATAGTACTGTGTTGTAGATTTGAAAGTTGCTAAGAGCATAGCTCTTAAAAATTCTCATCACAAGAGAAAAAAATTGGTAGCTATGTGTGGTGATGAATGTTAACTAGACTTATTTTGCTTATCATTTTATAAAATACACATATCTCAATTCATTTTTATAATGTTATATCAGTTATATTTCAGTAAAAAGTATGTATGCCTCATCTCATGATTAACAATGAACTCTGGAGGTTTCTTTCATCTCTGTCCTTTAGGATATTTAGGTAATTCTTTATCTTGGTAAACTTTGAAATTGACTATGAGACGACTGCTTTCCCCACCAGCACACATACTTTCTACTTTTTGTGTGATCAGCCGTCGGGCTTTCCTGTTTTTAGTACAATTTGTATCATTTTCTACAACTATTTTTCTCATATTAATTTTCCATATTCACACTTTCCTGATTACCCAGGGAAAAAATGTAGAAACCTACTGTTTAATTAAAAATCCTTATTTGTTGACATTCCTGTACTTATTAAATTAACATATCCTAATTAGGAGTTTAGAATTAACAGATGCACACTATATATAAAATAGAAAATCAGCAAAGACATACTTTATAGCATAGGGAGCTCTACTCAGTATTCTGTAATAACCTAAATGGAAAAAGAATCTGTGAAAGAACAGATATACAGTAGTTAGGACTCAGTGTTTTCACTCCCACGGCCTGGGTTCAGTCCCTGGTTGGGGAACTAAGATCCCTCAAACCACATGAAACCATGTGGCATGGTGGAAAAGAAAAATAGGCAACCAAAAACAAGTAAATGCATTTTATCATTATTCCAAAAAAATAAAATGAGCTTATCCTGAGAGCTAAAATAGATTTTATATGTTGTAATGCGTTGTGAGAATTTAAAATCAATTCTGTATTGCCGTAGTACTAATCACTAGTGGCCTGATTTGGGGATGTTAGATTTGACTAACAGAACCAACTTCTTGTATTGGACCTCATAAGGGTGCAAAGGGCATTTAGAGTTAGTGTTGGTAGGTCAGGTCTAACCATCTTCACTTCCTTCCAGCTGGCTCCAGACTACGCACAATCCTTCTGTCTTCCCTCTCTGATGGCTATCTTAGCAGAAGACAAAAAGTAGGAGGCTATAGTTTTCTGCAGTGAGCTGTGTGCTGTGATCATGCTGCTAATCCACTTCCTTGGGGAAACAAGCTGTTGGGTCTGGTATACATCAGTATTAGGTTTCTTCCACTTATCTCTAGGTGATGTGTTATTAGGCTGGAAAAGGATCCAGATCTGATGTGAAAACTACATTTTTATCTTTCTGTAGAAATGAACCCCCCCTCCAAAAAAAAAAAAAAGATTTTAAGGCAGAAAAACTTAATTTTGAAGTATTTATTACATTTCTGTTTTGGGAGAGTATAGCCCTTATTCTTTCTGTGTTCGACTCTGAATTCACAGAAAGACAATAGTTAATTCTGAGTCATTTTTTTTAACCCGAAAAAGAAGGAAAGTTCCATTTCCAATTATAAATCTACTTTATGTATGTTGTTCTTAATATATTAATGAACTGCTGAGCTACTGCAAATGATAAAAGCAAGAAAACCTGTACAGCTGATTGACTTTGAAATTGAGAGCCCTGGAAAGCTAAAGTGAATTTTGGTAGAATTTCACTTATTTTTCAGTAAAAGGAAGACTTTTAAGTTCTGAGTATGCCTTTGAAGGCTTGCTTTTTGCACTGTCAAAAGCATGAATTCACTATGAATCTAACAATTGGTCTTAGTTAGATAATTGTTTTGACACATTAGTTTGTGATGCATTATTTCTCTTGACTGGTTTTGCAGCTCCAGTGTAAAGGTTGTACTTCAGTTCCTGTTGAGGTATGGATTTGGGGGAAGACTTGTCACTGGCCTGGATGAAATATGGTCCTCTGGATTTCTTTTTCCAGGTTCCCCATCACTCCTCCAAGAGTAAAAAGGTTGAGATTCATGGGGGATACAGTGTAGAGAAATTCAGGGTCCTTGAAAGTGAGGCCATTTGAGTCAGTGTTTGGATTTACTTGTTTCTCATGGTGTATCTCATTCAATACTGCTCTTGAAATAGCAACCACCCTGTTATTAGTAATTAAGCTGATAAAGATATTTTTAGGAAGGAATCTGAATGTCTGTAATATAAACTTTATTCCTTTTTTCCAAATAAGATATATTCAGCTTAATACTAACATGAAGGAATCTTAAAATTAAGTAATGTGCCTTGTTTGCCTGGATACTGAATCTCAGAAGTTAAAAAAATTGTCACTAAGAGGGAGTCTGTGTTCATATAACTGGTTTGAGACAATGGGGCATTTGAAATGTTAGCACTGTAGTGCCCAAAGCCACATTATCTGATTGATATTCCACCTATGATGGAAGTTACAGAACTTAAATGGGCTTCCCTGATAGCTCAGTTGGTAAAGAATCCGCCTGCCATACAGGAGACCCGGGTTCGATTCCTGGGTCGGGAAGATCCCCTGGAGAAGGGATAGGCTACCCACTCCAGTATTCTTGGGCTTCCCTTGTGGCTCAGCTGGTAAAGAATCCACTTGCAATGCGAGAGACCTGGATTCAATCCCTGGGTTGGGAAGATCCCCTGGAGAAGGGAAAGGCTACCCTCTCCAGTATTCTGGCCTGGAAAATTCCATGGATGGTATAGTCCATTATCTAATTGACATTCCACCTATGATGGAAGTTACAGAAGAATTTCCCTTAAAAAAACATGAACAAGATGTTATTGATGGTATTGATTCTTCTGAATATAGCAATGGGAGATGGTAAGGACTGGTCTCTACTTACATGCTGCCTATACTGTTTAGCAGGTATACAGGTGGCTGCTATATAGGATGGTTCTTAAGTTTGTTTATCTTCTTCTGCATCCTTTGCATAGATAAATAAATTCTGGTTTAAAGAATCTTTAATTTTCCTATGTTGTTCCAAAGATGGTCTCTGACATTATACATGTAGCCCTATATTTTCAGCCCATAGTCAAGGTCTATCAACATATAGAAAGGGGAGTAAAGCATCCATGGGACACTCTCCATGGGGTTCTAAGACTTGCTCCCTCTACTATGGAGAATTTTCCTTTACTAACTAGCAGAGCTAAATAATTGAATGGCAGTAGAGTGAGGTGGTAGAAAGTATGGTCTGTAGTTCCTAATGGATATGGGTTCAAATGCCTTCTCAGTCATTTACTTTCTGTGTGACTTTAAACATTTACTTACTAGGTCATTTGTTTATTTTTCCATCAATAAAGCAGAGATAATAATTTGTAGTTATCATAAGAGTTTGTTGAGAATTAAAAGTGATTAAGATTTAACCTTAACTGTTCAGCAAGTTTTAGGGCTCTAAAGAGAATGTTTCTTAGACTCATTTGGCTGGATATATACTAAAACTTCAATAATTGCACATCTTCTGAGTTATACTAGGCTGGGCTCTGCTGCAATAACAATCTCAAACCTTAGTAGTTTAAACCAACAGAAATACATCTCTTATACATGTTTTATATCCATCATTAGTTACCAGGAAGTGTGTTCATGGAGGTCGATTAAGGACTTTAAACAGTGACCATCTTGAATGTGCTGGTTTTGAATTAGAGAGAGAAGAGAGCTCTAGAGGATTTTGAACCAATGATTAGGAGCTTTAGGCCTGAAGCCACACACAGTATTTCTGTTCTCTACTAATTGGCCAGAGCTGGTCATATATCCCCTATACCCACACTTTACAGCATATGACGAGGCAGTCTAATCTGACAGTGTGTCCCCAGGGGAAGAATGAAATCCTGGCCAGCAGCACTAATGACTTCCATGTCTCTTTTCCAAGTAGCATATAACCTACAGCAAGAAGAAGTTAATTGGTCTTTTTCTCTTCCAGTTCTTCAAAATGCTGGTGTATTAATATTCTTCACCTCAACGACTAGAAGAAGGAAGAGAGTGTTAATTAGGCTAATTCCCCAAAAGAGATACTTGGCATTATATTATTGTTGGAGTTTTATGTAAGCATCCCTTCCTTTAAATATGTATGTATGTATTTATTTGGCTATGCTGAGTCTTCTTTGTTGCTGCTCAGGCTTTCTCTAGTTGTGGTCAGCAGGGGCTACTCTTGGTTGTGGAGCATGGGCTTCTCATTGCGATGGCCTCTCTTGTCACTGAGCTCAGGCTCGAGGTGCGTGGGTTTCAGTGGTTGCAGCGTGCAGGCTCGTAGCTGCAGCACAGGGGCCCACCTGCTCTGCGGCGTATGGAATCCTCCTAGACCAGGGATTGAACCTGCATCCCCCTGCATTGGCGGGCAGACTCACATCCACTGCATTACCAGGGAAGTCCCACATACCTTCCTTTGAACACCTGCTTCATTATTATCTGGAAAAAAGAAATAGGCTTAATTATTGTTTTTTCCTCTATTTGCCAAATGAAATTTCAGAGATCATCAGATATATTTTATCTAGGAATAATTGTGGTTTTAGTTTTGCCAGAAGATTGTAGTGACTTTGGGTGATACTAGCTAAACCTATGGTACTGTGATGAAGAGGCATTTTAAAATATAATCCCAAAATAATCCTTCATATAGAAAGTGGATTTGACAATTGGAATATTTTCAGCTGCGGGCGCTGGGTTTCTGCATGCACACAGATATGCAAATTCACATCCTCTTGTACTTGGTGATATTTATCCAAGAGCAGGGTGTTCTTTAGGCAAAGAAAACAGCTTAGTGAGGACTTAGCCTGTTTTGGAGCTTGGAAGGGAAGCTGTTTGGAAGTCTGGAGAGCAGAAACATAATGAACTGACATTTCAGGGAACTAGGAATTGCCAACCTAAACTTTATCAAACATGGTTAAATATCACTTTGGGACTGAGACATAACATATCAACCTCATGCCTGCAATTTTAGGTTCCATATTTTGTAAGAGATGTAGTTGCCAGATAAAATATGAGATACTTGGTTAAATTTGAATTTCTGATAACACAGTGAATAATTTTGTAGTATAAGTATGTCCCATGTAGATAATGCTTTGAACAGGAACAGGAATTTGTGCAAGCAGTTATCTACATGGGGTATACTTATACAACAGTATTATTCATTGTGTATCTGAAATTCAAATTTAACTGGA
The DNA here is from genome assembly GCF_000754665.1 of Bison bison bison. Lineage (NCBI taxonomy): Eukaryota > Metazoa > Chordata > Mammalia > Artiodactyla > Bovidae > Bison > Bison bison. Next base: position 195,938 of record NW_011494688.1, on the reverse strand, counting down.
CATTAAGTGTTTTTATTTACTAATACAGTGACTGTATTAAGAATGAATGGCGTGAACATTTAACCTCGCTCACCTCTTCCAAGGTAGAAGTAGCTAGTTGCTATATGTAGCCTGAGAGTATCAGGATTAATTTTTTGTTTTTAGTTTGATCCTTCTAGGACAGTTAAAACAAGCAAAGGAAGGGAACTCAGCAGCTTGTCTACATTTTGAGGCTTATTGCTGTATTTATTTTACATCTCCAGCAATTTTCAAGCAATTTGAAGCATTCTGAAAAAAAGCAGTCCCCTTTCTTGGGATGATACAGTCTTAAAAACTGGATGGAAATGCAAAAGACTTTGAAAAATCTGCCCTGGAAGCCTGCAGATTATCTGCAGGACCCTCCTTGCCATGAGCAGTGACTGTCATCAAGTCAATAGGAAGGCTGACTTTGAGCCTGTTTCCAAATTAAATTTATAAAAAGCAGCATGACTGATGTCAGTTGCAGACAGAACAGTAGCACCGTGTTTTGAGCATTAATCCTACTGGAGATAAGCAACCAGACAGAGGACTGCCGCCTTGAATATTGCTGCTCTAGACTGAGGCTAGTGCCATATGTAAGAATGGCTTTCCTGTCTAAGCATTTCTTCATTATGTAATTGACTGAGTCTAGCAGAAGTAACTAGTGATCTTTGAGCTGTGATGGCACTTGGCCTTCCCACCCAACCAAACCCTGCTTGGTTTTGTTATAAATCTTTTTTTAATAGCTGAGCCTTCTGCAACATTTACTGTTTGATAAGTTGTAAGCCACAGTTAAGGGATTTCTTGCAGGAATGTAGATGTTCAACTCTGCTTCTTTTGTTCCTAAACATGGTGAACTACGGTATGATGATTGCTTGTCTCGGTCATGTTACCATGAGCCAGGGAAATTTCCAGTAGAAAAGGTCATCCTAGTGTTAGATTTTCACTTTTCAGCTGAAACTAACATTAAATGACCAGAGGGATACTATCAAGGTTTAAAAAGCTCTCTTAATCAGCCTGCTAGTGTGGTGGGGGTTAGTGGTTGGCTTTCAGTGTGTTTTAATCCAGAAAGCACTAACGGTACTGAAGGTATGACCTACCAGATTTAAAATCCACCAGGGGAAAAATCAGTGAGTGTTGTTCTCATAGAAAGGCACGCTCCCTTCCCCTTCCCCCACTCGTTTCTTTGTCTTCTCTCTACTGCCTTCTCAGGTGTATTGAAACTGACATTTGATTTAACCTGGTCCAGATACCACTCCCTTTGAAAGACGAGAGGACGGAACAAAAGACTGCATTAGTTTGCCTCTAAATAAAAAACAGGCAGATACTCATGATTTAAGGCTCCTTTTAAAATGTTGTTTGTTTTTTTAGCTGGCTACTTACAGACTTTAACAACTGTAATCTTTTCTATCTGATATGAAACATCAAGATGGAAACAGAGAGAAAAATTAAAACACAATACCCTATTAAATCTCTGACTATCTCACTTCCACCTTATGCTAAAAAAGAGGATGGGACCGCAGTGATTGGTTCCCAGTGTGATAGAGAGCCTGGAAGAACCAGGGTTTGGATGTTAGATCTTTCCCTGGGCCGATGGAAGGGCAGGAATCCAGTGAGCTCTGCCATCGCTCTCATAGTCTTGAGTCTCCAGGGTTTAGAAGCAAGTGAGGGTCCCAGCAGATACTGTGATGGGCTTGAAGTAGGTATCAGGATGAGAGGGCAGCAGAGTGCTCACCCTAGTAAAAGAAACAGGGACCTCATCTCTGGCAGTAGAGATAAAATTCTAAGTGAAAAACAGTGACAGTCTTCTCAGATGCTATTTTTAAAAGACTTTTTTTTTTTTTTAAATCAGAAAATACAGTAGCTACAACTGTACTTGAGCATTATTTTCCTGCCATTGAAAAAATTTCATTATTTGATTAAACTTTCTTCAGTGACACTTCTAGAATTTATTACAGTGTCTGATTGCAGTGCTATAACTGATCACATTTTATTGTTGGCTAGGGTACTTTTTGGCTTCCTCTTCTTACTTGTGAGCTAATTATGAACAGCAGTTTATCTCAGAGTCTTTTAAAAGTTGTATTCTTTGGAAGGAGGTTTTTCCATTGCAAATAATACTGAAGAACATACAAATTATTTTTGTTTTTAACACACATACAAATTATTCTCTATTTCTAAATGGATGATTTTAAAGTCATCTTGGTTTTGCCTTAGCAATTTCGGGACCTACATTCTATTTCAAAGATGCCTTATCTATGCAGACTAACCTAGCCTTTTCTTTCACTTCCCAGACTGTTGGTTTCGATAATAATTACTTCATGAGCAACACCATCCATCAGGTTTGCTTGATTTGCCAAAATATGCTCAGTAACATGGTGTTTCATCAGTGATGCTGGACTCATATGCCACAGCGGCCTCTGTTTCCTCTCTTATAACTCGAGGAGTGTAATGGGGTTCATAGTATCTCCCCCAAATTCATGTCCATGTGGAACTTTGAATGTATCCTTACTTGAAAATATGGTTATTGCAGAATGTAATTAAGGTAAGAATTCAGATGAAATTATCATGGTTATAGGAGGGAACCCTAAAACCATTGAATGGTGTCCTTCTAAGAAGGGAGGGGGCACAGAGAGACAGAGGGAAGAGGCCATGGCAAGACGGAGGCAAGAGATTGGAGTGATGCTGCCACAAACCAGAGCACTCCAGGAGCCTCCTGGCCTAGAAAAGCAAGGAAGGATTCTCCCCGAGAGCCTTTGGAGAGAGCAAGGCCCTGCTGACACCTGGATTTTGGACTTCTGGCCCCCACCACCGTGAGAGAATAAGTGCTGTTTAAAGCCACCAAATTAGGTTAATTTTTACAGCCGCCCTAGGAAGGGGACACAAGAGACTTGCTGAAGTTAGATTGTGTTAGGCTGGCTTCTCTGTGCTCCTGGGGAACTGGTCAGAGACAGTCCAGGTGGATGTGAGGCGCCGAGCAGACCGGCAGGGCAGAGATGCAGGTAGAGGGTGTTATGACTGAGAACCAGTCACTGTAGTGGGGCCCGCATGGGGTTCAGAGACAGGAGCAAGGAAGACACTCAGAGTAACACTTCAGAGTGGCAGTTGCAGCAAGACACATCTGTTGCTGTGTTATGCACATGGACTATCCTTTTCCTTGACAGAGGACAGAATGGGCCCCAGATCCTGTTAGAGCCAAACCTGACACCGGCCAAGGGGCAGATGGACTCTTCCATGGGTGGGGCGAGGGGACAAAGTGGCTCATCACACAAACCAGTGGGGTAGCTGGAAGTTTCTGAATGTACACTCCAGTGTTCACTACACACAGTTGCTTAGCTAGACAGCTAGCTAGCTAAGTCGCTTCAGTTGTGTCCGACTCTGTGCGACCCCATAGACGGCAGCCCACCAGGCTCCCCCGTCCCTGGGATTCTCCAGGCAAGAACACTGGAGTAGGTTGCCATTTCCTTCTCCAATGCATGAAAGGGAAAAGTGAAAGTGAAGTCGTCTATTCCATGCATTTTTAGAAGTAGACAGTGGATGAGCTGAAAGCTCATCCTAAAGCCCAGGGTGTTGCTCCCAGGTGTCCTTTTTTGCTGGTATCACTGCAGCAACCCTCGTTCCGAACTTCTGGGTGGCACCTGGAGAGCTGTACTAATTATGAAAATATTACTTCTGTGGTAATGACCATGCACAGCCTTGTCTTTTTAAATCTATTGAGAAATAAGTAAGCTTAATTGTGTACATCAAAGTGTACAGTGTGATGGTTTAGATTACGTACACATTGTGGAATGATTGCCAAGGTCAAGAGAATTAATACATCTATCACCTCACATAGTTAGAACTCTGTGTGTGTGTGTGTGTGAGATGGGAACGCTTTTTCTTAAGATCTGCTTAGCTTTCAAATATACAATGCTGTATTTTAAAAAATTTTTTATTAAAGTACCCAAAATACTTTATATATATATAATTTTTCATGTTCTTTTCCATTACAGTTTAGCACAGGATGTTGAATATAGTTCCCTTGCTATACGGTTGGACATTTTTGTTTGTCCATCCTGTATGTAATAGTTTACTTCTGCTAATCCCAAACTCCCAATCCTTCCTTCCCTTCCCCACACCTGGCAACCAAAAATCTATTTTCCTTGTCTGTGAGTCTGTTTGTGTTTCGTAGATATGTTTGTGTCATACTTTAGATTCTACATGTAAGTGGTGTCATATGGAATTTGTCTTTCTCTTTCTGACTTATCTCACTTCATGTGATAATTTCTGAGTCCATCCATGTTCCTGCAAATGGCATTATTTCATTCTTTTTGATGACTGAGTAATACTCCATCGGGTCTGTGGTTGTGTATGTATATATACATATATACACACATACATACGTATGTATATCTCACATCTTTATTCATTCATCTGTTGATAGACACTTCGGTTGTTTTCATGTCTTGGCTATTGCAGATGGTGCTGCTAGGAACATAGGGGTTCATGTATCTTTTCGACTTGTAATTTTGTTTGGATATATGCCCAGGAATGGGATTATTGGATCGTATGGTAGCTAGCTCTATTTTTAGTTTCTTGAGGAATCCTCATACTGTCTTCCATAGTGGCTATACCAATTTATATTCCTACCAACAGTGCAGTAGGGTTCCCATTTCTCCACACTGTCTCCAGCATTTATTATTTGTGGACTTTTTAATGATGGCCATTATAACTGGTACAACCCTGTGTTATTAAACTAGAATCACCATGGGCACAGCCTGATTGTAAGTGCTTTATCATAATAATAAATTTATATATAATATTTATATGATATTTAGAATACAATAAGTAATATGTTTATATAATAATTCTTTTATTTCTTGTAACAACCTGTGAGGTGCTGGTACTCTTATTCCTTTTTACATAAGAGGAAACTGAGGCACAGAGAAGCTAAGTAACTTGCTCAAGGTTCCAGAAATGGTATGATTGACTGAATGGTATTACTGATGATTATATTAAAATTTATTTATATTTTTTATTGATTGAAGAGTGGATTAACCACATTTGGGCCCATCAATATGCACAGCAAATAGGTTGCTGCAGATTTTTAATGGGTTGAGTGCCTTGGAGGATAAGACCTGATTGGGCTCAAGAAAAGGAGAGATCCAACATTCTTCTTACTTGTTGGAATAAGAAGACTATATAATTTTTAATAAAAGAATCAATTGCAGAGGGATTTCCTGGCCCTTACTGAGGAGTGATGGGAAAGAAATAGAGATATTTTAGTGGCATATTTTCGTCATTAATGAGAGGGCCCTTTGTCGGGTGAGTGCTCTGGTTTGGATGCTGGTTGGTATGTTTCCTATGACTTAATTTTTTCAGGCGGTGCGGGAATGCTTTCCTTAGGCCATCCTGTGTCACTGGGGCCATCTTGTTTGCATGCAAGCACACGAGCAGAGTGGCAAGACAATCAGCTGCCACTTTCCTGCAAGTAGATGTTGCTGTCTGATTTTGGGTTCCTGGAAACTTGCCACCTTGGGGAAGCTGAGGCATGTTGATGATCCCTCTTTTAGGCTTAATAGTCACATCAGAAGTGGAAAATTGGCTCTAAAATAATTAGAAACCAGGTAGAATATATAATCTTCAAGCTTTAATTTTTAAAATTAAAAATATACAGTAGAGGCTCCAAGTCCTAACCACTGGACCACCAGGGAATTCCCAAGCCAGGCTTTCTTAACATCACAGATGTTGCTGACACTTTGTACTGGGTGCTGGCTTATCGTCCACCATGGCCGTGGGTAGATGGCAAGAGGCAGAGCTTTTGACCTTCAGATCAGGCTGTGAACAGAGTGATGCATGACCCTCTCTTTCTTCCTTAGTGGTGGGCATTAAGGTGCCTCTGCGGGGAAGGCCCTGGACCAGAGTAATTGTGGACTGCTTTGCTTGAGGCAAATGCATTGTTACTAGGGAGAGGTTGACAGGAGCCGGTGGGATCTCTATAGTTCCCTGGGTGAGAGCACAACCTCTCTCTGTTTGTACTTGGGTCCCAGTTCAGTTCAGTCGTTCAGTTGTGTCCGACTCTTTGCGACCCCATGAATCGCAGCACGCCAGGCCTCCCTGTCCATCACCAACTCCTAGAGTTGACTCAGACTCACATCCATCGAGTCAGTGATGCCATCCAGCCATCTCATCCTCTGTCATCCCCTTCTCCTCCTGCCCTCAATCCCTCCCAGCATCAGAGTCTTTTCCAATGAGTCAACTCTTGGCATGAGGTGGCCAAAGTACTGGAGTTTCAGCTTTAGCATCATTCCTTCCAAAGAAATCCCAGGGCTGATCTCCTTCAGAATGGACTGGTTGGATCTCCTTGCAGTCCAAGGGACTCTCAAGAGTCTTCTCCAACATCACAGTTCAAAAGCCTCAATTCTTCGGTGCTCAGCCTTCTTCACAGTCCAACTCTCACATCCATACATGACCACAGGAAAAACCATAGCCTTGACTAGACGGACCTTTGTTGGCAAAGTTATGTCTCTGCTTTTCAATATGCTATCTAGGTTGGTCATAACTTTCCTTCCAAGGAGTAAGCGTCTTTTAATTTCATGGCTGCAGTCACCATCTGCAGTGATTTCGGAGCCCTCCAAAATAAAGTCGGACACTGTTTCCACTGTTTTCCCATGTATTTCCCATGAAGTGACTTGGGTCCCAGTAAGCCCCTTAAGTTTGCCCATAAGTGAAGTGGTATCCTCTGCTGATAAGGTTGTTCAAGGATTAAGTGAGATAATCCCATAAAATACTTACTGGGATGCCTGGTACATAGTAAAATCTCAATAAATACTAGAATGTCAGCTCTGGGTATGGTTCTTATATCCTAATACATTGTTGTAATGGAATAAAAAGTTCCTATCCTTTTTGGAAGACTGACTGTGACCATGGTTACTGGTAACCATCAGAACCTGTTTTTAGATTTGTTTAAACTGATCGATAACAATAGTCATTCATGCTTCGGGAAGCTAACTGATCAGTGACAGCAGCCCCCGCACCCCACTAACACACCTAGTTATAAAGCCAGTCAGCAGTGGCTCTATTCAAATGAGCTGGTCAACTCTTCTCTCTACAGCTTTGCTTTTGCACCTAGAGATCAACTAATGCCTTCACATTCCAGCCGCTGGAAGTTTCCCAACCCTTAAACTTAAAGGATCTCCACACCCTGCACAAGACCAGCTCTCCCTGCGCTGCTCGGGGGAAGAGTCTGCTAAGAGTGCAGTTCTCCCATGCTTGGCAGGTTGTCAATTCGGCTTTTTGTTCAGATACTGAGTGGAGATCTCCACCTTCAACAGGGGAGCAGTGTGTACACAGGATCACAAAGATGGGGTTGCATGCAGTCTGAGTTGAGGGAACACACTGTGAGTGGAGACCTGAGTGATGCTGAGCTGTTGCCCCGTTTGTCACCCATGGCCATGGATGTGTGAAGGGTGGGGTGTTGGAAATGAAGAGAGGCACAGTTTGTAGCGGCTGGATTGTAAGCGCCCCAGATTCTGGCCTAAGGAGTTCTCCCGTTCTGGTGCTTTACAAATATATTTCTATCTTTCTGAGTCCTTCAGAAGAGACTGATATTTTTTCCCATAAGAGGGCGTTTCTTTGAAATCTCCCTGCAGGGGATATTTGTCATTCTATCTTGGCTGCCCAGCATCTGAACTGTGTTCTTGGGCTTGGAGAATTTCTCCCTGGAGAGAAAAAAAGCAGGATTTTTTTCCCACCCTCGGAGCTGAAAATGCCAGTATTTGCTTTTCCAGCCTCCCTTTCAGCTAGGACATGGGCAAAGCATGCGGTGGAGGCCGATGTAACAGGAGGTGAGAACTGGGCTGTGCGTGGTGGTGCCCATTGCTGGGATGTGGGTAAGTGTTGCATGCCGTATAATCCATTGCTCTTCATCAGTCCAGAAATTCCCAACATTTAGTGGTGCTGAGATCTGGGCGATCCTGACAATCAGTGTTGTGACACAGTTCAATAAGCTGTTTTTTTTTTTAAAGTATTTACTTATCTTTGGCTGAGCTGGGTCTTCACTGAGGCATGTAGACTTTCTCTAGGTGCGGCGACCAGGGGCTACACTCCACCTCCAGTCCCAAGGCATCTCCTTGCGGTGGCGTCTTTTGTTGCGGAGCACAGGCTCTAGGCACGCGAGCTTCAGTGGTTACAGACAGGCTCAGTGGTTGTGCCACGCAGGCTTAGTTGCTCTGCTGCGTGTGGGGTCTTCCCAGACTAGGGATTAAACCCATGTCCTCTGCATTGGCAAGTGGATTCTTAACCATTGGACCACCAGGGAAGTCCCTCAATAAGCTGCTTTATCTACTTTTTTCCTTAAAAAAATAAAGTAGTAATGTAATGGTCTTAAGGTCAGCAGCACTGGGGATGCTCAGTGGTGGCAGATGTTGTCCATGTTGAACCAGTTTTGAACACAGTTTTGGCTTTGTAGCCCCACATCTGGTTCTCCAGTCCTTTGGGTTATTTGGCGAGCTTCCCAAGAAATTAATTCTTTGATTAAATCAAATTAAAGAATCCTGACTGGTAAATGCATGTCATCTTAAAAAGTCTTCAGTGGCTTTTATGGAAGCAGGGTTTTTTATCCCTAAATCTTCACTTAAATTTGATGTCCCAAGAAGCTACACCATGTTAATAGCTCATTATTCAACAAGTATTTATTGATAACCTCTGTGTGATATTATGGAGAATGAGCTCATAGAGGAGCTTTTATTCCAACATATATCTGTGGGTTTGCATCCCCCTGCAAAGCACCTAATACCTGCCTTTCCTATCCTGGGGAATTTGATCCAGGTGAAGAAGCACAGTGCAGGCAGTGGAGAGCTGATAGATGCTTTAACCTAAGAAAGTGATGTGACCTGGTTTGTAGAATTGCTTCTTAGGCAGTTTTTTAGTTATCATCATCATTCAGTTGGTAGAACCCTGTCTCCCTTCAGGGTTTCCTGTATCTTGAAGTTCTATGGAAACAAATGTGGAGCTATGACTTTTAGGTTTGTTGAGGCCAGATGCTCCAAATGCTTTTGAGTTCATATGTTCTGGGTTTAAGCTCTTTCTTCATTCCAGATAATTGCTGGGCTTTCAAATTAAAAACTTCCTCAGCATGAGTTGTACCACAATAAATATTTGGGTCTAACAGATCCTTTGACTTTTCCCAGGTCCACATAAAAACTTTTTCATGAGATACTTGAACTATTCAGGTCAGTGCACATGTGTCATCTGATCTCACTGAGCAGAAGGAAACATTCTTTCTAAATGGACCCCTCCTTTGAAGCAAAAACTTTACATGTTCTACTGTGGCTGCTGAAAGACTTAGAAATAACAGTCCTAGTTTATCCGTCTAAGTTCATTGAGAAATTAGACACAGAGACTGCTAGTGGGGCCTTTGATAAGCCAAGCCTCGGTTGTGGAGAGTTGGTCTTGGTTTGTACTAATGTTGTAGGTGGAGATTTCTAAGCAGGAGCTAATACTTGGCTCCTTTATGGGCGCCCCTAAAGTCTGGCATCTGGAGTATTACCCAGCAAAGCTGCTGTCCAAGACTTGGCTTCTTTTGTCCATAAGTGGACCAGAAGGCATAATGCAAGTGCATGTTAGATATTCACAACATACCACTGTTTTGGATGTGTCTGTTCTCTTCAGCTGTCTTAAAATAATTTTCTTATGGAGATTTATTTTCTTCCTGCTGTTATTTTAAATTTGAGTTTAGTGTAGTATATAGTATTTCATTTTCACTTTAGTTTATTTTAATTCCAGCTATAAAATGCTTTTTAAAATAAATTTCTGTGAAATTAAAATCCATCCAGGCATTTCTGGTTTCTGAGGTAGCATTATTTTTTTTCCTTCCACTGCCTTCTACAACCTCCCTCAAAAGAAAAAAAGAAGTCTATAAGTGAACCACATGTTTTAAATATGGGCGAGATCTGATGCTTCCACAAAGTCTTTAAAAGGAGAATATTGGAATGACATAATGGTCCTTCCTGTTAACTCTTCCACATATTGTGAGAACAATTAGACTTTCCTAAAAGTCCTCCATGACTATTTCAACAGGACGAAAGACACCTATTTCCTTATTAATACAAGACTGTGCTTAGTGCCCCATGCTGAAAGCTGTGAAACACTTTTGCCCAATGCTGTTTTGTTCAGTAGTTGGATAGCAGTTCAGTGTTCTATAGGAAGATCTAAAGTTTTCATTTGTTCAGAATTTGTAAGAAAACTTCTGGGTTGAATTTGACATGACCATCAGCTATGAAAAACTGTTATAGACATAATAATGAAGCAGATAGAATTATAATGGTTATAATATTACAACATTATTATAAACATTATAATAATAATGTGTGAAACTCTTTCCAAGTACTTAGATGCCCTTATTTAAGGAAAAATACTTGATAAGTCATGCTAATGGATGGGAAAACAGTTTGAGAAGTTTACATACTGAAAATGCAAGCTGCTGTTAGTGTTTGACAGTTTTCTTATTTATTCACTAAAACAGCCGTTCAAGGCCCTTCCCTAGGCCAAACTCTCTTAGCCTCATTCCAGTTACAGAGATGAATGAGCATGCAAGCAATGAGACACTGGCATTTCAGTACAAATATTTAGTTTTTCTATGTTGCAGAAATGTGTGTGTGTGTGTGTGTGTATGTTTAGAGTTCCCAAATTTGCAAAAGAGTGATCCTCAGAATCTGGTGCTTGGTGGACATGTTATGACTGAGTAAGTGAATCAATAAATATTTTGTATGGTGCTGGAACACTTTGAGAGACTGAAAAAAATGCGAGACACAGACATCCGCCATTGGGGTGCTTGCTTACATTTTAACTTGAGGAGCATAAGCTAAGCACAGAGATTCTGCATATATTGTGAAACAAGACCATACAGCATTAAACTTACAGAGAAGAGTCCAGAAGGAGAGAGACAGGGCTGTTGATGTGGCCTAAAGTCATCAGAGGACACAGGATTGAAGGGGGACCACTCAGGATCCTTGGGATGTGGCATGGACTGCATATGCGTATACCTCCCAAATGTGTACGTTGAAGCCCTAGTCTCTAACGTGATAAAAATTGGAGTTGGAGCTTTTGGGAGACGGATTAGTGCCCTTGTAAAAGGTCCGTCTAGTCAAGGCTATGGTTTTTCCTGTGGTCATGTATGGATGTGAGAGTGGGACTGTGAAGAAAGCTGAGCGCCGAAGAATTGATGCTTTTGATCTGT
>NW_011494688.1:184148-184626 GCF_000754665.1 Bison bison bison | reverse complement strand
TTCTTGGGCTTCCCTTGTGGCTCAGCTGGTAAAGAATCCACTTGCAATGCGAGAGACCTGGATTCAATCCCTGGGTTGGGAAGATCCCCTGGAGAAGGGAAAGGCTACCCTCTCCAGTATTCTGGCCTGGAAAATTCCATGGATGGTATAGTCCATTATCTAATTGACATTCCACCTATGATGGAAGTTACAGAAGAATTTCCCTTAAAAAAACATGAACAAGATGTTATTGATGGTATTGATTCTTCTGAATATAGCAATGGGAGATGGTAAGGACTGGTCTCTACTTACATGCTGCCTATACTGTTTAGCAGGTATACAGGTGGCTGCTATATAGGATGGTTCTTAAGTTTGTTTATCTTCTTCTGCATCCTTTGCATAGATAAATAAATTCTGGTTTAAAGAATCTTTAATTTTCCTATGTTGTTCCAAAGATGGTCTCTGACATTATACATGTAGCCCTATATTTTCAGCCCAT
>NW_011494688.1:159629-184048 GCF_000754665.1 Bison bison bison | reverse complement strand
TTGACTCATTGGAAAAGACCCTGATGCTGGGAGGGATTGGGGGCAGGAGGAGAAGGGGACGACAGAGGATGAGATGGCTGGATGGCATCACCGATTCGATGCACATGAGTTTGGGTGAACTCTGGGAGTTGGTGATAGACAGGGAGGCCTGGCGTGCTGTGATTCATGGGGTCTCAAAGAGTTGGACACGACTGAGTGACTGAATGGAACTGAACTGAAGAAGAGATGAGAGGGTTTGCTTCCCCTCTCTCTGCCATTAAAGGACACAGCAAGAAGGCTTCCATCTGTAAACCAGGAAGGGGGCCCTCACTAGGAACCCAGCTGGCTGGCCTCTTGGACTTTCCAGACTCCAGAACAGTGAGAAATAAATCTCTGTTGTTTAAGCTACTCAGTGTATGGTATTTGTGTTACATCAGCCTGAACGGACTAAGACAGGATATAAATAAGATGGAAATAAGGCAAACATGCCGGGAATGAAGTACTGCATTGAGAGGACAAAAGATATGAGTTGGTATCCCTCAGGGCACAGAGGGATCTTCTCAGAAGATGCCGTGTGTCTTGTGGTACCCTTAGGCTTATTGGTTTGATCATCTGTTGTTACAATACAAAGTCGGAAATGGGGAGAAATCTGTATTGACTTTGCAAAAGCTAGAACGTTCTTCTTCTCTTTTTTTCCTTCCTCCTCCTCCTCCTCTCTCTCTCTCTTTCTCTCTCTCTCTTTTTTTTTTCCGCTGTTGTTGTTTTTCTGAGTGAAAATCTGCTTTGTGTTTGACTATGGTCCCATGGCTAGACCTACCCATGGCACTATAGAGTAAATACTATTTGAGTAAGTAGCTATCAAGGAATGAGTTTATTAATAATAAGAATAGGAAGGCCTCCTTTGCCACCATTGAATATGAAACTTTTTCTGAGTTTGAGGATCCCTAACTTTTCTTTGTTCTTGACATTAGTGGGGAAGCTTGAGGAGCTGGGGTCATTTTTGTGATCATAATTTTGGATTTTTCTCATGACTGCTCTGGGAATAGAAGAATAATTTGATTCTTGCTAAACTAAATAAAATAAACAAGGGAGCTTGTGAAATGAAGCACTGGGGGATATTTGGAAGCAAAGAATAACAGACATAGTTACATAATTTCAGAAAATAACATGGTAGAGTTTCCATATCAACAGGCTGTTCACTTTGTCTGTTAAAAGGGGAATAAAAGGTTTTTTCCTGGGAAGGAAATTTTCTATAGTAAGAAAGAGGCATCTAAAGGAGTTTAAAACTTAACTCAAAGGGAGATGATTTAAAATATTCATCAATATTTAATTTATATTCAAATCACAGCAATTAGAACTGATTCTTAAAATGATAGTCAACTTTTAAAGTCAGAATGAGGCACTGCTGCTGCTGCTAAGTCACTTCAGTCGTGTCTGACTAGCTTCTGGCATAGGCTAGAGAGGCAGTGGGGCAGTGAAGAGAGCGTAGACTTGAGGAAGGCACCATCATGCCTTTCTTTCGTATCTCTGCATTGTGAGTATGACCAGGTTCTAGCAAGAAGGCTTATGCTTGTGTCACCATATGTATAGGTGCTGACTCACTACTCCTGTTGCCCCGTTCAGGCATGATTTTTGATACCTTGCTGATGGAAATTGTATGTCTTTATTAAAATTTAACATACCTAGACTGTAAGAAACAGTGGCATCTATTTTAAAGAACATTATAACATTTTCAGACAAAAGCCATATGATTAAGTGCACTTTTACTAATATTGATTGTTTCTTTTATTGCCTTACCCTGATTTTCCTCACAGGGTTAAAATCATGGACCATTACAGAAAAATAAGGCAAAAGCGGATTTAGATGATAAGCCTCCTTCTCTCTGCATTTTCTTCCCATTTCTCTTACTTGATCTTCTTGGCAGTTTCCTTCCCATCTGCCTGTCTCTTAAAAATCTGTAAAATGAAATATTCTTATTTTAAATTATTGAAACAATACATACTCATAAAACAATTAAAAAAATAGAGTATTTATTAACATGTCCCATATTAAACAAATAAATATATGCACACATATTTGATCTTCTCCTCCACCTTTTCTATGGGCTCTCACGGTTTTTTGTTTCTTTGTTTTGGCAACACCTGTGGAATCTTAGTTCCCTGTCCGTCAGTCAGTTCAGTTCAGTTCAGTCGCTCAGTCATGTCCGAATCTGCGACCCCATGGGCTGCAGCACGCCAGGCTTCCCTGTGCATCACCAACTCCTGGAGGTTGCTCAGACTCATGTCCATTGAGTCAGCAGTGCCATCCAACCATCTCATCCTCTAATGTCCCCTCTTCCTCCTGCCTTCAATCTTTTCCAGCATCAGGGTCTTTTCCATTCAGTTAGTTCTTCACATGAGGTGGCCAAAGTACTGGAGTTTCAGCTTCAGCATCAGTCCTTCCAATGAATATTCAGGACTGATTTCCTTTAGGATCTCCTTTTGGATCTCCTTGCAGTCCAAGGGACTCTCAAGAGTCTTCTCCAATACCACAGTTCAAAAGCATTAATTCTTCAGTGCTCAGCTTTCTTTATGGTCCAACTCTCACATCCATACATGACTACTGGAAAAACCATAGCTTTGACTAGATGGACCCTTTGTTAGTAAAATAATATCTCTGTTTTTTAAATATGCTGCCTAGGTTGGTCATAAACTTTTCTTCCAAGGAGCAAGCGTCTTTTAATTTCATGGCTGCAGTCACCATCTGCAGTGATGTTGGAGCCCAAGAAAATAAAGTCTCTCACTGCTTCCATTGTTTCCCCATCTATTTGCCATGAAGTGTTGGGACCAGATGCCATGATCTTAGTTGTCTGAATGTTGAATTTTAAGCCAACTTTTTCACTTTCCTCTTTCACTTTCATCAAGAGGCTCTTTATTTCCTCTTTGCTTTCTGCCATACGGGTGGTATCATTGGCATATCTGAGGTTATTGATATTTCTCCCGGCCATCTTGATTCCAACTTGTGCTTCATACAGTCTGGCATTTCTCATGATGTACTCTGCACATAAGTTAAATAAGCAGGGTGACAATATACAGCCTTAAATTACTCTTTTCCTGATTTGGAACCAGTCTGTTGTTCCATGTACAGTTCTAACTGTTGCTTCTTGACCTGCATGCATTATTTCTCAGGAGACAGGTCAGGTGGTCTGGTACTCCCATCTCTTTAAGAATGTTCCACAATTTATTGTTATCCACACAGTCAAAGGCTTTGGCGTAGTCAATAAAGCAGAAGTAGATGTTTTTCTGGAGCTCTGTTGATTTTTTGATGATCCAGCGAATGTTGGCAATTTGATCTCTGGTTCCTCTGCCTTTTCTAAATCCAGCTTGAACATCTGGAAGTTCTCAGTTCACGTACTGTTGAAGCCTGGCTTGGAGAATTTTGAGCATTACTTTGCTAGCATGTGAAATGAATGCAATTGTGCAGTGGTTTAAACATTCTTTGGCTTTGCCTTTCTTTGGAATGGAATGAAAACTGACCTTTTCCAGTCCTGTGGCCACTGCTTGTGTTTTCCAAATTTGCTGGCATATTGAGTGCAGCACTTTAACAGCATCATCTTGTAGGAGTTGAACTAGCTAAACTGGGATTCCATCACCTCCACTAGCTTTGTTCCTAATGATGCTTCCTAAGGCCCACTGGACTTCACATTCCAGGATGTCTGGCTGTAGGTGAGTGATCACACCATCGTGGTTATCTGAGTCATGAAGATCTTTTTTGTATAGTTCTTCTGTGTATTCCTGCCAACTCTTCTTAATATCTTCTGCTTCTGTTAGTTCCATACCATTTCTGTTCTTTATTGTGTCCATCTTTGTATGAAATGTTCCCTTGGAATCTCTGATGTTCTTGAAGAGATCTCTAGTCTTTCTCATTCTATTGTTTTCCTCTATTTCTTTGCATACATTATTGGCTTTCTTTTTTTTTTTAATTTTATTTTATTTTTAAACTTTACATAATTGTATTAGTTTTGCCAAATATCAAAATGAATCCACCACAGGTATACATGTGTTCCCCATCCTGAACCCTCCTCCCTCCTCCCTCCCCATACCATTCTTATCTCTTGTTGCTATTCTTTGTAACTCCACATTCAAATGGGTATATCTTTCCTTTTCTCCTTTGCCTTTAGCGTCTCTTCTTTTCTCAGCTATTTGTAAGCCTCCTCAGACAACCATTTTGCATTTTTGCATTTCTTTTTCATAGGGATGGTCTTGATCACTGCCTCCTGTACAATGACACAAACCTCTGTCCACAGTTCTTCAGGCACTCTGTCTATATGATCTAATCCTTTGAATCGGTTTGTCACTTCCACTGTATAATTATAAGGGATTTGATTTAGGTCATACCTGAATGGTCTAGTGGTTTTCCCTACTTTCTTCAATTTCAGTCTGAATTTGGCAATAAGGAGTTCATGATCTGAGCCACAGTCAGCTCCCAGTCTTGTTTTTGCTGACTGTATAGAGGTTCTCCATCTTTGGCTGCAAGGAATATAATCAATCTGATTTCGGTGTTGACCATCTGATGATATCCATGAGTAGAGTCTTCTCTTGTGTTGATGGAATAGGACATTTGCTATGACCAGTGTGGTCTCCTGGCAAAACTCTGTTAGCCTTTGTCCTGCTTCATTTTGTACTCCAAGGCCAAATTTGCCTCTTGTTCCAGGTATCTCTTGACTTCCTACCTTTGCATTCCAGTCCCCTATAATGAAAAGGGCATCTTTTTTGGGTGTTAGTTTTAGAAGGTCTTGTAGGTCTTCATAGAACTGTTCAACTTCAGTTTCTTCAGCATTGCTGGTTGGGGCATAGACTTGCATTGCTATGATGTTGAATGGTTTGCCTTGGAAATGAACAGAGATCATTCGGTCATTTTTGAGATTGCATCCAAGTACTGCATTTTGGACTCTTTTATTGACTCTGAGGGCTACTCCATTTCTTCTAAGGGATTCTTGCCCACAGTAGTAGATATAATGGTCATCTGAGTTAAATTCACCCATTCCAGTCCATTTTAGTTCACTGATTCCTAAAATGTCGGCGTTCTCTCTTGCCATCTCCTGTTTGACCACTTTCAATTTGCCTTGATTCATGGACCTAACATTCCAGGTTCCTATGCAATATTGCTCTTTATAGCATCCGACCTTGCTTCCATTACCAGTCAGATCCACAACTGGGTGTTGTTTTCGCTTTAGCTCTGTCTCTCTATTCTTTCTGGAGTTATTTCTCCACTGATCTCCAGTAGCATATTGGGCACCTACCAACCTGGGGAGTTCATCTTTCAGTTACCTACCTTTTTTCCTTTTCTTACTGTTCATGGGGTTCTCAAGGCAAGAATACTGAAGTGGTTTGCCATTCCCTTCTCCAGTGGACCATGTTTTGTCAGTTTGGTGATCATATGATCAGTTTGGTTACTTCCCTGACTAGAGGTTAAACCTGTGCCCTCAGCAGTGAAAGTGCAGAGTCCTAACCATGAGACCACTTAGGGGAGTCCCTCCCATGGGCTCTTATTGTATACACTGCTTGGCAGCCTAATTTTTAATTTAATGATGTATCATCAGTCCCATAAATGCTGGTGTTTCTCAAGGTTCTCTTCCAGGTTTTTTCTTCTCTCCCTTCACATATTGAATGGAATTATACCACTTGTAGTTTTGGTCACCTTCATGCTTATTTCCAAATATATATTCCTGGCCCTGATGTGCCTCTAGGACCCCAGCCCATATAGTTATCATTGCCACCTTGATGCTACCCGGGCACGACACCCAACTCTTCCATAACATTCTTTCTCTCCCTGCCTCCATCTCAGGGAGCAGCAGTATTAGTCATCCCATTTTTCCAAGCTAGAGATTTGACATCATTTTCAGTCCCTTCTCTTTCTCATTCACCTACATCCTGTCAGTCACCTGTTTAATATCTTTTAAACCAGTCAGCCTTTCTTCATTCTGACTGCCACCTCTGTAATGCCAAGTGACAATCATGTCTTACCTGGGGTACCCTGATGATCCAGCTGTCCTCCTTTCTTTCACTGTCTCTCCTTACCTTCTAATCCACTTGCCTGACAGGCCCCAGATGGTTTTTCTCCAGTGCAAATCTAAACAGGTCTTACTTACAATTTTCAGTGACTTACCATTGACTTCAGAATAAAGTCCAAACTCTTGTAGGGCTCATATGATCTGGCCTCTTCCTGTGCCCTGCTCACCTTGTTGGTCACCTCCCCACTTACATTTGACTCCAACCCTAACATAGCCAATGGCCCTGAGTTCCTCAAACATGCTGGTCCCTCACTGACACCTGTTTGCCTTGGTACATTCTGTCTCCCCATCTCTGCTTCATTCTTAGACCACTTCAGTGATGCTTCTCCCATGAACTGGGTCTCGTGTCCTTTCTGCATGTTCCCAGAGCATCTCACACATAGCTTTATCCTAGTGGAGAAGGCAATGGCAACCCACTCCAGTACTCTTGCCTGGAAAATCCCATGGACAGAGGGGCCTGGTAGGCTGCAGTCCATGGGGTTGCTAGGAGTTGGACACGTCTGAGCGACTTCACTTTCACTTTTCACTTTCATGCATTGGAGAAGGAAATGGCAACCCACTCTAGTGTTCTTGCCTGGAGAATCCCAGGGACGGGGAGCCTGGTGGGCTGCTGTCTATGGGGTCGCACAGAGTCGGACAGGACTGAAGCGACTTAGCAGCAGCAGCAGCAGTGTAGACTGCTCATACTATCACACTGTACTGCAATAGCCTGTGTGTGGCCACCAACACCACCGTTGCCACCACCAGACTATGAGCTCCCTGAGGGCAAGAATTAGGGAGGACACAGAATGTGGTGCCTGATAGAAGCCACATATTGGAATGGAAAGTGAATGTATAGGTGACCCTTGGTTAACATGGGTTGGAACTGTGGGAGGCCACTTATATGCAGATTTTAAAAAAGTATGGTACCTGTATTTTCATTTTACAGATCTTTAAATGAACTAAGTGTGGGGAAAAGTTTGTGTTGACTAGAGATCACAACATGTGGAATCAAAAGAAGAAGGGTTCAAGTCCTGTTTCTATCCAGGTGGTTTCAGCTTCTTGCTTGTGAGTGAGTCACTTATCTATTCCTTGGTTTTTGAGGCAGAGATGAGAATATGCAGATTTTTGACTGGGAATGTATACTCAGGCACCCCTAACTCGTGCATTATTCAAGGATCAGCTGGAGTCAGAAACCCAGGAAGTCCGTAATGCTGAAGAAGTGGCCTGTTCCTGAATCCCAGGGGTTTTAATGGTCAGGTCAGAAGGTTCAAATGCCTTGAGGGGTCAGGCTGGTTCAGAGGTCATGTAAGCAGTTTTTAGGGCCTAGGTGCAGTGGTTTGAGATCCTGTGCTGCTAGGGACCAAAGCAGAGTGATGAGGTCCAGAGTGTGCCCTCTGCTTTCCTCCGAGCTTCTTCCTGTTTGAGGTCTTCTGTAGACTCAGTGACATGTTGCAGTTGGTTTGAGTGAGTTGGGAGCTTGTACAAGGCCTCACTCCTCAGTGGGACAGGGGCAGGCATGAAGCTCTCTGGAGTGAGACGCTTGGATTTGGGGCCTGCAGGACACCCTGCCTCTCTAGCAGCTGGTTAATCCAGCCACTTTTAAGCTCATTAAAGGAGGACCTTCTGGTCTTTGTGAATCTCTCTCACTTTGGAGTCCTGTGTTCTTTATCCACATGCTTCAGAGGAGCAAAAATGAACACCACTGAGGACCCAAATGCCTGGTGACTCTCTCTGATACTCTTTTGTTTGCTCTCTAGACCTTACACCTGTTGAATGTAACTGTGTTCATGCTGATTTGCATGGGATATGTCTTGGGTCTACAGTGATAATGTTCCTTTGTCTAACGGGACCTATAGATTGGAGGCGTTCCAGACGCCTAGCCTCTTCACAAATCTAAACCTTTCAGCTTACACTTACAGCAAACAGTTGTCAAGGAAACAGCACAAACCAATCACAGGCCTCTAACTCAGCTTTACCTTTATCTTACCCTTGAAAATATGACCCACCAATCTTATAAGGAATTCCTGTCCTCCTAACCCATCATGCTCTCCCTCCTCATTGCCGTTTCAAACACTCTGTAAAACTCTTAAAGTGAAGTCGCTCAGTCGTGTCTGACTCTTTGCGACCCCATGGACTGTAGCCTACCAGGCTCCTCTGTCCATGGGATTTTCCAGGCAAGAGTACTGGAGTGGATTGCCATTTCCTTCTCCAGGGGATCTTCTCAACCCAGGGATCAAACCCGGGTCTCCTGCATTGTAGACAGATGCTTTACCATCTGAGCCACAAGGGAAGTCTTAAAACTCTTGCTTGCCAGAATCCTTTGGAAAGAGTGTTCCACTGTTCATGAGGCCCTTTACTCTCCCAATTCAGAGGCTGTATTCCCTTGGATAAAAGACATCACACTTGTTACTGAGTTATTTTAGTTTTGTCATTGAATAATGGCGACAAGATGGGACCTGAAGACAGGTGCTGAAGATTGCAGGAACAGTTCCTAGATGCAGATGAAGGTTCCACCAGAGCCCTCTTGGTTTGCTGGCTCTTGGGCCACTCTGCTTCTGGTAGAACTCTGCTTCTTTTGCATTCTGAGCTCTTTGAGTTCATTTGACCTAATTCTTGTAGGCAGAAAATTGAATTGTGAGAGACTCTAGGTTTTCAGGGTGAGGCTTAAGGTTTCAGGAACAGTGTGCACAGGCAGCTAGAAGCAGGTAAATCTGCTTGAATTAGAGAGGATTATTTCAAGGGAAAATAATAGATACTCCTCAATCTAAATGAAGCAAGATGGCAGCCATTAGGGGACTCACAAAACTACCAGGTAAGCATTCATAGCATAAACCACAGGTGAACTTGGGGCAATAGGAGAAGAAATTCAGAGATTTTTGATCAACAGCACATCAAAATCTAACTAGGCACAAGTCAGACTACTAAAAACCATCAAGGCATCTTGCACTATAAATAAATCTTTTTTCAGTTGAGGTAAATTTGGTACATAACACACTAGTCTCAGAGTATAACATAATAGATTTTGGCATATACTACAAAAGTGATTGTTACAGTAAGTCTGGTTTTCCACCCATCACCATACAACTTCACCATTTTTGCCCACCTCCAGCCCCTTTCCCCTCTGATAACCATTGATCTGTTCTTTGTGTCTATGAGTTTTGTTTGTTCATTCATTTTTAGATTCCACATATAAAGTAAAATCATACAGTATTCGATGATTTTATGCAGCAGACCCTGGTTCGATTCCTAGGTCGAGAAGATCTTCTGGAGAAGGGATAGGCTACCCATTCCGGTATTATTGGGCTTCTCTTGTGGCTCAGCTGGTAAAGAATCCGCCTGCAGTGCGGGAAACCTGGGTTCAATCCCCGGGTTGGGAAGATCCCTTGGAGAAGGGAAAGGCTACCCACTCCAGTATTCTGGTCTGGAGAATTCCATGGACTGTATAGTCCATGGAATTGCAGAGTCGGACACGACTGAGCAACTTTCACACACACAGTTGTTTTTAACTTGGATTGTTGGAGTTTTTGTTGTTGTTGTTTTTGAGTTATATGAGTTCTTTTTATTTTGGATATTCAGTTCAGTTCAGTCGCTCAGTCATGTCCGACTCTTTGCGACCCCATGAATCGCAGCATGCCAGGCCTCCCTGTCCATCACCAACTCCTGGAGTTCACTCAGACTCATGTCCATCGAGTCAGTGATGCCATCCAGCCATCTCATCCTCTGTCGTCCCCTTCTCCTCCTGCCCCCAATCCCTCCCAGCATCAGAGTCTTTTCCAACGAGTCAACTCTTCACATGAGGTGGCCAGAGTGTTGGAGTTTCAGCTTCAGCATCAGTTCTTCCAAAGAACATCCAGGACTGATCTCCTTTTGAATGGACTGGTTGGATCTCCTTGCAGTCCAAGGGACTCTCAAGAGTCTTCTCCAACACCATAGTTCAAAAGCATCAATTCTTTGGCGCTCAGCTTTCTTCACAGTCCAACTCTCACATCCATACATGACCACTGGAAAAACCATAGCCTTGACTAGACAGACCTTTGTTGGCACCTGGAAGTTAATAGCTCTTAAATCCCCTTCACTTGTATTGCACAGTCCCCCGCCCATCAGTTTATTCTCTGCATCCATATATATGTTTCTGTTTTGTTTTGCTTGTTTGTTTGTTTTGTTTTCTAGATTCCATATATTAGTGAAATCACATGGTGTTTGTCTTTCTGACTTATTTCTTATGTCTTTCTCTTTCTGACTTAGCATAATGCCCTCTTGGTTCACCCAAGTTGTTGCAGATGGCAAGATTTCATTCTTTTCTTATGACTGAGTAATATATTCAATATGCCCGTATGTGTTTATACGATTCTCTTTTTTCCTTCCCTTCTTCTGTTGATGGACACAGATTGTTTTTATATCTTGGCTGTTTGCTGCAGTGATCATAAGGGTGCGTGTATGTGTGTGTGCAGGCTAAGTAACTTCAGTCATGTCTGACTCTTTGCCACCCTGTGTACTCTATGGCCCGCCAGGCTCCTCTGTCCACAGGATTCTTCAGGCAAGAATACTGGAGTGGGTTGCCATGCCCTCCTCCAGCGGATCTTCCTGACCCAGGGATCAAGCCCACATTTCTTATATCTCCTGCATTGGCAGGCGGGTTGTTTTCCACTAGTACTGCCTGGAAAGCCCATAAGGGTGCATATATCTTTTCAATTAGTATTTTTGTTTTCTATGGATAAATACCCAGATGTGAAATCACTGGGTCATATGGTAGTTCTGTTTTTAATTTTTTGAGAAAACTCCATGCTGTTTTCCATAGTGACTGTCCCAGTTTGCATTCGCACCAATAGTGCATGAGGGTTTCCTTTTTTCAGTATCCTCACCAATAATTATATGTTGGTTATTATCAGAAAGACATTCTGATAGGTGTGAGATGACATCTCCTTGTGGTTTTGATTTTCATTTCCCTGATGATTAGTGATGTTGAGCTCTTTTCATGTGTCCGTTGACCATCTGTATGCCTTTCTTGATGAAAAGTATCTACTCGGGCCCTCTTCCCATTTCTTAATCAGATTTCTGTTTGTTATGAGTTGTGTGGATTCTTTGTATATTTTGGATATTAGCCTTTTATCAGATACATGATTTGCAATTATCTTTTCCTGTTCAGTAGGCTGCCTTTTGGTTTTATTGATCGCTGTCTTTGCCGTACAAAAGCTTTTTAGTTTTGACATAGTCCCATTTATTTATCTTGCTTTTGCTTGTAAAATCCGTAGGAGTCCTGCAATGTGTGGCCTGAAACCCTTTTTGGCCTCTCTGAGTTCAAAGGATGAGATAAAACACTCTTTTTGGGAAAAACAAAAACCTACTGTTTCTTAAAAGGGTTAAATTTTAATAAAATTGAAATTTCTGTTTTAAATTGTTTAGAAATTAGAAGGGCCTTATAATTAGGTCTCCAAATAGGGTGGTTTCTAAATACAGTGTTTAAAATAATATTATTAGTATAGAAACCTGAAACGTGCATCCCAACACAAAAATAGTTTGCTTTCACTGAGCTCATTTGGGCTAAGTCTCCAAGTATTTCCTTAACACTAGTTGCAGAATATTGAGCGTGGGAGGAATTTTTATAAGAGGATTATAATTATCATCATGAGTAGCTCCCATTCCATGGTATGCCTCCAGTTGGCAAGCAGTAAAATAGCATCTTGTTCAATACCCTCATGAGCTTGGAATGTTATCTCCATTGTACAGACAAGGGAAACAAGGTCCAGATAATGGATGTAATTTGTCTAAGGACACATACGTCACATACATGCAAGCAGAGCTATCTCACTTGAAAACCATTGTTTGGGGAAACTTGAGCAGTATTCAAGTAGCTGTAGAAGTTTTTGCAGGCAGCCACTATGTCTAAGGAAATATCAGACATGAATGGCAACCTTGCATGTGGTGTGTCTTCTTGCCTGACGCTGGGCGCTTAGAAAACTGAAACTAAAGGATCTTGGTGTTTCTAATTCATTTCTTTTTCTCAGCTCTGCTCCTACTTCCCATTTTACCCCTCTTATAGGAAAGCATTCCCATGGTTTTGCTTTAGAAGTTTGTGATGACTACTTGGCAAATAGCCCTGCCAAACTATTCTCGTATTTTAGAAAAATGCTTTCTGAGATGCCTCACAAACTGGCACTTACACTGACTTCAACCTGTACCCGTAAGAGAGGAAATTGGTCTGTGCTGTCACCACAATACGCTGCACAGTCAGAGCCTGATTCACTGTATCACATGAATATTTTGACTGGATGACAGTAGCCGTCTGCATTTTCTAAATTTCTGATTTTGGTTTGTGTATTTCATTTTTCATGTAAAAAAGGGCTATTTTATCCTAAGGAAAGTTTGTCAGAGGTTTGGCATGGCTCAAACACTATAGTGTTTCAATTGCTGAACGCATGTAAGTCTTTCATTTTGGGTATGTGTGGCTTTGTACTGAATACAGATTCATTCTAACTTGGGAATGTTTATGATACTCTCTAGACTTGACTTCTGTTAGTTTTCCTAAATTAATTAGTAGAGTTCATCATAGGATGATGCAGCCAATCTAGTGATTTCTTTGGGTGAAGTATAGACAGGTGTGTGTGTGTGTGTGTGTGAGAGAGAGAGAGAGAGAGAGAGAGAGAGAGAGGGAGAGAGTGGGGAGGAGAGGGATACTAAGCATACTTAGGATTTGGAATTTATAAAAATTATCTGTCCCTTAGTTTTCAGAGTCACTTAAATTTCTTTATTATTATAAGAATAATGCATCATTATTTTAATGAATGTAGATGAGCACCCTAAAGAAAAAAAAATGACATCTTAATGTTAGTCATTGTTAAGATTTTGGTTTACTTGGTCTCAATTTTATATGTGTGTGTATTTGTGTGTGTGTGTGTGTATACATTTATACATATATTTGATTTGGCAAAATTGAGCCTATGCTATAAATATTCTGGAGATTATATTTTCAAATCTATTTATTCATTAAATACTCTTCTATAATTTTTTCTTTCTTATATATTATAAAATTTATTTTTAAAAATTTATTTATTTTAATTGGAGGCTAATTACTTTACAATATTGTATTGGTTTTGCCATACATCAACATGAATCCGCCACAGGTATACACATGCTCCCCATCCTGAACCCCGCTCCCACCTCCCTCCCCATTCCATCCCTCTGGGTCGTCCCAGAGCACCAGCCCCAAGCATCCTGTATCCTGCATCGAACCTGAACTGGTGATTCATTTCTTATATTATACATGTTTCAATGCCATTCTCCCAAATCATCCTACCCTCGCCCTCTCCCACAGAGTCCATAGACTGTTCTATACATCTGTGTCTTTTTTGCTGTCTCGCATACAGGGTTATCGTTACCATCTTTCTAAATTCCATATATATGCGTTAGTATACTGTATTGGTGTTTTTCTTTCTGGCTTACTTCACTCTGTATAATAGGCTCTAGTTTCATCCACCTCATTAGAACTGATTCAAATGCATTCTTTTTAATAGCTGAGTAATACTCCATTGTGTATATGTACCATAGCTTTCTTATCCATTCATCTGCTGATGGACATCTAGGTTGCTTCCATGTCCTGGCTATTGTAAACAGTGCTGCGATGAACATTGGGGTACATGTGTCTCTTTCGATTCTGGTTTCCTTGGTGTGTATGCCCAGTGGTGGGATTGCTGGGTCATAAGGCAGTTCTATTTCCAGTTTTTTAAGGAATCTCCACACTGTTCTCCATAGTGGCTGTACTAGTTTGCATTCCCACCAACAGTGTAAGAGAGTTCCCTTTTCTCCACACCCTTTCCAGCATTTATTGCTTGTAGACTTTTGGATCACAGCCATTCTGACTGGCATGAAATGGTACCTCATTGTGGTTTTGATTTGTATTTCTCTGATAATGAGTGATGTTGAGCATCTTTTCATGTGTTTGTTAGCCATCTGTATGTATTCTTTGGAGAAATGTCTATTTAGTTCTTTGGCCCATTTTTTGATTGGGTCGTTTATTTTTCTGGAGTTGAGCTGTAGGAGTTGGCTTGTATATTTTTGAGATTAGTTGTTTGTCAGTTGCTTCATTTGCTATTATTTTCTCCCATTCTGAAGGCTGTCTTTTCACCTTGCTTTTAGTTTCTTTTGTTGTGCAGAAGCTTTTAAGGTTAATTAGGTCCCATTTGTTTATTTTTGCTTTTATTTCCAATATTCTGGGAGGTGGGTCATAGAGGATCCTGCTGTGATGTATGTCAGAGAGTGTTTTGCCTATATTCTCCTCTTGGAGTTTTATAGTTTCTGGTCTTACGTTGAGATCTTTAATCCATTTTGAGTTTTTTTTTGTGTATGGTGTTAGAAAGTGTTCTAGTTTCATTCTTTTACAAGTGGTTGACCAGTTTTCCCAGCACCACTTGTTAAAGAGATTGTCTTTAATTCATTGTATATTCTTGCCTCCTTTGTCAAAGATAAGGTGTCCATAGGTGCATGGGTTTATCTCTGGGCTTTCTGTTTTGTTCCATTGATCTATATTTCTGTCTTTGTGCAGAAATAAATTAAATACTCTTTATAATACTCTTCAATACTTATTAGATACTGGTCTATAGTTTTTTCATAATTTTATTTATTTTTGGCTGTGCTGGCTCTTTGTTGCTGCGTGGCCCTTTCTCTGTTTACGGTGATTGCCGACTACTCTCTAGTGGTGCGCAGGCTTCTCACTGTGGTGGCTTCTCTTATTGCAGAGCATGGGCTTCATTGCAGCACACGGGCTCCCTAGTTGCGGCTCCTGGGCTCTAGACACAGGCTCAGTTGTGGCGCATGGGCTTAGTTGCTCTGTGGCATGTGGAATCCTACCAGATCAGGGATCAAACTCATGTCACCTACATTGGCAGGTGGCTCCTTTACCACTGAGCCACAGGGAAGCTCTATAATATTTTTAATGTTTGTAAAATTTAGGTTTTTATTATTACTTTTTCCTTATTCTGTATCTGGAATTTTTTTGGTTGCACTACATGTAGAATCTTAGTTCCCTGACCAAGGGTTGAACCTGCACCCCCTGCCTTGGAAGTGCAGAGTCTTAACCCCTGGAACATCAGGGAAACCTCTTTATTTTGTAATCTGGCAGCAACTGCCAGATAGAAAGAGCCTTCTTAAGTTTTGAATTACTCATCAGCCCTCTTCCCCACAGTCATCAGTGTGTGTATTTTCTATGGCTTGCTGCCCTGCTCTGTGACCCAGCCCCCACTGGAGAATCCTGTGGAACTGTTGGCTGCTGCCGGTTCATCTCCCTTTCCTGTTTCTCTTGCAGGAGACAGAGCATGTGGTATCCAGCCAGTCGGAGTGTCAAGGGAAACCAGGAACACCGGCTCAGGAGAATGCACACAACCCCACCTCCAGGTGCCAGGAAACTGTGCGAGTTCAACCAAGGTGGGCCCTTTGTTGTCAGAAGTTGCAATGGGCCTGGGGTTCCTTTCCCAGACATGGGAGCACCTGTGCTTGCTACCCCCACGCAAGAGGCAAGGCTTTCTCACTTTCATTGGCATCACTATGAAGTCAGAGAAACTCTGTAATGGGGCCTAGAAGGAGAATCATTGAGTCTAAGAGAAATATAAATAACCTACTTTCTCTCCCTTCAGTCAGAACATAATCAGCCTTAAGGCTCAGAGAAGAGTACAGACCTTCTTGCCCTGAGAAAGAGAAATGCTGGTATCATTTTGTCCTCTTTCTTTCCATGCTAGAGATGATTAGCGTTTCTTCTGTGATCATGGTAATTAGTAATAATAGTGTAGGCATCAAGCCAATTGCTTCTCATATATTCTGTCATTTAGCTCTCGTCCCTTCCCTGATGCGACTTAGCAGCAGCAGCAGCCTTCCCCAGAAAGTGGATACTCTTAGCCTCATTTTATGGAGAAGGACCCTGAGGCTGAGACATTAAGGCACTTGCCTGATATTGTACAAGTGAAAAAGGCTGAACCAGAATTTGAACCTACGAATGTCTGATTGCAGCATAGCAGGTGTGACTTCTTTGCTGATCCAAGAGATGTCTCTAAGCCCTGAAGTGGCCCTGGGCTGGCCTCTCTGGTCTCCTAGACCTGCAGGAGACAACTCCTGCGTCCAGGGCAAGAACATGGGTGGAGGCTGACTGCAGCAAGGCTGACATGGCATTCAGATGGGAGCCTGGCCTTGCAGCTGTCTATGGAAAGTCTCTTCTGGAAGTAAACAGAAGAAAGAATTCAGCCACCAGTCGTGCCAGCTGTCTTTGTAGGATCTTGTGTGCAGTGTAATCATAGCTCTCGGGAGAAAGGGAGGGCTGGGCTTCTGGCATGACCTTTCAAAATTTTTTCTGAGGCAGCAGAGTCTAAATGAATCAACAACAGGCAAGATTGGCTGTACTATGAAATTGTGCTTTTTTTTAAATTAATTTTTATTAGACTGTAGTTGGTTTACAATGTTGTGTTATTTTCTGCTCTACAGCAAAGGGAATTAGTATACCTATTTCCATTCTTTTTAGATTCTTTTCTCACGTAGGTCATTACAGAGAATTGTGAAAAGTTCCCTGTGCTCTACAGTAGGTCCTTATTAGTTATCTATTTTATATATAGTAAAATTGTGTTTTTAAATATTCAGCATACTAAATTTAGAATCATAACACCTCAGATGGTTGATAGAGATCCTAAAATTAAGGTGATCTATTATCTGGTTGGATTCTTGGATATCTTTTCTCACCTTCTTTGCTGGTTGCCATCTCTTGTCTGTTTATTCTTATCTGACCTTGGATTGGGTGAGACTCAGTCCCGTCGTTTCTCTGCTGATCAGAATACTCACCCTCCTACTGGAAACCTTATTATAGCAAAGCTGTTTTACAGCCAGTTTAGACAGTGACCCTGTCTTATCCCACTAGACCAGTGACTGCCTCTCTCAGGAATAATAAGGCCAACTCTATTCCTATACATATTTCAAAATTGTAAAAAAAGACACAGCAAAACACACAACAGACAAAATGAAAACAACAAACAAAATACACACTCATATTTGTGTGGCATGCATGGTGCCCTTTGGGATGAATATTCCACAGAGGCCGATGGGGAAAATGAGGTTAGTAATTCACCTTCTCAAAGATGCCAGATGTTTGGTAAAATTAAGACCACTTTCTATCCCATCTACACTGGAAAGGGTAAGTGGTATTATTGCTGCTATCAGAGGGCAAGTCAAATATAATAGGATTCTATGGTGGGGATTATTCACTTATAATTAGTAAGAACTAAGAGTGTTGAATTAGAGCAGTCCTCATGAGGAAACATACAGGCTAGCCCCTCTTATACTTGGGAATGGGAAGTTACAGTTCATTTGGATTCTCAGATCTATGGCACTTTTCTTCAGAAAATAAGAGATGCACATATACACATAAGTTTGTGTAACGTTTTAGGAGGTTCCTAGACCTCTTCTGCATGTCAGAAAAAGGAGCCAGATACTTTGGTCACTGGGCAGCCTTCCTTGTTGAGTCAAGATAGTCTCCCCAACAGAGTGACCACTTCTTGCAGAAACAGATCTGGTCTGTCTTCCTCTATACATCAGCAAATCTCCATGGGACCCCAAATATTTTGTTGTTCTTTTATTCTTTTTCCTTTCTAACGTCCAAGTTCCACTTTGCTTTCTCATCTAGCAGCATTCCAGAATTGTCTATGCATCAGCGTTGACAATCACAGGATCTGGTGTCAAGTTGCAGATCAGGAGCTGTGAAGCCAGTTATGTCTGGCGTATTAGGTTTAGTATTTAGATTGGTATGGTAACTTTAAACTACAGAGTTATTTGTCACAACCATGGTGACGTCACCCAGGATCATTCTGCTGCTGATGCTGCTAAGTCGCGTCAGTCGTGTCCGACTCTGTGCAACCCCATAGACGGCAGCCCACCAGGCTCTGCCATCCCTGGGATTCTCCAGGCAAGAATACTGGAGTGGGTTGCCATTTCCTTCTCCAATACATGAAAGTGAAAAGTGAAAGTGAAGTCACTCAGTCATGTCTGACTCTTAGCGACCCCATGGACTGCAGCCTACCAGGCTCCTCTGTCCATGGGATTTTCCAGGCAAGAGTATTGGAGTGGGCTGCCACTGCCTTCTCCAAGGATCATTCTAATGGGACTTAAAAAAACATCTCAAAATATTACAGGGATTGTGAAATTTGATGAACTGATGAAATGAGATCTGAGGCTAAAAACAACTTTAAGTCAGGTAGCTCACTTTCCTGATAACCTTCCTCTTCTGTTTTAAGCCAGCATATGGCCCGGTCCAGGCATATCATGCTCAGTAAGATCTTGATAGAGACATGATAGTGTAACAAGATACTTCAGGGCTCATTCTGGCTCAAAGTGAGAGAATAAGCCAGGCTAAATCTCAGCAGGTGTAAAATGCCATCTTCTTGGGGATGGAGGTTGGGGAGGAGCATGTTCTTAGCATAATGAACACTTTGAGAAAGAGAAGAAAGATCAGTCTGCAGCAAGGAGTTGTCAGGGGTTCACATGTGATTTAAGTGAGGCTCATAAGGGTAGTTAGTGTCCAGAGAATGAATCCATCCTTGTAGAGGTGCAATTTTGAAGCTGACTGTGTCATGGGCTAGTATTGATCTTCTCACATGTGCCAAAGAGAAATAGTTTTACCTTCAGCTCTGAGATCATGTTGTTCAGCTCTTTCTAGTGCAAGGAGTCTTTATCTATGTCTATGGATCAGCATCAAGGAGGTCTGTGAATGTTTTTGCCAAATTTTGATTGCCTTTATGTATATTGGTTTTCTGTTGCTACTGTAACGAATGACCACAAACCTGTGGCTTACAACAACACAAATTTATAATGTTATGGTTCTGTAAGGACAGATGGCCAACATGGATCCCACTGGGATAAAACAAACATTGTCAGCAGGCTTACATTCCTTTCTGGAGATGCTAGGGGAGAACTGATCCATTTCCTTGCCTCTTCCCATTTCCAGAGGCTGCCCACATTGCTTGGCAAGTGGCTTCTTCTTCCATTTTCATAGCAAGAAACTTTGCATCTCTCTGAGCATTCTTCCATGTTTTCCTCTAACTGTGATTGAGTTCAAGCTCCTAGTCCTCATCTCACGACAGGCCAGTAAATCAAGAGATGAGTTGTTAGGGCAAGAAATAGCGATTTTGTTCAGAAAGCCAGTGGGCTGAGAAGATGGTGGACTTGTATCCCAAAGAACCATCTTACCCAACTAAGATTCTGGCTTCTTGTCTGAAAGGAAGGCAAGCCTGCTCACACGTTTATTTTATCCCAGTGGGACCCATGGTGGCCATCTGTCCTTACAGAAGCATAAGATTATAAATTTGTGTTGCTGTAAGTCACAGGTTTGTGCCTAGGAGGCATGGTGGTATGGTTGGTTGTTGCAAACCATTTGGTGCCGGGATTGTTTGTTCTTGCAGCTGTCTATGTAGGTCTAATTACAATGTTCCTATAAACCTACAACAGGACAAATGTTATTCTCTTTTTTCTCTGTGTGTGAATGGAAAAGTGTTAAACCTTTAAAGGTCAGAGCCTTGAGAATGGGCTACCATGTTATATTTCAGGCTGTGGGAAACATTCTTTTACAAAAAGGTGCAGAGCAAGCATGACTGAACACAGATGACAGAGCACAAAGTTCAGAGCTAAAAGAATAGATCCGGTGTGAGGACAGGTCATTCTCTGTTACAGCTTTGGGCAGGAGAGAGGTTCTGATTTTAAGGATTCATGTGATTAGATTGGATCCACTGAGATAACTCACTGTAATCACTCCATGTCAAGTTCCTTAACTTAAGGACTCCTACAGAATCCCTTTTGCCATGTAAGGTAACAAGGGGAGGAAAACAAGGAACAAACATACAGATATCTTGGTGGGCAGCTTTATTCTTACTCCTTAGGTTTATTTTTCCAGGGGAAATCCCTAAAGCATTTATGAGAATCTCATATGCTACCCATGACCACCCAAAAGGTTTAGACTCACCGTCTTAATCTCTTCCTGCCTCCAAGTTTGCTTGTTCTTCTGAATGCCCTCAACAGAGCCAACTTCAGATATTGACTTAGCCCATTCTATCCTCTTTCTTTGCATCCTTCTTCCTATTCAGCATCTCCCCCCATCTTTCTATTTTATTCCTTAGTGGTATAGTGTCCCACATCTGAGATCTCAAATTTGGTGTCCTGCAAATGTATCTAATGTGGAGATATAATTGGCTTCTAGACTGTTTTAAAACATTTGTGTTGTTCAGTTGCTAAATCCGGTTCAATTCTTTGTGACCCCATGGACTGCAGCATGCCAGGCTTTCCTGTCTTTCACTATCTCCTGGAGTTTGCTCAAACTCACATCCATTGAGCTGGTGATGCCATCCAACCATCTCATCTTCTGTTGCCCTCTTCTCCTCCTGCTTTCAATCTTTCTCAGCATGAGGGTCTTTTCCAGTGAGTCAGCTCTTCGCATCAGTGGCCAAAGTATTGGATCTTCAGCTTCAGCATCAGTCCTTCCAAAGAATATCCAGGGTTGATTTCCTTTAGGATGGACTGGTTTGATCTCCTTGCTCTCCAAGGGACTGTCAAGTCTTCTCCAGCACCACAGTTCAAAAGCATCAATTCAGGATTCAATGTTTAAATATCAGAGGTTTTATGGATTTTTGCATTCTTTTGTAATATGTAAAAATGGGATAACCCAGGGTGTACATTCTTGCAAGGCAATAATTAGTTGGAACTGAGGAGCAGCTCTTCGTTTTCCCACAATTCCCACTCAGATCTCTATGTATGCTCTTTGCCTAGCTCTTATAGGCTGTTTGATTTAAATGCCTACTTCAATCCTTTTCTTCCCAGCAACTGCTCATCCTTAGGAGCTAAGCCCTAATAAGGTGATGGCTGATAAATACCTTAATGCTTCCTTCTGAAAGATGATGTGTTTACATTTTCATTTGGATTTTCAGTACATCTGAGTGGTGGGACTGCATATTGCCCTACTCTGGCATGTTCCTTAGTATCTGGAGCTTTTTAAAACTCATAGTTACAGAACTGCATTCAGTTAGAGCAAGAATGAAGCTTTAGTAATCACTTAATACAACCCTCTCATTTCCTAGTTTGACACCCAGCAAGGCTGTAATTTGCTTAAGCCCTGGCTTCCCTTGCAATAGAACCAAGACACATCAGTCTGTTTAGAGCAGTTAGTTGATGAATATGCATCAGTTTGATTGATTTTTATAGCTAAAGCCAGTGCCAATTCTGTAAATGCTCAGATATGACAAAGGGGAATTTATGGTTGTAGGAGAATACTAATGAAGTTGTGGATTTCTTACCCAGCTAAGTAAATTTACTTTTGAGAGTGATAAACTCACTTGTGTTTAAAATATTGTATTAAAATTTATGACAGCATTAAGCCTTTTAATGTCGTTAAAGACCTTGCCTGTATAAACAGGAGCTATTCTATAGCAATGTGTTACTACCAATTAAGTTGGTGGTTACATTTGCGAACTGGAGTTCATTAGACTCTTCATCTGGAAGTCCCCAGTTAGAGGGGCTTGAAGATTGGGGTATTAGCAAGGATAATGGCCTTTGATGGCTTTGACTATTTTTGTAACATTTCAGATAAAAGAAAAAGCTTTGTTGCTTTATGGAAGGAGGAAGTTTTGTTGGCAGCAACTTCCTTGGGGGATAAATCCTTTCATCTTTTGTTTTTGAGATAGACAACTTGTGTGTGTTTTAATAGCTACTTGTTTCTTGTTCAAATGTTTTTTTGTAGAAGTAGGCAGAGTCTAAATGGGCTCTGCTAAAAGGAGAAAGAATGAGTAAGGGAATGAGCACCCAGAGTTTTTTAATAGTAAAGAACATAAAATGTGCCTTTTTAGACTGTACTAAAGCAGAGATCTGTGTATTATCAGCATACTCTTCTTGATAGTGTGTTTTTAGGATTTCTTTTTCGTTTTTTAAAGGGATATGTAGAGATTACAAAAAAAATTAACTTGTCTTGACAGAATTTTGAGAGTCTGGTACATAGTTGGGTAATCATGGATTCTAAAAATAGCTTTCTTTATTTATACTGCATAGAATGGTAGTCATGTATTGAGGGTCTCCTCAGCCCCCATCCTGCCTCCACCCCATGGGTGCATAAGAATGCTGGTGGAATGGAAATGAAGAAATTCAGCATCTTAAATACCATATGGTGTCACTTACATATGGAATCTAAAATATGACACAAAGGAAGTTATCTGTGAAACAGAAACGTACTCACCTAGAATACAGACTTGTGGTTGCCAAGGGGGAGGTAAAAGGGGATGGATTAGGGGTTTGGGGTTGTTGTTGTTCATTCACTAAGTCATGTCCAAGACTTTGCAACCTCATGGACTGTAGCACTCCAGGCTCCTCTGTCCTTCACTATCTCCCAGAGTTTACTCAGGTTTATGTCCACTGAGTCAGAGATGTTATCTAACCATCTCATCTTCTGTCGCCCCCTTTTGCCTTCAGTCTTTCCCAGCATCAGAATCTTTTCCAATGAGTTGGCTCTTTGCATCAGAAGACCCAATTACTGGAGCTTCAGCTTCAGCATCAGTTCTTCTAATGAATATTCAGGGTTGATTTCCTTTAGGATTTATTGGCTTGACCTCCTTGCAGTCCAAGGGACTCTCAAGAGTCTTCTCCGACACCACAATTTGAAAGCATCAATTCTTGGCTCTCAGCCTTCTTTATGATCAGACTCTCACATCCCTCCATACATGACTACTAGAAAAACCATAGCTTTGACTATATGGACCTTTTTTGGCAAAGTGATGTCTCTGCTTTTTAATATGCTGTTTAGGTTTGTCATAGCTTTCCTTCCACAGTTTTGGGTTAACAAATGTAAACTATTATACCCCAGATTTCCCCAGTAGCTCAGTGGGTAAAGAATGCATGTACAATTCAGAAGACACAAGAGTCGCAGATTCAATCCCTGGGCCAGGGAGATCCCCTGGAGGAGGAAATGGCAGCTCACTCCAGTATTTTTGCCTAGAAAATTCCATGGACAGAGGAGTCGCAAAGAGACTAGACTGAGCACATGGCATGCATACACGAAAACTTTTGTATAGGATAGATAAACAACAAGGTCCGACTGTATAGCACAGCAAACTACATTCAACATCTTATGATATGATGGAAAAGAATGCGAAAGGAATATGTGTGTATATATATATATATATATATATGTATAACTTAATCACTTTGCTGTACAGAAGAAATTAACACAACATTGTAAGTCACCTCTACTTTAAGAACATAAACTTAAAAGCAGGTTTTTAACCTCTTGTCTATCAGGTGACCACCCTCTCCCCTAATTCAAGTTCAGTCAGGTGATTTCTGAAGCCCCGTCTGACTCAAGCCTGAAAATTCTCAACACCCTGGATGTTTAAAGGATTAGACATGGAAAAACTTTAGCTTAATAATACAAGCTCTTGCAGCCGCAGATAAAAATAATTTATCCTCCCTGCTGTAGAGCACACACAAAAGAATCCCACACCAAATCCTTAGTGTTGATCAAAAAAGAGCCCACACTTGATTATTCTGGAAATGAAACCCTCTTTTCCTTCTTTGTTTTTTTTTTAAAGTATTCTGCCCTTGATCACTTGATAAAATGTTAGCACGTTGGCTGAACAATGATTAGGATAAAGATAAAAGGGAAACTCACTTTTCATTAAAATAATAAAGTAAGTGACACATGGTTTTATTGCAAAGTACAGTAAATTCCAAGGAAATAAAATTTTCTTATAATTGTATACCACCCAGATATAACCTCTGTTACTACTGTAGTATGTTTTTAATGTTCCTGCCTTTGTTTTAATTTGGGCATGAAAAAGAATGATGTGTGTGTGAAAGGGCCTTCCCAATGCAGTAGAGTTTGAGTCTGTTAGAGAAGTAATATTTATTTAAAGCAGACCCCACAGAATAGACTGGAAAGTATTCTGACTATCCAATCTTTATACAGAAACTAATAGAGTAGTGGGTTAATTATCACAAGGCTGCTGAGTTCATTTATGGCTAAGTTGAACAAATTTGATTTTCTATAATGAATAATGTACAATTTTCTATAAGAAACTTATTTTACAGACTTTAGTCTCTTTATGGCCCTATATTTGAAATAATATTTCTAGGAGATGGAGCAAAAAACTTTGTCCTTAATGTTTCAACATCTTGGAAGACTTCTTGCCCTAACTTGGAATTGATTTAAGAGATAAATTTCAGTGATCATTATAGGAGACAGTGTGCGTTTAAACTTAAATCTAATTTAGAACATTGATTAGCTGTTTAAGTATTCAGTGTTCCTGAGGCCATGGGAATGAAGCTGTTCTTCTTACTCTTCATCTTCCCAATGAGGCAATGGCTACTCCAGTGCTTCTGTTTGTATTATCAGCAGGGTTATTTCTTTTCC
>NW_011494688.1:133589-159529 GCF_000754665.1 Bison bison bison | reverse complement strand
CAGGACTTATGCTAAATATCACACACACACATCATATATAATGACACATAGGGCTCTCACCAACCCCCTCTATTTTTCTCTTATCCTTTATCAATACTAGATAAAAACACTTTTGATAGAGTTTATATATTTATATATATATATGAAATATATATGAAATTTCTTCATATATATGAAATCTTAGAGACCCATTTTTGTGTAACTTGTTTGTCCCACTTAATTCTGTATTTTTCTATATCATGAAATATTCTAAAATATTAGCTAGTCTATGGGTAGCTATTCTATGGATATACCATAGTTGGAAATAGCTATTCTATGGATATACCATCATTGATTTAACTAATTCCAAATTATTTGATATTTTGGTAACTTCTAGGATTTTTATCTGTAGACATTTATGTAGTAAAAATCATTGAAAAATATTTTTATGTACATCCATTATAGTTTCCTTGGTTTATGCTGCTGCTGCTGCTAAGTCTCTTTAGTTGTGTCCGACTCTGTGCGACCCCATAGAC
Source organism: Bison bison bison (assembly GCF_000754665.1). Taxonomy (NCBI): domain Eukaryota; kingdom Metazoa; phylum Chordata; class Mammalia; order Artiodactyla; family Bovidae; genus Bison; species Bison bison. The sequence goes on along the minus strand of NW_011494688.1, from coordinate 159,014 downwards.
AGCAGCCCACCCGGCTCCTCCATCCTGGAATTAAGGCAAGAACACTGGAGTGGGTTGCCATTTCCTTCTCCAGTGCATGCATGCTGAGTCACTTCAGTCGTGTCCGACTCTGTGCAACCCTATGGACAGCAGCCCACCAGGCTCCTCCATCCACAGGATTTTCTAGGCAAGAACACTGGAGTGGGTTGCCATTTCCTTCTCCTTCCTTGGCTTATATTTAAGGGTAAAAGTTCTCTAGGTTTAGGATTTGAAACGGTTAACCAAACCAAAATTAGAATGTAAAATTTTCAATTATATGATCATGGAAGAAGATAGGAATATAATAGATAATTGATACCTCTGAGAGAACTAGGTAGAAAGTCACATGGCTGGATTTCTTGATATGTTTGAATGATAGAATAGTGGTCCTGAGTGAAATACTTGAGACAGTTTAGTCCAATCCCCTCTCCACACTTGTGTGTTCTAGATACTTCTATCTCATCCACTATTATTTTAAATCCATCTTTTGTCTGTGCTGCATCTCTGCTCCCGTGCACTTTCTCTAGATGCGGTGAGTGGGAGCTGCTCTCTCGTTATGGTGCCTGGGCTTCTAGCGGTGGTGGCTTCTCTCGTTGCAGAGCATGGGCTCCAGGGCGTGCGGGCTTCAATAGTTGCAGCACAGGGGTTTCGGTGTCCTGCAGCATGTGGAGTCTTCTCAGACCAGGGATCGAACGGGTGTCCCTTGCATTGCAAGGTGGATTCTTAACTACTAGAGCACTAGGGAAGCCCCTCTCATCATTTTCTAGTTAAGACTGCAAAGGGCAAGTGCCCCTGGCCCTCACATTCCCAGAAGACATTTGGAAGTCCTGCGTGGGTGGAAAAGGTCTTTGTTGTGTGGAGCTGCCCGATGCACGTCAGGCTCCAGCTCACAGAATTCAGTGGGCAGCCCAGCCACTGTGCGCATCACAAATAGCCCTCAGTTTCCTAAATGCTCCCCAGAGGGCCTACCACTGCCTGCTTAAGAGATGCCGATCTTCATGATTGGTACTTAAAACCATGTTTTACTGGAGCCTTTACTTACGTGGGCACATGTTCATAATATAGTTGTACGTGGGGAAAAAACAATTACATGACAGCAATGTCCCTCTGAAAGTTGAGGCAGAAAACTGAAGAGAATAGGCAGGTGCTTGAGGTGGGTCATGAGAGTGAGCAGAGCTGTCTGTGGAATGGAAGCATCTGCTAAGACCACTCTGCCCCTTGGGCTGAGCACTGCCTGCCCGAGAGTGGGTATCTGATCATCCTGTCCTGAGTGAGTGAAAATGTGAGATGGTGGAGGCCGGGAGCTTTGTGTCCCACTCATCAGACCGGGGAGTCCTCTCATCGTGATGAATAATCATGCATTATTGGGACCTCTGTGCCTGCTGGCGCTCCTATCCCAGACTCAGCCTCCTTACCTCTCCCAGCCCAACACTGTGAGCCTGTCTCACTGCTTGATTATTCTCCAGGCATCAGTGTGTTTTCTGGCTATTTCTGGGCTCTATTCCAGGCCACTCAGCTGAGGTGCCTGTCCCGCCTTGTGTTTGGAGTTTCTCAGAGCATCTCCAGGGACTTAGCCCTTCCTTCCTCTGGACCGTGTGCCCTGGGAGGCCCATCCAGAAACACTGGGTCACTCCTGTACCCCCCGAAGTCCCTCACCTGCATCCTTCAGCCACTGGTCTCTTCCCAGGTGGATGACCTGAACCTTCAGGGCAATGTTTCCCAGTTGGGGTTGCCGTGGAGTGCTTGTTAATTTCATATTCCCAGTGCATGCCTTGGGAAATCCTGACTCAGTGAGTTTGGGGCCAGGAATCTCTGTTTTTATTAACAGTGATTGATTCTAGTCTTCAGAGAAGTACAAGATGGGAGATAGGCTTAGGTCCCAGTTCCAAGAGGGCTTGTTCCTGGGGATCATTCCCGACACCCATGTCGTCTCTGTGGGAGTTCATCGGCCTGGACATGAAGATACATGGGGTTGGGGGAGTCAGTTTACAAATAGCTCTCAACTTATAGTTCTGTTTTTCATCAGCCATCCCTTTGAACATCATTTTGAACTCTGTCCTTTGGTTTCTTTCTCTTTGGAGTTGGCTGTGCAATATTTGATCTCAGTCCTTCAGCATAGAAATTTGGTAAAAACCAGTAAGAGAATGTCTTTAATACAGCCTACACCCCACAGGGAAAGCAACTTCTTACTTGCTGGTATTGAAAGTTGTTATTGTTTCTAATAATATTACTGGAATTTCTTGGCATCTTGTCCGTGTCTGTATATGGAGTGATTGTTTGTATATAATGAATATTGTGCTCAGAGGGGTGTCCTCTTGGGATACACCTTTTGTTTTCAGAGGAGTTTCAGGAAACAACAGCCATCCAGCCCTCAGACAGTCATCCGGGTATACATTAGTGTATCCTGTGTTGTTTTCTGATACAGAGGCTCATCCAAGGCAGTGGAATATCTTGAGTTTTTAAGATGTGACCCGGGTGGGCACCGTTTAGTTTTCGGGTTCTAATTCTTTATGGAGGACTCTGAAAAGTGTGCTTGATGCTCTGCTTTCACTTTCTGCCCAGATTTTCTAAACGTGTGTTAGAAAGTCACTTGCTTATCTGTAGCAGGTCTCCTCAGCAAAAAATGTGTCTGCTCGTGGGGATGAGAGTCAGCCCCTCCTGCTACAGGTGGAGGAGGGAGGGTGAGTTTTATCCTAACCATTTCACACACTGGGAAATATACCGTAATTGGCAGCAACTCATAGCCCTGGAACTAATCCTTTATTGGCAAACCAGTGAGTGCCTGCTGCTGCTGCTGCTGCTGCTAAGTCATTTCAGTCGTGTCCGACTCTGTGCAATCCCATAGACGGCAGTCCACCAGGCTCCCCCGTCCCTGGGATTCTCCAGGCAAGAATACTGGAGTGAGTTGCCATTTCCTTCTCCAATGCATGAAAGTGAAAAGTGAAAGTGAAGTCACTCAGTCGAGTCCGACTCTTAGCGACCCCATGGACTGCAGCCTACCAGGCTCCTCTGTCCATGGGATTTTCCAGGCAAGAGTACTGGAGTGGGCTGCCATTGCCTTCTCCGTGGTGAGTGCCTACTATGTACCAAATGCTAAGATTATCTCTAAACATAAAACATTAAACAAGCCTCATATAATCCCTGTCCCTTGGAACTTACCATCCTGAGAAAGAGACAATTAAATAATTAGACAGATACACAGTTAGGAACTGAGATGTGCTACATGACAGATGTGGAAAATCAGAATAGAGTGAGACCCGTGAAAGGGAGACCTGATCGGTGCCTGGGATCTCGAGGTTGCATGAATTACTAGGAGAGGAAGAGGAGAGGGAAGAGTGTCATGGACACAGGGGCAGCGCATATGATGACCTGAGGTGGAGAGGAGCAGGGAGGAGGAGATTGGCACGTGTCAAGTTTGAAGAAGTGTACAGATGTCGCTCCTTCAGGATGTCGCAGGGTGTCTGAAATATTTTGATCTGTAAGTGTGCAGAAAGTTAGCAACAAGGTTGCCATGTGGGCAGTGGTTTGGAGAAGGTGGAGGAGAAGTAGTAAGACCAGGAAGGTAGCTCAGAAGACAGATGATGGTGACTTGGCCTGAGGTAGTGGCCGGGGGAGGAGAGAGGTCTGATGTAAACGTGATTTGGGGTAAGAAACTGAAGGACTTGGGAATGGCTTGGCCTTTGAACTTGAGGGAGAGGAGAGGGTCAGATGACTCTCAGATGTCTTCCACCAGCGATTTGGATAGATGAGGAAGCTTTTTACTGAGATAGGGAACATTTTTGTCTGCTAATTTAATTACAGAAAGTTGATATAAATCTAACATACTCTGCTAAAATACTGCTTCTTCACAAATTATCACATTTCGGGTTTGACATTATCCATCAGCCAAGAAAAACATCTTAATGCTTCATTCACTTAGCTGTTTTGAATTTCAGTCTGCCTCGCAGGAGATGGTCACTGCAGGATGACCCTGCAGGCTGGCTCAGCACAGGCTTTAGGGTCCTAGGAGTGAGGGAACATCAACAGATTGTAGAAAAGTTGCACTTCCATGGGCTAGCCACAGTTTTGTAGTCACACGGGCCAGGAAAATGCCCTTTTAATGTCAGCACGCAGCTGTTTTATGTTCCTTCGTTAAGTGTTGTTTTGAATTGTATCATGGCAGTGGTCATCGCGGTGGCGGTGGTGGTGGTCATGGTGGTGATGGGGCTACTGGGGTTGGGGGCAATGGGGATTTGGGGCATCAGTGCTGAGAGCCATAATCAGACTCTGAAGAGTCCAGGCTGCAGTTTCCCACTACCTGGGCCTGGACTAGAGGGCAGGGCTGTGTTGGAGTTGGCAGGATTGTACATGCTTCAAGCACTACCTTTAAAGGTCTTAAGAAAAAGGGAATTTGAGATACCTAGCTTCTGTTCCGGTTCTTCTCTTTTTATTGTTAAATATCTCTAGTGAGAAGCTTCCATTTCTGTTTCCTCATCTGCCATGACCTTTATCTCTTCTGATCCACTGGCCTTTTTATTTCTCCACTTTCATTTTCATTATCTCTGGATGACTTTGAGATTTTCTGGCAGCGTGAGCTTGGGCAGTCCTCCTGCACCCCTGTGCTCCCTGCCTTGCTTTCTTTTTCTCAGTAATATTTAGCACCTGGTGCGTCACAGATAACTGGTTTACTTCTTCAGGTTCTCTCTGCTTCTGTGAGAATGTAAGTTGCATTAACGTAGAAACTTGTTTATTCACTGCTTTATTCCCAACACCTGCAGTAGTAATACTTGACATAATTTAGTGTTTAATAATGTTTTTTTAATGAATGAAAAAATTATTTAATTGCCGTATCTATGTCCTGTTGGGTCACATAGCTCTAATAATGCTAAACTCTTGTGGTTACTGTGAGGATTAGAAGAAATAATATAAGTACAGTGCCTGGCATTTCCCTGAAATTGTTAGGCTTTACGCTTCTTTTGTAATTTGTTGCAGTATAGCTGATTTACAGTGTTGTGTTTAATGTCTGCCGTATAGCATTGTTGTTGTTCAGTGGCACAGCCATGTCCAAATCTTTGCAAACCCATGGATACCAGGTTTCCCTGTCCTTCACCTACTCCTGTAGTTTGCTCAAACTTATGTCCATTGAGTCAGTGATGCTATCCAACCATCTCATCCTCTGTCATTCCCTTCTCCTCCTGCCCTCAATCTTTCCCAGCATTAGGGTCTTTTCCAATGAGTCAGTTCTTTGCATCAGGTGGCCAAAGTATTACAGTTTCAGCTTCAGCATCAGTCCTTCCAATGAATATTCAGGGTTGATTTTCTTTAAAATCAACTAGTTTGATCTCCTTGCAGTCCAAGGGACTCTCAAGAATCTTCTCCAATAGTTCAAAAGCATCAATTCTTCAGTGCTCAGCCTTCCTTATGGCCCAACTCTCACATCTCTACATGACTACTGGAAAAACCATAGCTTTGACTATAAGGACCTTTGTCAGCAAAATGATGTCTCTGCTTTTTAATAGGCTGTCTAATTTGTCATACTATTTCTTCCAAGGAACAAGCATCTTTTAATTTTGTGGCTGCAGTCACCATTTGCAGTGATTTTGGAGCCCAAGGAAATAAAGTCTGACACTGTGTCCATTGTTTCCCCATCTATTTGTCATGAAGTGATGGGACCGGATGCCATGATCTTAGTTTTCTGAATATTGAGTTTTAAGCCAACTTTTTCACTCTCCTCTTTCACTTTCATCAAGAGGCTCTTTATTTCCTCTTTGCTTTCTACCATAAAGGTGGTGTCATCTGCATATCTGAAGTTATTGATATTTCTCCTGGCAATCTTGATTCAATCTTGTGCTTCATCCAGTCCAGCATTTCATATAATGTACCCTGCATATAAGTTAAATAAGCCAGGTAACAATATACGGCCTTGATGTACTCCTTTCCCAATTTTGAACCAGTCCATTATTCCATGTCTGGTTCTAATTGTTGCTTCTTGACCCGCATACAGATTTCTCGGGAGGTAGGTCAGGTGGTCTGGTATTCCCATCTGGTTAAGAATTTTCCATACTTTCGTGTGATCCACACAGTGAAAGGATTTAGCTTAGTCAATGAAGCAGAAATAGATGTTGTTCTGGAATTCTCTTGCTTTTTCTATGACTCTGTGGATGTTGGCAATTTGATCTCTGGTTCCTCTGCTTTTCTAAATCAAGCTTGTACATCTGGAAGTTCTCGGTTCACATACTGTTTAAGCTGGCTTGGAGAATTTTGAGCATTACTTCGCTAGTGTGTGAGATCTGTATAATTGTGCAATAGTTTGAACATTCTTTAGCATTACCCTTCTTTGGGATTGGAAGGAAAACTGACCTTTTCCAGTCCTGTGGCCACTGCTGAGTTTTCCAAATTTGCTGGCATATTGAGTGGAATGCTTTCACAGCATCATCTTTTAACATTTGAAATAGCTCAACTGGAATTCCATCACCTCCACTAGCTTTGTTCATAGTAATGCTTCCTAAGGCCCACTTGACTTCACATTCCAGGATGTCTGATCTAGGTGAGTGATCACACCATTGTGGTTATCCAAGTCGTTAACGTCTTTTTTGTATAGTTCTGTGTATTCTTGCCACCTCTTCTTAATATCTTCTGCTTCTGTTAGGTCCATACCATTTATATCCTTTATTGTGCTCATCTTTGCATGAAATGCTCCCTTGATATCTCTAATATTCTTGAAGAGATCTCTAGTCTTTCCCGTTCTATTGTTTTCTTCTATTTTTTGCATTGTTCACTTAAGAAGGCTTTGTTTTCTCCTTGGTATTCTTTGGAACTCTGCATTCAGATGGATATATCTTTCCTTTTCTCCTTTGTCTTTTGCTTCTCTTCTTTTCTCAGCTATTTGTAAGCCCTCCTCAGACAACCATTTTGCCTTTTTGCATTTCTTTTTCTTGGGGATGGTTTTGATCATTGTTTCCTGTTCAGTGTTCCGAACCTCCTTCCATAGTTCTTTAGGTCCTCTATCAGATCTAATCCCTTGAATCTATTTCTCACTTCTACTGTATAATCATAAGGGATTTGATTTAGGTCATACCTGAATGGTCTAGTGGTTTTCCCTACTTTCTTCAATATAAGTCTGAATTTGGCAATAAGGAGTTCATGGTCTGAGCCACAGTCAGCTCCTGGTCTTGTTTTTGCTGACTGTATAGACCTTCTTCATCTTTGGCTGCGAAGAATATAATCAGTCTGAATGGTATTGACCATCTGGTAGAGTCATCTCTTGTGTTGTTGCAAGAGGGAGTTTGCTGTGACCAGTATGGACTATGCTGTACAGCATAGTGAGTCGGATACACGTATAGAAAAATTGTTTTTTATATTCTTTTCCCTTGTGGTTTATCACAGGTTATTGAATACAGTTCCCCATGTTAAACAGTAGAACCTTGTTGTTTATCCATCCTATATTTATTAGTTTGCATCTGCTGCTGCTGCTGCTGCTAAGTCGCTTCAGTTGTGTCCAACTCTGTGCGATCCCATAGACGGAAGCCCACCAGGCTCCCCCGTCCCTGGGATTCTCCAGGCAAGAACACTGGAGTGGGTTGCCATTGCCTTCTCCAATGCATGAAAGTGAAAAGTGAAAGGGAAGTCGCTCAGTCGTGTCTGACTCTTAGCGACCCCATGGACTGCAGCCCACCAGGCTCCTCCGTCCATGGGATTTTCCAGGCAAGAGTACTGGAGTGGGGTGCCATTGCCTTCTCTGAGTTTGCATCTACTAATCCCAAATTTCCAATCCCTCTCTCCCCACCCCCACCCCTGACAACAAGTCTTTTCTCTATGATGTTTTTCCTGTTTTGTAGATGTGTTCATTTCTCTCATATTTTAAATTCCACATAAAGAGTTATCATATTGTATTTGTCTTTTTGACTTACTTTACCAACCTGTAGGTCCATCCAGATTGCTGCAAATGACATTATTTCATTCTTTTTAATTCCTCTTTTAAGAGTGTAATATTCCTGTAAGACTCTTCTTGATACTCTTTTTTCTTGTATCCTCTTTTTTATTCACTGTTTAAATTGCTGTCTTCATTGGCATCTTATGTCCTTAGTAATGCGTCTGTATTTTCCTCATGGTTCTTCCTTCTGTGCCCTAGCTGCCAGATAGCTGCCATGGCCCTGAATAAGTATGACTCAGCGCTTATCTCTTTCAGCTTATTTACTCACGAAGCTTCAATTATTATTTTTAATTATGCCATTTCATTATTATCATTTATAATTCTGTTGTGTTTTTACATTTGATCAAAGAGTTCATGTGTTACGTTTACTGCACCTACCGGTTGCTATGAACGTTTTTCCTGAACTGTCCTTCACATCCTGAATTATCCTGTGGCATGCCTGATATCATCTTCACTTGACAGATGAGGAAACTGAGAGTGAGAGAGGTTAATCTCTTGCCCATGAGTACCCACACCAGGTTTAAGTGGTAGATCTGGAAGTCTTTCTCGGGTCTGGATCCTTCTGTTTCTTTCTCACTTCATCCATCCAAAAGGCATGTAGTGAGTGTGTGCCATGTGCCAGGCGGCGTGCTGGGCTCTGGCCACCCCGTGAGAAACTGATGCTGTCTGGGACCGCCGTGCATCACTGCTACCCCTGCCCTCGCTCTCCAGAACACGCTGTCAAGTGCCCTGTGCTGGGTGAGCCCTGCTCAGGCACTCTCACTTCCCTATTTCATCCTTGCTTCAAGCTTCAACTATCTAAGTAAAAATTCACGAATTGCCTTTCTTCATGCAAGCTACCCGCTCTCCCCTCCAAAGTGACCTATTTTTCTATCTCATTACCCCATCTCTTTCATTCAGCACTTTCAGTATACATCCAAGACCTCTTGGTGTTCTCCTTGAAAATGTTTCTTTCATCTGTCTCTCCCTCCCCATATCCTCTCCACCATTCTAATATCAGCTCCCATGTCCTCATTTCTTGATTTATGAAAGCCTCAAGGCTGGGTTCTAATTAGTTTTATTTTCTGCTTCAGAATTCACTAGACTCTAAGTTTCCTAAAGGCCTAGAGGGTTGCTCATTGATTCTTATTTCCAGAACACTGTCCAAGTCACACCAGGAGACATTCAGATGACGACTAAAGCATCTTTGATTTTAGATCACAGTTCTCAAACTTGATCTGGGGTTTGTCTGGACATGACAGGTAGCTTTCTTGGAAGGTTATGAGAATGTGTTACATGTAGCTGTTGTCTGCATCTCAATAATATATACTATGTATTTTAAACCAACTCTTATTTCTGCTTTCTTCCATTAATGTTTGCTCCCATGTAATTTTTTCCCCATCTGCTGGCATCAGAGCAGAAATTCATGGTTGAGAACTGATAAATACTCCTTCCATCAGAGAACACAGCTCTTTTATTTATTTCTGGCGCTGCCGTAACTCCATAGAAACACAGTTTGAGAATCACTTTAGTTTACAGAGAGGTTATGAGCTATTCAGAATTTTGGTATTCTTGGATAGGCCAACTTCATGCCTGTCCCCAAGAGGGTGTCTCCCATTTTGCAGGAAAGACCTACTGTGTATTTTCTGAAGCCTTGGAGTCACTGTTTGTGTCTCAGGCAACTGACGAGCAGAGGATTAGTGTGCCAGCATTTTCTTCCTCACTTTCTTGTCTTACCTGGTCCATCTCTCCATGGACTCATGGTTGGGACCCTTAATCCTGTCTCATACCCAGGAGGGATATTTATGCAGACATGGTCAACATCAGTGTGACCATCAAATTCTGTTTTACCATCTCCTCCTTTTTCTCATTAGAAGTAAATTATTTGCACAGTTAGCAATACTCATGGAGTGAAAGAAATTTTCATTTTTAAGAATATTTTGAAGACACTAGACTTATGTGTCATTGCTTTTAGAAATCATTCATCTAGATGACCATTCAGAGGACATATATGCTTTCTTCAGAACTCAAACCAAAGCAGAATAGTAATTGTAAATAATTCTGTCCCCAAATAAATCTTTTTGTAAATGACTTAACACTGACTACAGCTTTTATTCCTTAAGATAGTGGGTCTTTTAATAAGGATAATAACTATAATTTAATATATGTATTATATAACAGCATGAAAACTGCTGCAGAAAATCCTTAATGTTATGTAATAGAGGCCATTGGACCATAGCACCTGATGAATCATGTTTTGGAGCTAAGCATCTGCCAGAAGTGGAGTTTTGTTGTTTGTTGCTTGTTTTTAAACTTAAAAATATTTATTTGGAGTAGATTTGCCTTAAAGTCTTTTTTCTTCAATTGGAACCTGAAGTGCAAAGCCTGGCTTTACTGTGTTAGAGAGCAATTGCTATAGCATATTTTGTTGGGTAAGTGATAGAGGGAATTTCCAAAAGCTGTCTTCAGTGAACAAATGGCATCTTTCTGTAACAACTGTACCAGATCACATTTGATCATAAAAACACTGCATCTGCACTGGGTTTGGAGGATTCAGCAGTGTATAAAATGGACAGTCACTGATTTCTTAGAGCCTACATTTTAATGTGGAAATGCAAATAAGCAGCATAGCTTTAGGTAGTGAGAAGTGCTATGAAGAAAATCTAAAAGCAGTGTGTTAAAGACTGAAGGGGAGGAATAGTTTGTTTAGAGAGATCAGGAGGGACTCATTGGGAGGCGACACCGGAGCTGAGCTGATGGTCCATGCTAGGCAGAGTCAGCTTTGTGAAAATCTAGGGGGAAAGCAAGTGTGAAGATTTGAACAGGGAACCAGCACGGTGTGTTCAAGAAACAAAAGGCCAGAGAGGCTGGAGGTTAGGGGACAAGGTGAGCATGGCAGGAGGTGGGTGTTACAGACCACTATAAGCAGTCTGGAGTTTGTTCTTCAGGCAGTGGGACACCACTGAGCGTTTTTAACAGGAATGTGGCCAAATCTGCAGCAAATGTGCATTGTTGAAAGGTTTCTTTTAAATGGCAATACTTTTTCTTTGTATTTTACAGAATAGAACAGAGGGCTGCCATTTGGCCAAAGGATGAAACTCAGCAGGACTTCCATGAGGTAGGTGCACTCATTGTGGTTTTGATGAATGTGAATTAGCCACTCATGAAATGTATTATTCTTTTTCCTAGTACTAGAAATTTATCCTGGTTAAAACTTTAAATATTCTTGCTCTTAAGTAAACTTATTTTTCTTGCAGTGCTTTTGGTACTGTTTCCCCTTGCTCTGGAGCAAATATATTTAAAATATTATTTGCAAGACTAATCACTCTGTCTTGGACCAAAACCAAGTCCAGCCATCATTTCATTACATTTCTTTCAACTTTGCTTCAGGATTGTACTACAGCTGTGAGAGTTAACATTTATAAAATTTTCTCTTAATTTTATTTTATCTTCCCCTCCTGCTTTTTCTAATCCCTTTGTCAGTCTCAAATATGATCTTGCTTACTATTTTTCCTCAGAGCATGATACAGCTTGGTGTTGCAAAATGGGCTTCTAATAAACTTTGAGACACTGAGGCCATATTTTCCAATTCAAGTGCTTTCCCACTGAACTGGACATCACAATGTTAATGTTTGTTCTAGATTTTCTTTGAAATATGTAATTTAATTCTCCCATTGGAAATCGCTATAATATAATTAGGGTCCCTTTTTTATGAATGCCTTTGCTTTAGTCATTGATTTGGAATACTATAATTTCTCTTGTCCCATTGTATAATTAAGGAAAAGTGGGTGTTATATCTGATTAGGATCATGTCAAAAAAGAATGTAGAGACTTGATGTTCATAAGCCAAGAAGAGAAATGATGGGCTTTAGGCAAATTGTTTGTCATTTGGTGCCATCTCTCATCTGTCTCCAAAAAAAAGATAATTAATTGAACTTAGGTGATTATATTTTTCTTTAAACTGTTGAACCTGGCATAAATGAATAACTAAAGGTAAACTGGGTTCCTGATTAAACCCAGTTAAATAAATTACTGAAGTTGTGGACAGTGTCCTAAGGATAACACAGATCCCTGCTTGTTATTCTTTTGTGCAGGCTTCAGATACCACAATCTCACTTGCGGTAAGAAGAGTGAAAAAAAAGAGAGAGAGCAGAGGCAAGAGCTTGAATCAATGAACACAGCTGTTTGCCCCACTGGGAACTAAGCAAAATGCTCGTTGTAAAGAAGCACCTATTTGTCTTGACATAAGCGAATAGAAAGATTAAGTGATTCTAAGAGTCAACTTGTGATAGGTTTCAAGTTTATGGGAGAAACTCTGATTTGTGAGCTGGAGCCCCATGAGATTGCTAAGATTACTTGAGCAGTTCTCAGATCACAATTGCCCAAAGCTCCGTATGAAAATCTGCTTTTCTATACTCCTTCACTATATTGTATTTGCACATTACATGAAATGTGCCAGTTCACTGCCCTGAGATTACGCGGGTACAAGAATGCTGAATGAAGACAGGCTTCTGAAAGAGCAGTCAGCGCCATATTGTAAATGTGGGCTCTTGCATGAGAAAACTGGTTCTGCTGATCCAGACTTTATAACAATGTGTGCTCAAGTGGAATTGTTCCAGTAAGGGAGTAAATCATATGTGCAGATCACATTGTAATTATGATTTAGGGGCTGAAGGAAACCCGAGGAACACACACTGAGGAAACTTGAACAGAAGCAGCTCAGGGTCCAAAGCCATGCCAGGAGAACTGACTCATTCAAACTTGTCGGGGTCCAGCCCCGGTTGGATCCAGGGATTCCCTCGGGAGGACGGCGTTGGCGATTAAAGGATAGCAAAGCACAGATTAGAGGCTCATTATAACTGGTTTACGCGGAAAATCAATAAAACCTGTGACATCAGATTTGCTCTGACCACAGAGGCTACAGGCACCCTCTCGAATTGCTGAAGGTGCCCCACCTTAGGCACTTTCTCGAGTGGGTCTTAGAAGCCCAGGCAAGTAAGTGGTCCCAGAGGACCTCCGCGCTCCAATTAAATGTCCTGAAGGAAGAACAGAAAAGAAAAGGAGAGAAAAAGAAACAAGAAAGAATGACACGGGGAGACCAAGCTTTGAGCAAGGCCCATACCTTTATTTTCAAAGGGAGCTTATATACCTTAAGTTGTGCATAGAGGATAATAGGGGGTGTAAAATCATGCAAAGTCAGCAGTCTTTGATCCTTATCGAGACCAGGCTTTTCTTTTCTGCAAACTTATCGTATACAAATGGTTTAGGTGATTTACATCTTCTGGCCAGAAGGCCTGTTAACATTTTATGACTCTGATAAAGGTTTGTCAACCATAAGACTTATTTTCTCTAAGAGTAATTATTTTAAAGTTTGGCGCCATCCTCTGAAGGTGTTAGATAAAGTTGCATTCCTATAGGGCAAAGGTTCAGTGGGCTTACAACAAAGGAAAGAATTTATAACCTTAAGGGTCTAAAGTTGTTAACACCAAGGCCACTAATTTTTTCTATATACCAACTATATTAATTAATACACTTCCAAGGATACAATACAGGGATGTGGAAACTTGGCAGCAAGCATTGGTCTCAACAATGAAATCTTGTACTAGTTCTAACAATTTCTAACTCCCCGAGAGGCTCTATACTATTTGAATATCTTAAGCTTCCGGTGCCTCTCGCGGTTGGGAGACTGTAAACAATCGTATGCGTAGCTGTAGGAGTCCGGGTAAACCTGTCAGGCAAGTTAGAGAGCCGTCTGAGAGATTTGGATTTAAACACTCCTATTATGCCCAGGAGGCTTATTAACTAGAGCTTTAAGTTGATTTCCTTCAGAGAAAGGTGGTCGGGGATAGCCCCCCGTTAATGTCAGAGGAGTTGGTGAAAGTCGTAAAATAGTAAAACAGACAGATTCTGGTTTTGGGGTAGACGCTCAGGCAGATCCAGGGGGGCCCCTCGAGCCCTGACTCGTCTTTGCATTTCAGGCCTCTCCACATGACCTTTGTCATGGATGGGAACTCCCATGCTGGCTCCCGGCACAAACTCATTGATGGAGACATCCTATAGAATGGGACTGTGTTAAACTGGATCTTCCCTAGCTTTTCCTAATCTTAGAGACTGCCAAACTCTCTTATGGAAGAACCCCATAATAATATTTCTTTCAGCAACATAGTCTTAATGAATACAGGTGGGAGATACTACTTTAGTATTTTTAATGCAAATAGAAAATACATATAGAAATGTGTACATATTGTACATGTACAGCTGGATGAATACTCACAAAGTGTGTAACCAGCGTCAAGTAACAGAACATTGTTACAGGCACCCTTATTTAATTCTTTCCAATCACTCTTCCCCTAGAACGGTAACTGTTCTTTGGACTTAAGTAGATTTGTTTTGTCTTTTGTTTGTTTGTTTTTCGAACTGCATATACATGGACTGTATGTACTCTTTTGTGTCTGGTTTCATTTACTCAGTAGTATGTGTGAGATTCATATATTTTGGGTATGTAGTTTAACTTTGATTCTCCTTGCTGTAACCCATTGTATGGTTGTTTTTAGTTTTTGACTCATGATCAGTTGCAACTAGTTGTAATTTTTTAAAAGAACTATCTTTCAGTCTCTTTGTACATTTGCTATTGTATAGGAGTATTCCTTCCATCTCTGAGTGGAAGTGTAAGGAAGAATGTTTTGTTGTGTTAACCGTCTTCATTGTTCTTTGCCCCTATTGTTTATATTACTACCCCCTCCAAAACAGAGCCTTCTAGTTCTTTAAAGGAACTCACTAGTTCCATATCTGCTCTCCCATTCTAACTTGTAAGTCTAAAGAAACAACAAAAAAGTTTCTTTTCTTAAGTCTTTATCGAATTTGTTACAATACTGATTCTGTTTTATGTTTTGGTTTTTTGGCCGCAAGGCATGTGGGATCTTAGTTCCCCAACCAGGGATCGAACCTGTACCCCGTTACATTGAAAGGCAAAGTCTTAACCACTGGACAACCAGGGAAATCCCCCCAAAATGAGTTTCTTGAGCTTTGTAAGAAGCATAGTCCACAAATATTTTCCAGATGTTTTTGTGGACCCTAATGTTGTAATTGTTGGTTATAACAATTTTAAGGTGTTACTGTATTTTCTACAAAGTTCACATCTGGTAATTCATAACTACTTCTTAAGCTTCTTAATTCCACTTGCTCAGATGAGGCTCCGCTGTATTTGATTCCAGAGCTAGTAGTTGATCTGAGCTCTCCTCTGTATAGTAAGGTAATACATGATGTCAAATAGCTACCTATGAGCATCCATCTGTGTGTGTATTCCTGATAGCTTCCCAGTGAACTGAAAAACTCACTTCTCATTTTTACTGGGATGAGTATACATTTAACTCCTGCCAGCCTCACTTTTCTTCTGGTAGTCTCAGGCTCCCAGTTTTTGACCATGGGTCTCTCAATAGGGTTTGCCTCTCCACTCCATGAGCTTTGCTGTCTCTGGGACTATACTATAGGAGCCGGTTTCTGGAAAACTGATTGTGTCCATTCTGGCACCGACCTGAGCTTTCTGACTCTGCCTCCGTATGACATCTGGAGATTTTATTTGTTGGGGTCCCCTGGATCCTAGTTGGAAATTATCTGCCACTATAATACATAAGAAGGTTTTATTTGTTGTGGTGTCCTGTATCTTGATTGGAAAATATTCTCGACTTGAGATCTGTCAAAGTTTAATTCAGCATAATCCTTGGTTTTGTTTACCCTTGTCTATATAATCACTAAGCAGTCAATAGTTCAAAAAGTTGCTTGAAGGATAAAATGAGAAAAAATACTGTTTTGCCTCTCCATGTCCTAGTAGTTCCCATTACTGGCTTCAGTTTCAATTAAGAAAAAATAACAATAGGTGAGGAACACGAATGGATCTCCCCTTCCCTGAGAAAACTTACCCTATTTGGTCCTCATATTACTTTTCTAGCTCCCAAACTGCATACCATGAATCATCACATCAGCTTCTTTTCATTCTTCATTTGTGAAATTGAGGCAGGTTTTGAATTGGGTTAACTCTAGGAGTGCTTTCAGTTTTAGCAGTCACTGTTTCTGCTTCTTACCCCGGCTAGTGCTTATAGGATTTAGTCATAGGTTCCCATGAGGGATAGAATGAGGTGAATTGTGCCCCTTTTTGAGTGTATATGCACATGTCTATGTGTGGGGCTCCATGTGAAGGGTTTGACTGTCTTTTTATTACCATCCATAGATTAGCATATAGATACATTCTGGCATCAAGCCTTGTTAGAACTCTAGATGGTACTTACTATTTTGTTTTAGATGTGGTTCTCCCTCAAAACTGTTTTAATTTTGAGGAAATGGTCTAGCAAGAGGTTTCTTTAGGCCCTTGATACTCCTCAGTTGGCTGAATGGTATTTTTTTCTGTAGGACTAGGCAGCTGTATTTTTCTATTGAAATACAAACCCAGTCTACAGGGTTGGGCCTTTAGATCAGAATTGACTGAGTTTTTTTCCTTCTAGTTTCCTTGTGACTGAAAGTCAATTCAAGCTGGCTTTCATAAACAACAGAATTTTATTGATTCACACACCTGGAACTTTACGATCAGGATAGATTCCACTCTTGGCTAGATCCAGGGATTAAAGGCTTGTCAAGTAGACAGCATCTTTCCATTTCAACTCTACTTTCCTATATCGACTTTGTCTTTAGATTGACCCCTCTCTGGGGATATGTTATTCTTACAGCTAGTAATCCTAGTGTATATTAGTTTTCTATTACTGTGTAAAAAATTGCCAGAAGCTTAGCAGCTTTTCTCTTTTATTAGCTCACAGTTGTGCAGATAATAAACTTGGATAGACTCCATTAGACTCTGCTCAAGGTCTCACAAAACTGAAATCATGGCATTGGCAATGATAGATTCTTATCTGGAGGTTCTGCAGTTGAGTCCATATTCATGCTCATTCAGGCCATTGCCTGAATTTACTTCCTTGAGGTTGTAGGACTGTAGACCCCATTTCCTTGCTGGTCAGCATCTGGGAGTAGCTCTCAGCTTCTAAAGGCTGCCTGCATTCCTTCTCACCTTGGCCTCTACGTCTTTGAGCCAGCAGCACCAAATCCTTCTGTGCTCCAAATCTCTGATGTTATAGTCTACCAGCTAAAAAACACCCCTCTACTTTTAAAAGGCTCACCCTGATTGGATCAGGCCCACTGAAGCAATCTCTGTATCCTTGGTCACCTGAGTTAGGACTTTAGTTATATCTGCAAAATCTCTTCAACATAGCACCTAAATTAGTGTTTGATTGCATAACCAGTGTACAGGAATCTTGGGGACCATCTTTAAAATTCTGCTTATAAGAAATGAAAATGGAGTCCTTTCTACTCTGTAAAGTCTCATACTTGAGTCTCATTTATCTGACTTGGGACCTGTAGCCCATTCTTGAACCAATCACTGTGACCTTGGGGTTTGAAATAAGCTGATTGGCTAGAGAGGGACACATTTTCCCATTTTGGATCAGAAGATGGGTAAATGGATGCTGGGATGCGTAATATTGGTCTCTGGAAGCCTAATATCCAAAGTCATCTGCCTGTATGACACCACTGCGGGGTGCCATTTAGCTTTTCTCTGGTATGGTTTCATGGGTGAGATGAAGTGACCTTGCTTCGCTACTAGCATTTCTTTCTCAGCAGGAATGGTGCCCTGTGATTCATTTAATTTTAGCCACTTTTCTTGTCAGTGTCAACAAGGACATCCTGCAGTCAACATGGTCATGGTGTGAACCCTGGGTTTCTTTCCCAGTGGGATGAACTGCCCAGCAAAGAAACTGAACTGTGGCATGCCTGGTTTACCTTGCCCCCTCATTCAGAGGCAACTCTCCAGCCTGATTTCTGGTTTCCAGGGCAACCAGGTTTGTAGTCATGACCCTCAGGGGAATCCTTAGTGTGGCATTGGCAGAAAAGGTAGAAGCCATGCTAGCTGCTGCTCTGTCTGGGGATTAAGTTGGAGAGATTTCAGGGGTGTTGGGCTGAGCAGAAAAGTTCTAGCAGGACTCTCTGTAACTGGCCCACCTGGGTTTGCCTTTCGCCTACCAGCCTCACCATCGCCCACACTCCACGTGGCTTTGTCCTGCTGGCCTTTGCTCCTTCCTTTGGCATCTCTGTCCTCTGCCTCCTTTCTCACTTTTACATTTACTCATCTGCATGCTGCCAGTTTCTTGTTCTTTCCCCCACAGTCCTGGAAAGGACTGTGTCTGCTTCATGCCTCCCAGGGGTCAGCCTGTGTGGCACTTTCTTTGCTTTGTAGCTAAAGGAGAAATATAAGGACAATGTAGTAAGTGTTCTGTAAAGCTAACGTTGATAGACACCTCTTTCATTAGAGATTGTTCTTAAAAATTTCATCTTGTGATGGAATGATGGGGAGGTTTGTTTATCCCTATCTCTATCTCTCTATCTGTCTATTGGTCTACCCATCTATCCATCTATCTATATCCATCTATCTATACAACTATCTGTTTTCCCATTTCCATTTGGCAAAATATAAAGTTGACAAGTTTTATGAAATAGTCATTCCCCAGTAGCCCCTGACAGATTAAAGAAAAATATTTCTGCTCATCTTAAGACCAAAATTTTGCCTGAAAGCTTTAACTTTGGGGATATTTTTTCAACAGTTTTTATTGAGAAGCAAATGTGTACCCAGCTGTGGGTCTGGAACTGCTATGGGGTGTGGGGGCTGCAACAGAAAGTGAACTTTGTCATCCCTGCTTTCCAAGGATTTAGAAGGACACACTTCAACTTAGTATCCTAGACTCTGGTCTTCCTAGCGTTGGTATCTTTTCCCTTTTTAGGATATTTTTGGCTTTCCTAGGGCTATAAAATTCAGATTTTAAGGCAGGTAAAAGCTTAATTTTCTTGTTTTCTAACAAAATACTAGTATTTGAGGAAATGGCTAATGTTTTCCAGTGTCTTTAAAGACGTGGGTTGGTAACTTATTTCTTATGGCAAGTGATTTTATAATTTACAGTGGGATGGTTATTGATTTCTAATATTCATTGAGTTTTAGTAATTTCTAAGTGGTTAAAGTAGTCTTAGAAAAGAATTAAGTGCCCGTGGGCCAAAATGATTGGATAATTTTCCTACAGACAGAGAAGGAACAAATGGTAGATTTGGGGTTAAAAGCCCCAGTGGTCCCTGTACTGTGCACACATCCTACTGAATTTAGTTTTTAAGCCAGATATTTTTCAGAGCTTAAAAAAGACTGGAACTTAAGTAGCCACAGAGAAGTAACCATATGGGCTACAACAGGGACTAGATTTGTGGACTTCAGCCCAAGGGATATATAATTGATGTTCTGGGGGGAAAAAAAAAAAAAAAGGCTTGTTAGGGTAGCTGTCTATCTTAATGCCTGTGCCTTTGTGCTAGAAATTACAAAGAGAAACTACTAAAGTCCATTCTATGAGTTGTTCATGTCTTGTTCTCTAGAAAAGCTCAGAATTTTGAATTAAAATGTGAGTTCGTAAAACTGTATTGGTCTCTCCTAAATATCTTGTTTTTATTGTTTACTTAATAAAGTGAACATAATGAGGATATCACAAAGAGGTGAAATTAAGTACAGGACTCCCTCTTCCTCAGCTGAAATCAGATCATCTGGCTGGAAAAAAATTTGGTTTGGGTTATTGTGTGTGGTGGCAAGATTGTCCTTGTTTTACAAAGATGTGCTTCTATCATCAGAATAGGACCTGGATCCTCTTCTCAACAGAGGATTGCTTGGAGTGAATGGCTTCTTCTCCTATGCTGAATCTCCATTGCGTAGCGTAGGACAGTGAGGGAACAAAAATATTGTTCCTGGGACAGTTAGAGCTAAACAGGCAACCAAGGCAGCATTTAGAGTGGGTCAGGTCCCAAGGGAATAGGGCAGTGTTTCTCAGAGTCTGGACCTTGGACCTCCTGCATCTCAGCGCCCCTGCTCCAGACCACAGAATCTGAGTCTGTCGCTGCCTGGGAGACCACATCTTTAACAAACTCCCCAGTGATTCGTGAGCATTTTAAAATTTCTGAACCAAGGCAGCAAGGAGGCTTGAAATGGAATACTCAGAAGGGCTTCCCAAGTACTATGTCAAGGGTCCAGGCAAACAAAAGACAGTCTATAGTGGCAGTTTCTGTAATGGTTGGCTCCTGTTTTGCTCATTGTGAGGGCTTCAGCAGTGAACAATGGCGGCATGCTTCCAGCCCTTCTGGAGCTGGGAAGAGCCAGTAAATTCCATATTATAGTGAGTGTTGGGAGGGAAAAAAGCAAGGTGCTAAAAGAGAAATTAGAGGCCCCTGTTTGGATAAAGGTAATCAGAACTGGTTTAAAATTTGATGGGAATTTGACTGTGAAGGAATTACAGCTGAAGTAGCCCTGGGGAAGTAGGGGCAGGGAGCAAATAGAAAGGAAGGGTGGCATATGTGTATATATGTGTGTATGTGTGTGTGAGTGTGTGTGTGAGTGTGTGGTGAGGGAGCATACACAGAAAACCTGGAAGCTCAGGGAACAAGAGTACTCAGTAGAATGGAGATGTTCAGGGGCCCCACTGTGACCTCAGTTTTGGGCAGATTTCCAGTTTGATCTTGCAATAGACAATCTATGTCGAGTTCTTGAATAGATAAAGGGATGGGCGAGGGTCACTAAACCTCTTCATGGAAGTTAAAAGGAAGCTATCCTTTTTCTGCAACTGGTGAGTTGTAGACAAAGGGATCCTAAAATAGTATTTCACCATCCAGCCTGTGTGGGTGTTCCCCATTCCCACCCAACTAAAGTGAGACCTGGTAATTGTAGAGGAAAGAAAATGAGTAGAGTATTTTCTAAAACAAGTCGCATATTTTCCATTGTGTCAAAGAGAAAAATTAGCTTGTAGAAAACCACACCTAGGCTTCACACTCGTCTCTCTGGTTTCTCTGGTGACCAAATGGGAGCACTGGGAAGCAGAAGTAGTCATCATTCTTTAGCGGCTCCATCAGCCTTTGTTCAGGTTTCCTGGAGATCCTAGTGACCCATTCAGCAAGACTTTGGGTGGAAACCTGGAAAAGCCCTGGCAGGCTAGCCTTGAGGGATGGGCTGGGGACAGCCTAATAGAGAAGCCCCAGAGCACGAGAAGGACCAGATGCAGGTCGCACTGACGGGGTTGACTGCCTGTCATTCTCCTCTAGGGCTAAAGCCTGTTCCTGCATAAAAGGTCACCGAGTCAGGCTGAATTGGAGAAACAGTGGCTTACTCACTCTGTCCCCAGGCCTGGCCTGTGGTTTCTCCCCCTCATCGCCATAACTGTGACAGTAATAACTGGCATCATTGTTTTATTTGTCCGTTTGTGTATTAGCCATCTCTCCACTAGACTGAGGCCCCATGAGGAAGGGGCTGACATCAGTCTCAGGCTCTGGAGCCCAGCGCAGCTCTTTGTACATTGACAGCTGCCAGAGCCTGGGAGCTGCACGTGTGCTGGTGCAGCTGTGGGTGGTGTGACCCTCGCGTATGCAGTGGGAGCTTCTCAGAGGCAGCTCTGTGGGGCTCAGCCCTGATGGGCGCATGTCTCCTTTCTCCCCCTGGAGAGACACGTATGTGACGGTGGCACAGATTGCTCCCGGGGAAAGCCTCTCCTGCCTGGATTCTCTGGTCATCGGGGCTGTTCCATGCAGGGTGTCCAAGTCCCCGCACTCTTCCTGTGCTGAGAAACAGGAATGGTAGCAGGCAGTCCTCAGGTCAGGGGTCAGTGTGGGGTAGGGACAGGGCATAGCTGATGACCGTTGGCATGCAGTTTCTTCCAGTCTGCCCCCTGGTCCTCAATTCTGGAAGTTCACATTTTCCCTTCTCCTTGGATGTCTTCTTGTCCCACGAGACCTTCATCTTCTCTCTCCTGTTTCATTGGGCACTCTCTTCTTCCCTGCCCCATTAAACTTCCTCCTGTCTGGTGTCTGAGAGAGGAACAAACCAGCTGTGCAAATGGATCTCCTTTGATGCTTGGCATCTCTGTTGGGCCTCAGTACTAGTGAGGGAGACGGAGGGCAGGGAGGATGGCTGGGAACCACCCATGACTACTTCCAGCTGTGACTGGGTCTCAGCATTACACACTCTCTGGGCGACTGGAGAGGCCTCTGAACGTGACCTGACAAACCCCTCTGCAGTGAGATTCTTCACTCTCTGTGTTGTGTGAACACTTGGTTTAGTTCCACAAACACCGTCCAGGCACACATGCTGCCAGCTTCCGTGCATCAGCCTCAGTGCATGAGCAAGATTGTTTTCTGTCCTGGAAAGTTGGAAGGGAACTTACAAGTCACCTGGGCTCAAGTACTTCTGGACGGTGGAGCGATGCGTCAGGACGCAGAGCTTCGGCTGGGGTCTGGCCCCCGACGCCCAGCGCTCTGTCCAGCGGCCTCTGGGGTTTGGAGACTCACATAGTAGCCACAGTGTCCAGGGCTTGAGTGTTTGCCGTGTGCGGTGCCTTCCTCATCTCATTCTTGAAGCAGGCGCCTTTGTTACTGTCATCACTCCCTCTTGTTATGCATGAGGAAATTAAGGCTTAGACTAGCTAAGGCTCTTGTCCAAAGTCAGCCGCACAGAATGCAGCAGACGGAGCCCCTGGATCTGTGCGAAGGCCGTGTCCTCACCTGCTTTGTAGAATCTATAAGAGCACATAGAGTTGACAAAAGGCGGCTGGTCCAAATCATCCTGCTAAACGTAGAGAAGGACTGGTTTTGTTTTTTAAAACCATGGTAAAATAAACAATGTAAAATGTCACAATTTAGCCATTTTAAAGAATGCAATTTAGTGGCATTAAGCTCATTGGTGTTTTGGGGCTGCCATCACCACCATCTGTCTTCAGAACTTGATTTATCTTCCCAATCTTCAACTCCATACCCATTAAACACAAACCTCCTTTTCTTCCCCACCAGCCCCACGGCAACCACCATTCCGCTTCCCGTCTCTCTGGATTTTACTGCCTAGAGTGTGTGTCCTTTTTGACTGGCTTATTTCACTCAGTATAATGTCCTCAAGGTTCATTCATGTTGTAGAGTGTGTCAAAACTTTCTTCCTCTTTAAGGCTAAATAATATTTCATTATATGTATTGTATATATCACATTTCATTTATCAGTTCATCTGCTAATGAGCACCTTGGGTTGTTTCCACCTTGTATTAATCTGCTAAAACTCTATTAGGGCTACAATTAAAAAAAGAGATGCCACAGACTCAGTGGCCAAAACATTTGTCACAGTTCTGGAGGTGGGAAGTCCAAGGTGAATGTGTCAGCAAAATTGGTTTCCCTGAAGCCTCGTCCATGGCTTGCAGACAGCTGCCTTCTCTCTGTGTCCTCACATGGCCTTTTGTCTGTGACTGTGCATCCCTGGGTCTCTCTCTCTCTCTATTGTCAGCCTCACCCTTATGACCTTATTTTACCTTCAGTTCAGTCAGTTCAGTCGCTCAGTCGTGTCCGACTCTTCGCGACCCCATGAATCACAGCACGCCAGGCCTCCCTGTCCATCACCAACACCTGGAGTTCACTCAGACTCACGTCCATTGAGTCAGTGATGCCATCCAGCCATCTCATCCTCTGTCGTCCCCTTCTCCTCCTGCCCCCAATCCCTCCCAGCATCAGAGTCTTTTCCAACGAGTCAACTCTTCACATGAGGTGGCCAAAGTACTGGAGATTCAGCTTTAGCATCATTCCTTCCAAAGAAATCCCAGGGCTGATCTCCTTCAGAATGGACTGGTTGGATCTCCTTGCAGTCCCAGGGACTCTCAAGAGTCTTCTCCAACACCACAGTTCAAAAGCATCAATTCTTCAGCGCTCAGCCTTCTTCACAGTCCAACTCTCACATCCATACATGACCACAGGAAAAACCATAGCCTTGACTAGACGAACCTTTGTTGGCAAAGTCATGTCTCTGCTTTTGAATATGCTATCTAGGTTGGTCATAACTTTCCTTCCAAGGAGTAAGCGTCTTTTAATTTCATGGCTGCAGTCACCATCTGCAGTGATTTTGGAGCCCAAAAGTTTTACCTTAATTGCCTCTTAAAGGCCTCATCTCCAAATGTAGTTACATTGGAGGTTAGGGCTTCACTATATGAATTTGAGGGAGACAGTTCAGTCCATGATACATTTCCTGGTTATTGGGAATAGTGTTGCTCTGAACGTGGATGTACACATATCTGTTGAGTCACTGCTGGCAGTATTTTGGGGGTGTACCCAGCAGTGGGCTGCTGGCTCACACAGCAGTTCTCCTTGTAGAATTACCCGTGTTTAGGGATGCCTGTTTGTGGAGCCACCATTCTGTTTGCTGTTGCAGCTGCGCCATCTCACAGCTTGGGGGTAGTAGTAGTAGCTCAGTACGAGTAGTGTTAGTCGCTCAGTCGTGTCTGACTCTTTGAGACCCCATGGACTGTGGCCCGCCAGGCTCCTCTGTCCATGGGATTTTCCAGGCAAGAATACTGGAGTGGATTGCCATTCCCTTCTCCAGAGGATCTTCCTGACCCAGGGATCGAACCTGGGTCTCCTGCATTGCAGGCAGATTCTTCACCATCTGAGCTACAGGGGAAGTAAGATTTCTTAATTTTCAGAGTAGTTTTGCTCCTTATAAGAGGCCACTCCAGTTTTTAAGGTCCTTCATTAGAAAGCTAGCCTGGAATCATGCATTTTTGCATTCCAAATGCTTGGTTAATAAAACTTTCCAGAAACCTGTTACCCTTGCTCCTTCTGTACTTCCTATCAATAACCTTGGGCCCTTACTTCCACACGTAACTGCTGGGAAAACATCCCAGGGAGGAAGAAGAAGCTGTAAAAAAAATGGGCTGGCATCAGACAGATGCTTCATCTGAGCTGTGGGCCCCTGGCAGTCAGCCCCTAAGCATGGGGGAAGTTTGTACCAGGTCTTACTGCATCTCTGAGCTGAGCAGAGACGAGGTCCTGAGCCTGTTTGAAAGAGGTTCTGCCACTTTCAAACTGGCCAAAAGACTAGGGATTTAAGACAGTCCTCAATGAGAAGCTTTTGAAAAAGCATTTATTTCTTTGGCTGGGTCTTAGTTGCTGCGTAAGGGATCTTCCATCTTCTTTGTGGCAGGTTGAGATCTTTAGCTGTGGCATGTGGGATCTAGCTCCCAGACCAGGTATTGAACCTGGGCCCCCTGCATTGGGAATGAGGAGTCTTAGCCACAGGACCACCAGGGAAGTCCCTCAGGGAGCAGCTTTTTAAAACACAGCGGTGGGTTCATATTTACTCACATCAACAGAAGGATGAGAGAATGTGTGCAGAAAGGGGCTGCGTGTGAGGAGGTGTGGGGGTTGGCATTTATGTGGGGTAAGGAATCAGGCTGTCTGGGGACGAGGGGTGAGAACAGGATGTGTGAGTGGGAGCTGAGGATGAGGGTGTATGTAGGGGTGTATATAAAGTAGGGTGTTGGTGTGGGGGGATGGGGATAAAGGGACTGCGGGGGGGATGAGCGTGTGTATGTAGGGGTGTATATAAAGTAGGGTGTTGGTGTGGGGGGATGGGGATAAAGGGACTGCGGGGGGGATGA
>NW_011494688.1:106517-133063 GCF_000754665.1 Bison bison bison | reverse complement strand
AGTAGGGTGTTGGTGTGGGGGGATGCGGATAAAGGGACTGCGGGGGGGATGAGCGTGTGTATGTAGGGGTGTATATAAAGTAGGGTGTTGGTGTGGGGGATGGGGATAAAGGGACTGCGGGGGGGATGAGCGTGTGTATGTAGGGGTGTATATAAAGTAGGGTGTTGGTGTGGGGGGATGGGGATAAAGGGACTGCGGGGGGGATGAGCGTGTGTATGGGTGGAGGTGGGATATGTAGTTGTAAACTACGTGTGGAGTAGAGTGTGAAGGTGGAGACTTGGGCATGAGGGTGTGGAGGAGGCGGGTGAAGGTGTGTATAGGGTAGGGAGCCGGAGTATGTGTATAATAGAGTGCAAGGGTATACATAGGACCGGGGTGTGTGTCTGGAGTAGGAAGTGGCATTATGAGGGTGTGTGGGGACTAAGTTATATGTAGGAGGTCGGAGCATGTGTGTGTGTGTGTGTGTGTGCGCGTGTATGTGTTGGGTCATAATGAGAGGGGGAACCCGTGGCTCTACTCCAGGTAGCACCCTCTGCCACCCACCGACCTCTGCTGGGAACCTGGTGGGCGGAAGACCCTGGTGGGTGGAGGAGCTCTGAGGCCGTTGCAGGGAAGAGGGCCCAGTCAGGGACTCAGCGTGACTCACTTTCACCTGCTGGGGGACCGGGTTTGCCCAGCATCTGCATCATGGCAGGATATGTGCGTCAGTCTGTATGACTTTGCTCTTATTAGGAAACACGGGAGGAATTTAAAATGAGAAGTGAAGCTGGGGATGGGGGAGGTTGGCCGGGAGTTACAAACGATGAATCGCTTCACCCTCAGCAGTGGGGTCAGACTAAGGGACCAGGGTCATCATCTCCATCCATCCCTGCCCTCTGTTCTGACAGCAGGCGGCCGTAGCCATTCCATGGGAGAAAAGTAACTTGAGAAGTCACATGTGCACTCGCACACATAGACCCTGCCCCCCAGACACAGGCACACAGCCCACATGCAGATGCAGAAAAGGGAGCCCCGAAGCACTTCCCAGCTGCCAGGCAGCCTCTGCAGCAGTAACTGTTTGTGCACTGCGGGCTGCTGCGGGCTTTGCAGGGAAGGGATGCTGGCTTTTATGAATGGTAGCCGGGGAGGGGCTAATGTCATCCGCTCCTGATGTCAGCACCGTGAATGAAACACTTGGAAAGCGTAAAGGCTCAGGCACCCGGGAAGCAGATACCTTCTCAGATTGGCCCTCTGGGTGCAGCGTCTCTTGCTGATGAAATCACCAGTCCCATGTGTCACAGATAATCAATATACATTAGATTTATATAAAACAGAAACTGAGACTGCCTGTGGAGTAACGCGCCTCTGCTTCTGGCACAGCCAGTTCTGCCCGAGACCCCTTTCTGGCCGGGTGCTGGGGAAGGAAGCTGCAGACCCAGCATTGCGTTAGCATCTAACTGAGCCAGCCCGATGTTCTGCTTCTGCTGGCAGAATTCCTTGCTGAAGCTCCAAGCCGTGGAAACTGATCTGTGCTCTGCCTTTTTGACACACCAGGAAGAAGCTACGCAGGTGCACGGAGTCAAGGACCCAGCCCCAGTGTCCACCCAGAGTGTAGCTGCCGAAGGGGCAGGGGCCGCAGGTAAGAGGCTGGGCTCGGGGTCCTCATCTGCGCTCTCAGGGTAGTTTCACCCCTTGCTGCTTCCCCTGAACCTGGCTCCTGTGGGAAGCAGTGCCTGGTACACTGGGGAAATGACAGGGAGCAGGGGGAGTTAAGACGTGCTGGAATCTAGATCTTTCTTTCTAGCTGGGGACCAGAGTCCCCAGAGATGGTGTCAGGTGAAAAGGCACCCATCATAAGTCTTCATTTTCCTATTTGGAGTCCTGTGATACACACGTGGTTTGTTTATATCAGTGGTAAATAATCTGGGCTGTGTTGAGACTCTCAATATTTTTGAGGGGCGAGGGGAGTTTTAACATTGCTTGTTAGGTGATCCATCAACCCTGGGAAGGTGGAGGTGAATGATGTGGCTTCTTCTAATCCTATAGTGTCTTGTTGTGTCTCATTTTTTTTTTTTAGTATTATTTTTTGTTTTGAAAAGTCTCAAACTTGAGTCTCATTTGTCCGTTAGTTTCTCTGGTTTTAATCTCACAGGTAGTAGGTTGGCTAGCAAGCAAAAGGTGAACAGATGCTCCCAGGAAGACTTCAGTGGGAAAGAAATAGTAAATTTACATGAGTAGAAATGACAGCACAGCATATCTTTTATAACACCAGTGGGTCAGAGGTTTGCAGACTGGTTTCTGCTTGGATGGTAGAAATAGGGTTTAGGTGAGCTTGCTTCATGAGATGTCCTTTATCTCTAGGAATGGAAGGAAAACATTTACAAAGGTAATGTATTTCAGTACCATTAGCAATAGTGCATCGAAGACCTTACTGTTTAAATCGACCCACGTGGTCTAAGTTGGCAAAACAGTCATCTTCAGTGTTTAAATATGTATTAGTGGCTAATAATAGTAGTAGTAGTAGCCACTATTATTGTTGAAGACTTTCTATGCCCAAGCACTGTTGTAAACTTCATAGTTATTGATTTAAACCCTTAAACCTGTGAAATAATACTATTCATAGTAAGGACACTGAGGCCTAGTGTGACCCTACTTGTAAGTGATAAATTATTTCCCTGTGTATGTAGGTGGCCAATTGGTTGTCTTGTTATGTGGTGAGCTCCTCAGCTCTGTTAGCCATTGTGTTTGGATGAGATGCAAGTAAAATTGGTCAAGAGCCAGTGCTGAGCCAATTAGGGATTTGAGTCAAATGATTAGACAATGCCCTTCTTCTTCCACCAACCTCCTATTCCACTCTCTGTAAACAAGCAACATAGAAACACAGAAAGAAGTCCCAAGTCAAATACAAGTTAATTTTTGAATTATCTGATGTTCACAAGTATCTGATAAGGACCGTTCAATATAATATTTGTTGCATGTTGGATATGTGTATGTGTGTGTGTTTGTGTGTATATAATATATATATTTTATCGTGACTTGTGTACACACACAATGTATCTTATTTTTCCCAAAGGTTGGTAGTAGTTTTATATTTTCTCACTCTTGATGGAGAGGATTTTGAATCAACTTATTAATACATTCTTTATTAAATAAAGATATGTACCCTGATTGGCTCAGTCAGTAAAGAATCTATCTGCAATGCAGGAGACCAGGGTTCGATCCCTAGGTCGGGAAGCTCCCCTGGAGTAAGAAATGGCAACCCACCCCAGTATTCTTGCCTGGAAAATCCCATGGACAGAGGATTATAGTGGCGGGCTATAGTCCATGGGGTCCCAAGAGCCAGAAAGGACTTAATGACTAAACCACAACCCCTGCATTTATGTGGAGATCGCCCATATAAAGGAGCCATCAACATATTCCGTCTTAGGTGTCAAATAACAGGAACGGGCAGAAGCTTCCTTACAGAGGAGCCTTGTGGGCTGGACGTTGGATTTTCTAAAATGTAGGTGAATCTGAGATATTCCAGTCCTTCCAAGAGAGTGTATGAAACAGAAAAGTTCCACTCTGTGTGTTGGTGTGTGTGTGTGTGTGTGTGTGTGTGTGTTTACTTGTGGGTGCATATACACACACTGGGCAGGGACAGCTCCTGCAAGTTTGCAAAGATAAAATCCATCTTGCCATCTTGATGTTTCTGGCCTTTGCAGAGCTTATGAATAAGGAGTCTCGTTTAGCTAAATCGACTGCGTGGGAATCGATGCAGGGAAGGTGAAGTCCCAGCCACTGTATTGGACTGTGGCACATGCTTCTCTCTAATTTTATTTTTTTAAAAATCCCTTTGATACAATCTAGAAATCGCTTACTAGGTGTTTTCAGGGAAGTAAGGAGTCTCTTGATGTGGTAAGAATGTTGCCAAAGTGATGAGCATTTGAAAGAGGCTTTCACAGTTCAATTTATGGGGTGGTTTGGTCTCACTGGCTTCCAAGACACACTCTTATAGGAAGGCTATACATATTCTAGTCCACGTGTCACTCAGAAGGGAGAAGTTGATGTTCATGTTAGATCAGCAGTTCTTCACTCTGGGCCTATGACTGGGTTTCTGGAGTGATCTCTGAACTCCTGGAAACTGTAGCGTGCATGCCTAAAGCCCCGATGATAGTGTTATAGCATCGATGAGCACATTTGCCATAAGTCTATCAAAGATTATGGAAACTTAAATAATATTTTTCTCTTAAAGTCTAGAATCTAGCCCTGAGCCTTAGATGTCTACAAATATTGGATTAGTAATAGTTGATGTTAATATTTGGTATAACAAGGACAAAATCCAGCAAGTGATTTTTATAGAAATATCTGGATGTAATAGGCAACTAATTAACCTTTCAAATCAAACATTCACAAATATAAATCGTTGTGATTTATATTGGTTTCAGTCTTGAAATTTGATTTAAGGCATGACTTAGGTTGTTTATTTATTTTAAACATCAAAGTTAAATTTATATACTTTTTTGGCTGCACCACGTGGCTTGTGGGATTTTATTTCCCCGACCAGGGGTTGCTTGGGCCCTCAGCAGTGAGAGCGTGGAGTCCTAATCCATGGGCCTCCAGACAATTCCCTAAAGTTGTTTAACATTTACAGAGGGCTATCTGAAATGATAGTCTGAACAAAATTTTGTATTCTTTGTGTCTTTGACCTTAAATCAAAATATTGAGTTTTAACTCAAATTTACAGAATACAAAGATTCATCTCATCCAGCAAAATATCTGAGATGCTCCCTGTTCTAGAAATACAATTACAAACTGCACTTGCAGCAAGAGCAGATTTTATGACACCCTGAAGGGGCACTGTGTTCTGGAGAGTGTTAGTGAACCTTCCCGCACATCACAGTTACCAGGAAAGCTTTTATACCTGGGGTTTCTCAGTCTTCATCACTAGACACTAGGGTTCGAAGTCCTAGAGTCTTTATATTTCATTAACGTTTTCAAGTCCTGGAAGCCACTATTTAAGTGGGCAGTATCTTAAATTATGAGAGTGAAAAGGTCAGGTTCTCTTAGATTCTCTTTGACTTAGTTTCATCAACAGGAAGAAGCTTACAGACCACATGGATTTGCAGGGTCTGTGAGCAGTTGGCTCAGTGTGTTTACTTCAGGAGGAGAAAGGTGCTCAAGCTGGAGCTCGAGATGGGCAGGATGGGGACAGATCTGAGGGAGGTAACGGTTTAGAAAAAAGTGACAGAGTGGTTGCCAGCTTCAGGGCAGCGCCAGGGCTGTGCAGAGGGTCACCGACTGCCCCAGTTTTAGCACTAAAAGTCCCACGTGCTGGGGGACCCTCAGTTCCGGGCAATCCAGGACAGTTGGTCACCCTGCCTGTGCGCTGCAAACTGCATAATGTGAGATGGAAAGCCACATGGTACTAAGGCCCAAAATCCCTCTAACTGAATCAACAGCCTCTTAACAGTTGAAGCAGACATTTCCACTGGACATTAAAAAGCTCCTGTTCTGGTGGTATTGATTGGAAAATGGAATGAGGATTGTCTTTTCAGCTTCTCATCATTTTCAACATGTGTAGAAGGACCGTTTGGCATTGTTCCACATGACTACGTATAGTAATGCCTGTTCTGTTTGAGCACAGGTGATGGAGTTTTTAGTATAAGCTATCACTGGAGACTTATTACTAGAAGTAATAGTTGCAGGGACATCCCTGGTGGTCTAGTGGTTAAGCTTCCATGCTTTCACTGCAAGAGACACAGGTTTGATCCCTGCTTGAGGAACTAAGATCTTGCATGCTTGGCCAAAAAGAAATTCCAAAGCAATACATAATTAACTATTTTATTCTAAAATCTTGATTTTCAAGTTGACATTTTCATTTGGCTAAGAACCTTGTTGCTAATGTTGATTATTAGACAATGCTCATGTCGTATATCTAGGTGCTGCTTCTGCTGCTGGGTGCTCAGTCGTATCCAACTCTTTGTGACCCCATAGACTGTGGCCTGCCAGGCTCCTTTGTCCATAGAATTTTCCAGGCAAGAATACTGGAGTTGGTTGACATTTCTTATTCCAGGGGGGTCTTCCCAGCACAAAGACTGAACCTGCATCTCTGGTGTCTCCTGCATTGGCAGGCAGATTCTTGACCACTGCGCCACCTGGGAAACCCATATCTGGGTACAGTCTGTAATTATTCCCAAAAGAATCCTGCATGGTCTGCAGGTTTCTTCCTAATGTTGGAGTTGAAATGGGGCAGAGTCAAAGAGAACCTGACCTTCTCTGTCATATTTCAAGACACTGTCTATTTGATTAGACATTCTCACTTGGCAGGGCTTATTAAATGTACAGTTGTCTGGGCTGTCCACCATAAGATACAAAATAAAGTGTAGAGATGAGGCCTGAAAATCTCCATGTTTGCCAAGCTCCTGTTGATGATTCTGATGTTCAGGGAGAGTCGGGAACACTTTGTGGAACTCAGTATTCCTGCAAGGGTGCCATGGAAGTTGTTATTGCTGCAGGTGAAGTTTATAATTGGATTTCAGGAACAGGGAGCACCTCAGGTCTCCCACGAGGTGGGTCTGATTATCCACATAATGTTCCATCCTATCTGGCAGCAGCCCCCAGAAATAGTCTTTGAAAGTCAGTATGAGGGAGTCTTCAAGACCTCAACCTCAGAAGTGCCCAGAACTCCTAATATCTTTCAGAAACTTCATACACTGAGTTTGTGTTTGTGTGTTATTTCTAAATCCTTCTTGAACCTTTTCATGTTTTTTAGTGTGTAGCACTGATGTGCTCTAACTAGAAAGCGGCAATCACTGTAGAGAGTCGTTCTTCATCTTCTTATTCTAAGCTGGGTCCTTTAAAACAGTGGTTTTCACCCCCCTCCCACACTCTGACCCCTGCCTTTGGGACATTCAGCAACATCTGGGGATATTGTTTTGGTGTCATAGCTGGAGTGTGCATGCCACTGGCATCTACTGGGTAGAGTCCAGAGGTCCTGCTGAACATCTTCAATGTATAAGACAAGCCACGACCCCAGCACTGCCCCAGCAAATTGTCATCTGGTCCAAAATGTCAAGAGTGCCAGAGTTTAGAAGCTCTGCTTTGAAGGTCTTTAAATGAATAATATCAACCTCAGCTAACAATGACCTCTTCTTTTGCACCAGGCATTGTTGCATGAATTTTCTTACTTTATCGCCACAACCACCTAGGGAGGCATTATTATCCCCAGATGAAAGATGAGGAAATAAACTTGGAGACTGAATATAACTCGTAGACGGTCCCACAGCAGTGAGTGGTAGCGGGTGCTGGGAGGAAAGGGGAGGAGTGGGGAAATTTCCCCAATCAGACTCCATGGTCTGAGTGTTTCACATGATGCCATGCTACCTAAATATAAAGTCCACATAGTTCTAATATTCTTAAATTTGAAGTTGAGCCCAAAGGCAGCCTAGGTACACACTGAATAACGAATATGCTTTAAAGTCATTTTTAAAGTACATCCCTGACTGTTTTGCTAGAATAAAAGCATCTAGATTTGTAGTTGATTAACCACTGCAGCCCCTCTGTTCCTATGGTCATTTCAGCGCCTCTGATCTTAACCATCTCTGGACCTCCTTGCCTTTCTCAAGTGTATTTACCTGACCCACATAGTGTTTTCCAGATTAAATGAAATAGTAGAATTTTATTTGTGCATATGGGCACAGGTACTATACTTTTGCCAAATGATACTATCGGGGGAAATTAGGCAAAGTGTACAAGGGATATGTCTACAATTTCTCACAACTACCCATGAAACTATGATGACCTAAATAAAAAAAGAATTAATACCTAAAAATATAGGCAGTGGGAGAGTTTCATCAACTATTCAAAAAATAATTATGGTTGTTGGATTGCTTTCCATACTCTTCCTAGAAATGTACATTGTTTTCTTTACCTTTTTGTCATATCTTATAGTCTGTAAAAGCTCCAAAAATCCCATTTTCTACCAAACTAACAGTTTACTGCTGATCATCTGTTAAGCGTAGACAGGTTAGCTTTGCCCACTGGCCCACACTGAGGGTCATCTACCACTGTGGACCTTCCTCCTGGTTTGTGAGCTTCTTCTGTGGTTCCTTTGCATTTTACTCTTTGAAAAATACTAACATCATCTGCAAACTCAGACTCACGACTCTATTTTTGCTTCTATGTTGGTTTTGAGATATGAAAAAGATTAATTCAGGATCCCTCAGCAAGGATTAGTACTGACATGCCTCTCATAAAGACACTAGTTCAACCCTGTTCTTTGGGGCCTATTAGTAAGTGAATTTTTTATCCATTACAAAACATTTAGCCCAATCATCATTTGGTTTTGTTTTTAAATAACTTTTGATATGAACACCATGCCATAGACTTCTTGAAAGCCCAAATGGATTATATTCATTGGCTCTGTCTTGCTCAGAAACATAGCTCTTCGTAGAACTTGATATGCTTGTTGGGTAATCTTGGACAGGTTATTTGACCTCTGTGCCTCAGCTTCCTTTTCTTTGAAAAGGGGAAAAGGATACTATCTACCTCTTAGGATTGTTATGAGGATGACATAGCATAATACATATCAGGTTTTTAGCATATCACCCGTGGTAAATGCTCAATAAATGTCAGTGATCATTATTTAAAAAGCTGGCCATTCAGAGCTTATATCGCCTTCCCTCCAGTTGATAATGCTTGCATTTGTCTTTAAATGTCTGCTTTATTATAATTGCTGATGACTTGCAAGGTGTGAAAATGACATTTAGCACTGTTTATTCCCTGGGTCCTCTCTCGAGTCCTGCATTTGATTGACATTGTACTAGTTCCCTTAAGCAAAAGGTATTTATGACAGCATTGGTACTGCTAAGTCACTTCAGTCATGTCCGATTCTGTGCGACCCCATAGACGGCAGTCCACCAGGCTCCCCCCTCCCTGGGATTCTCCAGGCAAGAACACTAGAGTGGGTTGCCATTTCCTTCTCCCATGACAGCATTAATCTGTCATAAATACCTTTTGCTTAAGGGAATCAAGAGCTGATGGTTGAATAATTACCTCTTATTAAAGTTGAAACTACATTCATTACCATAAAATCTATCCTGTGCTACACCTATGACATAACTTGGCTAGAAAAGATCTTTACTGTTAATGAATTTTCTCTGATGCTTTTATCACCATCTTCATAGTCTCTGAAACAGGGAGCTTCACAATAATCCTTGTTTTTCAAATAAAGCATTTTTAAAAATGATCTCAAAACTCGTAGATGACAATATAATTATCTGATAACCATTTCTATAACTGCCTTATAAATAAAAATCCCACAGCCTGAACCATCAGGTAATTATTTTTAAAAAATATTAAGTTCAATTTTAAAGTCAGGCCAAGAACTGTGGTGATTGTATGTTTTTGTCCCATTTATCCTCACTATACTGTTTACAGAGAATCTGAGTTTTGAAGAGGCTCATCTGGCCAAGGACATAATAACTCTGAACAAATGGCATCTCAGACCAAGCTTAGGACTCTGACTGCAGAGCCTAGACTTTTAATCAGTGCGCTTATACATGTGTTAGGTTTTTAAGTAATAGATTTTATTTTTAAGAGGTTTTAGGTTTATAGAAAATTGAGCATACAGTACAGAGAGTTGTCATATGCCCCTTTCCCCCTGCACATCATTTCTCATATGTTATAGTCATTTTAAAAGCCTCCTTCCTGCTTGTTCATTCTTTCATGCTTCTGAAGAATAGTCTGGAAGAGATCAGACAGTTTGCCTAGATGGTCAGTGTCTGACAGTGCTCTGAACAACCCCCAAACCCAAGGTGGACAACCTCTTCTGTCTGTTCCAGTTCCCTAGAATCATACTTTTCTGTGTCTCTGTGGAGGAACTGCAGGTACAACTTTTTTGACTTAATTTTTCATAACTGACATTGAATGAGCCAGTGAAGATACAGTCTGCTTTGAAGGTTGGAATTTCTTCCTGTAGTCTTCCTGTTTGCCTTGTATATAATTTCCTTTTGCTTTTCAAAGCACATCGGCTCATTAATTAAAATCTTCTTTTGAAAATGGGTCTTGCTGCCTTAACTGCAGATTTTTATCTGCTGTCGCATTGAGGTGTT
Source organism: Bison bison bison (assembly GCF_000754665.1). Taxonomy (NCBI): domain Eukaryota; kingdom Metazoa; phylum Chordata; class Mammalia; order Artiodactyla; family Bovidae; genus Bison; species Bison bison. Next base: position 122,990 of record NW_011494688.1, on the reverse strand, counting down.
CAGTTGTGCAGGAATCAGCTAGAAGATGCGGACAGTTGTCTAGGCTGAGAAATGATCAGCATTCCAGCACCCAGCTTTCTCCATGTACCAGGAGGATGCTTCTGAATCTTGGATACTCACAGGTGTTATTTGCTCTTTCTCCTCCCCGCTCCCCTGCCCCCACAGCTTAGCTGAGCACTTGGCTCCACTTTTGTGACACATGGAAGGGAAAAGATGTTTTCAGAGATTAGACCCTGTTCATCAGCCATTTCCCTTGATTATTTCTCAGTGGTTCTTTGACAGTATGCATATAGGTGACGAAGTTAAATCTTGAATAATCAGAAGAAAGTGAAAACATTCATTGAGTCCCTTGGTTAGACTTGTCTAGAAGGTCATTTCTTCTTTTCTCCCCAAACTGTATATTTGGTTTGGTGTTGTATAGAAGCTGCTTCCAAAAATATGAATGATCCCTGCCTCAGGTGCTCTCCAGAACGACGCAAAGTATGGACTTCTTCTGTTTCTCAACATGACAGAGATCCGGCAGTCTGACCTTGTCCTCAGCATGGGCCCTGCTGCTGTAGCCCGCAGCACAGTTCTGAGTTCGGGCAGAAGTCACTAACATCCAAAGACCTCAGGCTGCCTCAGGCTAGACGTTTACTTCCACTGCAGAGTAAACTCAGCCCTTGTCGCCCTGCCTGCCTGCCTTCTCACCCGCCCCGGCTGAGTCGTGTCCGAGTCTTTGCAACCCTGTGGCTGGACTATAGCCCACAGGCTCCTCTGTCCATGGGATTTCCCAGACAAGAATACTAGAGTGGTTGTCATTTCCTTTTCCAGAGATAGTGTCTTCGGTTTTCTTCTTTTTCTTCCTCCACAGCTTTCTGGCTGCTCCTTTTTCTCAGGTACTACCTTACGGCTTTGTCTTCCTGTGTCTCCATTCAGTCTAGTTGGGGTACTTTCCTTTGCTAAGCCAGTTACCATGTGCAATGAAAGCATATTTAAGATATTTATTGAAATTCATCTAGACATTTAAATTTGTTGAATATTACTCTAATACCAAAAATTTGGGTGAGTTCAAAGTGTTTATACCTCCCAAAATGATACCGTAAACAACACATTAGCAGAATGACAGTGTGTTCTTCCTTTGCTTGGGCCTTTGTTGGTACTACCTTTTTTAAACTGGAGGTCATGTAGTCCTCATTTTTTACCATTTAAACAGTGAAAATACTTGAAAAGAACTATAAAAGTGTCTTATCAGGGTGCAGGTAAGTTATAGGATTTCTAAAGTAATTGGTGACAGTACCCTGAAGATTTATGTACTTCAGCGTTAAGTGTACTTGGCAAAAAGTGTTGCATATGTTAGGTATAATAGCAGTCACTCAAGAAAACAATATTCCAGAATTGTCTTTCTATAATTCTCTAGGAAACAGGAGTGATAGTATTAAATTTATCTTAAGAACTACTAAAAAACCTAAAATGTGGGTTACTATTTACTGATGGAAAATTTTTTTAATTAATTTTTAATTGGAGTATATTTGCTTTCATCTCCTGGCTATTATAAACAGTGCTGCAATGAACATTGGGGTGTATTCTTCTTTTCAGTTTTAACTGATGGAAATTTAACTAGGAAGTTGCAACCAAAAATGCAGAGGCAAGGAATAAATTTAGATCTGAGCTGAGGCTTCTTGATCAATGTAATTTTCTGGTTTTCAGGAAGGATTTTGGAATTTCTCATTGCTCAGCTGATGGAGTGCCCAAATCTACTGGTGGTTCATTGGAATTAAAGTCAGTAATTGGCTCCTTCAAAATAAAAATGATGCTCACTACCCCGCCCCCTACTCCAGAAGCACGGTGTAAATGGTGAAGTGCATACTGAGGTCAGACCCAGTTAGAATATGTCTCCTGAGAGCCTCCCTGTGTGTGTATAGGGCCTGCTGGCCACCTCCCCCTGGATGATCGAAAGTGCCTCCTAACTCAGCGCATCCAGAACCAAACTCATTTCCCCTTTGGCTCACCTCTTCAGTTTCCTAACTAGGTCAAAGATACCGTTGTAAATACCACCACCAACTGTCATGTATGAGTTCTATGTCATTGATGAGTTATTATGCCCCCTTCCCTGGGCACTATACAAAGCACTTGAGGGTCCTTATGTTTTTAAAAATCCTAACATTTGTGAGGTAGACACTGATGTCATTTTCACTTGAAAAAGATGGGGAAGCTGAGATTGAGAAGGATTGAATAATGTATCCCAAGTCACACATCTGCCAAAGAATCGACTTGATCTAGGTGTTTCTGAAACTGTAGCCAATGTTTTTAGCCTTGATGGCGAACTGCCCCTTGGGATCTGCAGGGTGCTTGCCTTGGAGCCCAGCCTTGCTTTCACCATGATAAATTCCTCACCCCTGTAAGCTCCCTGATGTTTCCAGTGACTGTCTACAGAAGCTGGCACATAAAATCCTGCTGGGAGTGCCAACCTTGTGCCATTTGGTAGCTTATCAGCTTCATTCATCCAGAATGTATCTTCATCTGTCCTTACTTTTACCCAACCATCCTCACCTTAGAAATACTGCTTCCCTCTCAGTGGTCTCTGAGCAGATAAGCTCATCTGTTTCCCTAGTCTTAGTTCTTGGGATGACTTCAAGCTCTCAGTGTATTTAGCCATTTAAATTCAACACATTCTGTAACTGAATCCATTATGTATCCATCAGAAGTTTTGAGTTTGTTTCTTGGTTGTGTTTTGGTGGCCCTTTTTGTGATGAGGCTGGCCAAGAACTCTGATGCTTGAGCCTCACTAGAATCGTGTACATGTTTCTGGCTTATTTAGTTTTTAACAGCACTGAAGGCTGATGTTTGGCATTTTGCGATGTATCTCAGTGTTACATATGGGCCCACGAGGATGGGCAAACCCAGAAGCACAAATTAACGAATCCACAAGTCTAGGTCTAATTTGTGACTCAGATCTCAGCAGTCCGTCTCAAGTGGGTACAGACAGGGATTTATTTAAATCTTAAATCACTTTATTTATTTACTTTATAATTAAAATTTTTATTGAAGTATAGTTGATTTACATTTGAATCACTTAAGAATTCACATTGGAGAAATATATTTTTAAAATCTGATTCATGTAACAGCTGTAAATAGCATCTGTTCCTGCCTGGGGTTGCAGCCACCTCAGAAATGGGCTCTGGTCTTCACACCTGATGATAATGACTTGTCTCCATTGTGGCCCCTCCTGCTCAGAGAGCAGGCTGCCAGGAATTCTCCCTGGCCTGCAGGGTCAGAGACATGGAGTCTTCTGCCTCAGGCATTGGTCAGAGTCCCTGACCCCGACTGGAGTCATACCACCTTCCCTCCTGAATGTAAAATGAAGATCACAGTACTGCCAGCCTCGTGTGGTTATTTTGAAGATTAAATCCTTGCAGAAACTCTAACTGGAAGTTTGAGGACATAGTGAGTCACTGCATAACTATTAGATATGATTATTATTCTTATTTACACATAAGAAGTGGCAGGAGGTACAATGTGTCGAGGATGTGCTGGCTCTCATTTCCCACATTAACCCTGTAAGGACTCTGTGGAACTGGTGCTCAGTAAGAGAGGATCATATTCAAATTCCTTATTTTGATAATTGTTAAAAAATGATGGTTCTCAGGGTTAACCACATTTAGCAGTTTCTTTGCCTCATGTCAATGTTTTGCCAAATATGCTATTCAAAGGATGCATGGGTGAACAGTGTTTTAATAGGAATTTATTTTAATGTGTATTAGTTGAAGAAATGTAACTAGCATGTCAAATTCATGATTTCTTGGCCCTCATTGCCTAAGATGAAGCTGATATTTTTAAAAAATTTATAGATTGTAATTAAGATTATATATAATATATAATCATATATAATGAGGGAGAGGGATAAATTAGGAATTTAGGAGTATATATATAGTATTTTATATACAGTATTATGTACATAATACTGTATATAAAATAAACATCAAGGACCTACTGTATAACACAGGGAACTGTACTCAATATTTCATAATAAACTGTATGGGAAAGAATCTGAAAAAGAATAATTGAATCACTGCTATACACCTGAAACTAACATAACCTTTTAAATCAACTATATTTCAGTAAAAAAGAAATTAAGATTATATGTATAACATAAACATATATACACACATAAATATATACATATATATTAAAAATAGGTTTATGTGGATATGGCAAGCATTTTGTGGGGGGTACAGTTTTTTTTCTTTTCATCCTCACTTAGTCTTGAGAGGTGCCCACTGTTATTCTCCCCATTTTACAGATGAAGAAACTGAGGTTTTTAAATGTTCACTTTTTTCTGAAGTGCCTCTTAACAGGTGGAGGACCTGGGATTCAAACTCACAATCTTTCTTCTCTCTTGTTCTGTTTGTGGGGGTTGTTTCTTACTTCCCTTCTCAGGTATCCTTTTTTTCCCCAAATTTTTATATTAACTTTTATTGTTTTTTTTTCTTCCTATACAATTAAGATGTATTCATTACAGAAATTTTAGAATACGCAAGGAAAAAAATTATTGAGCTAATGCACATAATGTTGAGATTATGTGCATTTTAAGTGTCAGTAATACACTATTGTTAAGTATAGGTGTGATGTCGTACAACGGATCTCCTTTGACTTTTCTATCACAGCCCTGTCAGATGATCTAAACAAGGATGTGGAGAGAAATCAGTGAACACACTGGAGCTCCACCAGAAAGTATGAGCGCCCCACACTCCTGGTTCCCAGACCCTCCCTCTGAACCATACTGCATCACAGCGTGGACCTTGGCGAGCTGCCCCTTCCTTTGGAAAGCATGTTCCCGGGGTCCCATCAGAAGCCACTCAATTTTAATATTGCCGTAAGCTTCTCCCTGTTGGGGAGCCGGGTCTGCAAGTGGAGGCCTGGGCTGTGTTCCCAGGATGGCGGCAATGCTGGTTGGCACTAAAGTGACCCTGGGTTCTTCTGAGCAAGGAGCTCAATACCCTGTCTCCAATAGGCTTGTGTGCACAGGTTCAATTAAGATGCTTCTCAACTTAGATGCTTAGACAGAGAGCTCAGGTGCTACCCGATCACCAGTTTCTGACTGTCGCTTTTCAGCTGGTCACATTGGGATCTTTCGGGCCCACCACCTCCTTCAGTGGTGATCTGCGGGGAAGAGAGGTTGTGATGTTAATAGCACAAAAAATGCCACAAAAAACAGATGCCGCTTATATGGAGATTTACAGTTACAATTGCAGCACAGTTCAAAGCAAGCCATTCACAGTGGCCTGTGGTTCTCCGAAGTCACGTCTTAGGTCTCAGTGAGTTTCAGAGGCTGAGCTCTTTGTTCACCCCCACGTTAGTCATATGCCTAGGACCTCAAGTGCCCCCATTCATTGTAAAGCACCACCAAGAGGCTCCTGGCCTCTTAGTTTTTACCCTGGCCCCACAGCTGAGCTAAAGGCAGAGATCCTTTCCATTGCAGCAAAAGATGTGCTGGTCCCAGGTACTTGATAAAGATCTTTCTCTTCCTCATCGTTAATACCAAATGATACTACCCAGAAATAGGTAACATGAATAAAATGAATTTCTTCTTAGTCTAACGGTTTAAGAAGAGGGTTTGGTGAGGTACTCAGACACTCTTTGGTGGATGTCGAAGGTCATTGTAGTATATGCTGTCATCCATGTTACTCCTAGGGGCTCCCTCCAAATGGCAGTGTTTTCTGGCTAAATTATTCTTAGCAAGGGTGTTGCCTGTGGTGAGTTGTGTTAGTCACACTGCCTGTGGGCCTGGCTTTGGCATTCATCCGACTCCAACTTCTCCCCAGCCCTCACCCCATCCATTTCTGACCAGCCTCAGGCACTGACAAGTGCTGTTGGCAAGCCTCAGAGGCCCCACAGGAGGCATTGTCCACCCGCCCAGCCTACAGCCAAACAGAGGAGAAGCTGCCTGAAACATACAAGGACCTAATCCAACCTTTGTTGCACAAAGCAAATTGCATTTCAAGCTCTAGAGAACATGAGCCATTCATTCTAAAGCTGGCTAAGATTCATCCAGTACTAAATTGTGATAAACGTTTGTTTTGGAAAAGTGAATTGTCGGTGTTTTCAGATTCACTTATTCACCCAGAAAGGCTGTGTTTTTCCTCTTTCTTTAGGAAAGTCAGAATAGGAGAACGCCTCGGGTTGTTCTAACCTGTTTGCTGGGCAAAATCGAGAAGGCTCTGGCATGTTTTTGAGTAGCTCTGTACAGCACCTTAGGATGGAAGACTTAACTCGGCCCCCCGTTCCCCATCCCCCATCCCCCTCCCCTCACCTGGGTAGCGTGGGGGTGCCCTCCCTCTCTGGACTGACCCTGGTCGGGGAGATAAAGAGCTTATTTAAAAGGGGAATGATCACAAAATTCAGGCAGAGAGATTGCCTCACCCAGGAGAGGGTTTAGAGCAGGTTTTATTTTTGGTTTTTGTCCCAAATAAAATGGTATGTCAAATTTTAGAGAAGGACCAGAATCACTTCTAATCTCACCATGCTTTGTGGTTGCTATGTAGCTTCTCTGATCATTTAGTGTGTTTATTTGTACACAGAAATGGGTACCATCTTGAGCTGAAATGTGTGGTTTTCTCATTAGCATATTCTGAGCATCATTTCATGTACATAAGCAGAGTTCTCCATCATGTTTAAGGAGTGCTGAGTAATTTTCTGTCTGGGGACTCTGCACCCCTCTCTTCTTGTTTTGTTTTCTCTTTTCTCTTCCTCCCCTCTGGCTTCTCTGCCTTCCTTCGCTGGCAGTTGTTATAACTGTTCTCCCTCATCTTTTGCTCCAGTTCCATGTAATTGTTTTCTCTTTTTCACTCTAACATCTTATAATATACTCTCTGACATATGCAAATAATATGAAATAAAGAGAGGATTTTTGTAGTTTTGGGCTATGCTGATGCTGTAATTTGGACTGAAATAATCTGTGTTTCCATTTTTGGTGTGTGTTGGCCTTGTAATATTTTCTGTCCAGGTTCTGTGAGAACAAGCATGACAGTATTTTGAAAGGCCTTCATATCCCCAAAGGAAGAGATGACAAAAAGGCGACACATTACAGTGAATGTTGATGATCTTTGTTTAGGAACATGACAGTCTCAAGCCCTCTGTGGCTTCTGAGATGCGATGATTTATCTTATTTCCTCAGACCCTGCGCCTGTGCACAGAGATGGGCAGAATGAGGCAGACAGCACGCCAGAAGACATGCAGTCTGTTGAGACTAGCAGGCTGCTCTATCACATCACCGATGGCGACAACCCGCTGCTGTCACCACGATGCTCCATCTTCAGCCAAAGCCAGAGATTCAACTTGGACCCCGAATCAGCCCCTTCTCCACCCAGCACTCAGCAGTTTATGATGTAAAAAAATCTTGTTCTTATCTTCACTTCATACAGTTTTTAAATACTGCATTTATAAACTACAGTAAAGTGTGTGTCCAAAATAGAGCAAGCATGCCTACCAAAAGCAGCTGCGGGCCCTGAACCATACATGGCAAAAAATCAGTGTGCTTTCAAGTTAAGAATGCCGTTTGAAGCTTTTTTGTGTCAGAAGGAAATGGTCTGAAGACACAAGCTGCCCTATGGCTCACATGTTTGAATGTTTTTTATGAAATGACCAGAATCCTAAGAAATGTGCATATGTAAATACCAGAAATGCCATTCTTGGTGAGCTCACTAAAGTATTATTTCTGTGTCCAGGAGTGGCCTCAATGGATGGATTGTGGCAATGCTTGGCAAGTCGTTCATCTCAATTTCTTCTTAGATTCTTGAAAAGTGGTAGCTTATAATAGCTCCCCCTCAAAGAAAAAAGTGAAACTATGTGTGTTTTTTTTAAGTTCCATTAGTAGTTTTGATGCATAGTTAAAATGAGTCTTCCCTTGACTAAATGTATGTGCTGGGATTCCTACATTCTCTTTAATACCTCCTGCTGTCACTCATGAATTTATCCAGACCTTGTTCCATGGACTGTCTACTGATGAACTTGAGGGAATTAGTGAATTATTACTATTTTAAAGTATGTTAGGTGAGAAAATAAACATATTTTCTAGAGAGGGAATCTATTTCTTTTATGATTCATAAAGGCTCTATTACATCAAGAAAACTACTCATCTGAATCCTTTTTGAAAATATTGTTAGTCTGGGCTCAATCCCTGATGACTCAGATGTAAAGAATCCACCTGCCAACGCAGGAGATGTAAGTTTGATCCCCGAATCAGGAAGATCCCCTGGAAAAGGAAACGGCAATCCACTCCAGTATTCTTGCCTGGAAAATCCCATGGACAGAGGAGCCTGAATGGGGTACAGTCCTTGGGGCTGCAAAGGACTGAGCACAAGCATGCATGCATGCCATTTATTGAGGATAACGCTGTCTCATTAGTCTGAAGTTGGCGTCCTCCAAGATTTATGAAATGCATTTCCTAGACTAATACTCTGACCTTTGTAGACAAAAGTCCTTGATAACATTTGCCTATAACAGAGTTCTGTGAATCAGGGGTCTCCAATACCCAGCAGATGCTACCATAGAAGCCTCATCAAATGAGGAACTGGCCTCTGAACTCTGATAATCCAGAAAGCTGGGTTTGTAGACAAGCAGCAGTGTTTACTGGAAGACCATTGTTTTGTTCTTTTAATTTGTTTTTTAATTGGAAGAATATTGCTTTACAATATTGTATTAATTTCCGCTGTATAACAAGGTGAACCAGCCATAATCGTTTTAAGTTATATCTTTTAAAAAACATTTTCTTGGAGTATAGTTGATTTACAAAGTTGTGTTAGTTTCAGATGTACAGTAAAGTGAGTCAGTTATACATACACGTGTATCCACTCTTTTTAGATTCTTTTCCCATATAGGCCATTATACAGTATTAAGTAGGATTCCCTATGCTGTACAGCAGGACCGTATTAGTTATCTGTTTTATACGCGATAGTGTTCTTAATGACTCTCTCCCTCCCTGGATCGTTCCAGGCTCCGCAGTTCTTCCCGGTGCAGCTGTGTTGATGGCAAGGAGCCCCAGACCATTACCCAGCTCACCAAGCACATCCAGAGCCTCAAGCGGAAAATTAGGAAATTTGAAGAAAAATTTGAACAAGAAAAGAAGTACCGGGTAAGGCCCCTGTGATTTGAAATGAGTGGACTGTGTCAGAGGTGTATGGGCTTTTCTGTCCTTCCTTTTTGAGTACATCTCTGTGCCTGGGGACAGCTCGGTTCCCCTCGGCCAGCCCAGGACTCATCATAAGTGGAGTCCCTTCTGGGTCTGTCAACTGATCTCTGCTAAGATGATTTCTAGCAACAAATTGAAACTCTTATTTACAAACTGATTTAATTATTGATTTCTCTTTTTTGTTTTTTTTTCTTGAGGAACCTTACTATCAATCCCAGGACTTAAATTTGGAAAGATTTTGAATTATGGTTTTATTTGTTCTTTAACTTTTTCTCATTTGCGTTTGGGGTAAGAAAGCAGATCCAACATGGAGTCATTTGCATTTTGATAAGAACCTATTAGGGCTTCCCTGGTAGCTCAACTGGTAAAGAATCTGCCTGCAATGCAGGAGACTCTGGTTTGATTTCTGGGTCAGAAAGATCCCCTGGAGAAGGGATGAGCTACCCACTCCAGTATTCTTAGGCATACCTGGTGGCTCAGATGGTAAAGAACGCTCCTGCCATGCGGGAGACCTGGGTTCGATCTCTGGGTTGGGAAAATCCTCTGGAGAAGGGCATGGCAACCCATTCCAGTATTCTTGCCTGGAGAATCCCATGGATAGAGGAACCTGGTGGGCTACAGTTCATAGGGTCATAAAGAGCTGGACATGCTGAGTGACTAACCACAGCACAACCCAAGAACCTATTAAGGGCACAAAGGATGGAATCTCTAATTGTGGAACAGAATGAGGGAGAGTTTTCTTTGACAATAAAGTACTTTCTGGTTGATGGATGAGCACCTATCAAGTGATGTCTATTCAGGCCACTCTTAAGGACAAACCCTGATCTCATCCTTTCTCTTAGAGAGACACCAGCCAAACAACAGAATAGGAAAGACTAGAGATCTCTTCAAGAAAATTAGAGATACTAAGGGAACATTTCATGCAAAGATGGGCTTGATATAGGAGAGAAATGGTATGGACCTAACAGAAGCAGAAGATATTAAGAAGAGGTGGCAAGAATACACAGAAGAACTGTACAAAAAAGATCTTCCTGACCTAGATAATCATGATGGTGAGATCACTCACCTAGAGCCAGACATCCTAAGAATGTGAAGTCAAGTGGGCCTTAGAAAGCATCACTATGAGCAAAGCTAGTGGAGGTGATGGAATTCCAGTTGAGCTATTTCAAATCCTGAAAGGTGATGCTGTGAAAGTGCTGCACTCAATATGCCAGCAAATTTGGAAAACTCAGCAGTGGCCACAGGACTGGAAAAGGTCAGTTTTCATTCCAATCCCAAAGAAGGGTAATGCCAAATAATGCTCAAACTACCACACAATTGCACTCATCTTACATGTTAGTGAAGTAATGCTCAAAATTCTCCAAGCAAGGCTTCAGCAATACGTGAACCGTGAACTTCCGGATGTTCAAGCTGGTTTTAGAAAAGGCAGAGGAACCAGAGATCAAATTACCAACATCCACTGGATCATTGAAAAAGCAAGAGAGTTCCAGAAAAACATCTATTTCTGCTTAACTGACTATGCCAAAGCCTTTGACTGTGTGGATCACAATAAACTGTGGAAAATTCTGAAAGAGATGGGAATACCAGACCACCTGACCTGCCTCTTGAGAAACCTATATGCAGGTCAGGAAGCAAGAGTTAGAACTGGACATGGAACAACAGACTGGTTCCAAATAGGAAAGGGAGTACGTCAAGTCTGTGTATTGTCACTCTGCTTATTTAACTTATATGCAGAGTGCATCATGAGAAACGCTGGGCTGGAAGAAGCACAAGCTGGAATCAAGATTGCCGGGAGAAATATCAATAACTTCAGATATGCAGATGACAGCACCCTCATGGCAGAAAGTGAAGAGGAACTAAAAAGTCTCTTGATGAAAGTGGAAGAGGAGAGTGAAAAAGTTGGCTTAAAGCTCAACATTCAGAAAATGAAGATCATGGCATCTGGTCCCATCACTTCATGGGAAATAGATGGGGAAACAGTGGAAACATGTCAGACTTTCTTTTTTTGGGCTCCAAAATCACTGCAGATGGTGACTGAAGCCATGAAATTAAAAGATGCTTACTCCTTGGAAGAAAAGTTATGACCAACCTAGATAGCATATTTAAAAGCAGAGACATTACTTTGCCAACAAAGGTTCGTCTAGTCAAGGCTATGGTTTTTCCTGTGGTCATGTATGGATGTGAGAGTTGGACTGTGAAGAAAGCTGAGTGCTGAAGAATTGATGCTTTTGAACTGTGATGTTGGAGAAGACTCTTGAGAGTCCCTTGGACTGCAAGGAGATCCAACCAGTCCATTTTGAAGCCCTGGTATCAGCCCTGGGATTTCTTTGGAAGGAATGATGCTAAAGCTGAAACTCCAGTACTTTGGCCACCTCATGCGAAGAGTTGACTCATTGGAAAAGACTCTGACGCTGGGAGGGATTGGGGGCAGGAGGAGAAGGGGACGACAGAGGATGAAATGGCTGGATGGCATCACCGACTCGATGGACGTGAGTCTGAGTGAACTCTGGGAGTTGGTGATGGACAGGGAGGCCTGGCGTGCTGCGATTCATGGGGTCGCAAAGAGTCGGACACGACTGAGCGACTGAACTGAACTGAACTGACAGTGTTGCAACTATGAACTTTTCTTACATAAGAAGCGATAGAGCTAAGTGTCCTGATATCCCAATGCTGTTTTATTTATTGTCTGTAGTGGTGATCATGGCCTAGAGAAAAATTGTATCCATGTAGAATTGCACAAAGATATTGGGTTTTTGGCAAAGGGCCCAGAACAGCTTATTAGAATAAAAGAGAAGAGGGGATAAGGTCTCATACATCTTAAAATATTTAAAGGCTCACTGGGCAGTTGGTCCAGAGGCAATCTGCTGGTTCCTGAGGTGTGGGTAAGTTCTCGGGAGGGAGCTAAGAATAATATTTCTTTGTCCTATTCTTCCTGTCCTGTGTTTCCCACAGTGGCTGCAAATTGACTAAAAGAGGGGTTATAAGGAGTAAATTTTAGCTTTGCAAAATGGATGGAAAAGAAAAATCAGATTATCTTTCAAGACAACTTCAGTCAGGGTGCTGAAGACTCTTCTCTTCCTTGAGGTCAGGCAGCCACAGCTGCTGATGGTCTTTCATGTAGTAAGAGGGTGCTGTGCACATTGTAAGTACAGGCTTTATTTCACAGATAAGGAACAGGAGGCCCAGAAAGGACTTACAGCCTTTTTAAGGTAGTTATGTTCTAGCACCTCAGGCTTGGGGTGGTTAAAGATGAGTCGCTTTTACAATGTAAGAGTGGAATAAAATTCTTAAAGTGTCCGCATTTTGAAAACTTCAGATACCCTGAGAGGAGCTGATTTTCCTTGTCTGCTGCTGGAGTGTTGCTGGATCTGCAATGCCCTCGTACTAGAAACTGTAGCAAAGCAGCTAGGGCCTCCATCCCCAGGGGCCTGTTATAGTTCTTACCTGGCAGTTCTTGAATCAGACTGATCTGGATTTGAATCCAAGCACAGCCACTTATGAACTCTGTGACCTGGGTCTTGTTACTTTATGTTCCTGAGTCTCATTCTATCCATCTGAACAGTGGAGTTAATAGTGACTTCTTAGGTTTGTATTAAATGAGGGAGTCCATATGTATTGTTTCTTACAGTTTTAGCACCAGGGAAGTAAGTGGTCCTAGATATTACTAACTTTTTCATCTGTTTGAGTGATACTTGAACAGGCTATCCCATGGCAACCTCTGCCTTGTTGAAGAATAAAGGAAAATTATAGACCTTAATTTTCCACTAGATTTTTCTGCCTGCAGCTACAGACTCTAGATTGTGGAGAGTCTGTATATATAACAGGTCACCCGGCAGTTGGCTATTTTAGAAAAGAATTTCGCCTGGCACCTCCTGCCTTTGTCTGGAGAAACTTTAGGGCCAAAGCAGACACTTGCCTACACATTTAAACATGCAGATTGATGGATTTGGGGGCAGTGAAAGAAGTCTTCATGGTCACGACTTCTCTGTGTGTGAAAGTCTTTGATGTAATCAGACCTTCAGTGTCTCAGGAAACAGGGCTTCCCCGCACCCTTCCTGTCTGGATGCCAGGCTGTGGTTAGAGGTTTGACATGTCACTGGACTTGAATTGGTTGCTGTCTGTATGGCTTTCCTTCCTGGCAGCCTGACTGTGGAATTAATAGCACCTGCTGCTAATTTTTGAATCCAAGTTCCTGCTGACCCTCCATGCTAGTCTGATGCCCTGATACAATGTACATCCTTCCTGCGGTGTTGAATACAACTATTTCACTTCCTGTCCAGAGCTGTGTTTATTTCCTATACTTTTACAGTTTACATTTAACTATTGTTAGACTCATGGACCTAGAAAAAACCTGTTTCAGCCAGATGTCCACTTTCAATAGAATTAGAGAATGTTAGAATTAGAAAGGATTTGTTAGTTTTCTCTTGTTTGACCACTGAAGAAACTGAGGCTCAGAGAAGGGAAGTAACTTCTCTGGGTTCACACAGCAAAGAATTAATCACAACTAAGACAGTAACATGGGTCCTTTCGTTCCTGATCTGTAAATCTTTGTAAGATGTCTTTTGAATTGTCTTTGCATGTGTGTGTGCTAAGTCACTTCACTCACGTCCAACTCTTTGTGATGCTCTGAACTGTAGCCTGCTAGGCTTCTCTGTCCATGGCATTCTCCAGGCAAGAATATTGGAGTGAGTTACCATGCCCTTCTCCAAAGGATCTTCCCGACCTGGGGACTGAACCCAACCTCTTAGCTCTCCTGCATAAATAGGCGGGTTCTTTACCACTGGCATGTTTGGCAAATCACAAGTCTGGTCCAGCCGCACCCTCAGTTATGTGACTCAGGAGCCCCATTTAAATCGCATTGAACAACATCTGCACTAAGGTTGTGGTATATGGCCCTTGGGGCCTATTAAACTGAAATATTTCAGCCCAGAAGTTAGAAGGCTTGAAGATCCACAGCTTGTGTGTGAAAACTTTCCATGTGGTAGGAGAGCTGCCATCCTTCTCAGCTTGATTTAACCTTTTTTGAAAGCTCTTCCAGGAGTAGGGGAATACAAAATTCATTTCAGAAAATGATTTTAGGCTTTCAGATATTTTGTCAGAAAATTTGGCCTTAAATTCCTACTAAGTCCTGTTTGCAGTACTGTAGGTTTACTTCTTTGGTGGTCCTTGGCTTAGGGTCCTAGATTTTTGTTTTTAACAGTATTTCGAAAAGAGTGCATTAACTGTGTGGAGCATATCCAGTGAAAAAGGTGTGTTCCAGAGAACAGGATGTGTTTTCAGATCCATGTGGAGATTTCTGTGAGGATTTTGAGAAACCAAGTGTAAAATATTGACTGTTCACATAACCAGACTGTTACGCACAGCCAGAGTACTCCACATTGTATCAGGGGGTCGTTCTAGCAGACCGTGGGTAGGACCAGGAGCAGCCGTTGGAGGTGTGTCCCTGTGTCGCTGTCCGTGGTCCTGAAACCAGGGCTTCCCTCCTGGAAACCAGAGTCTCCCTTCTGGGCTCCTGTAGGGGAAAAAATCACTGGACTTCCATGAAGGCGGGGGGAGGGGAATCTTCCTCAGTGTTATTTTACATCTTGATTTTAAACTTTATGGATTTTGCATCTCTATAGAAGTGACAGAACCATGTTTTGTGTTTCACAATTAAAACATCTAATCCCGTGTACATTTGATGATCCTCTTACACGAGTACTGTTTCTTTCTTCAGACTTGAGAGGAACACGGTCTTCTCCCCATGTCTCTCTGTCTCACCAACACCTTGCTGATGTTACATGGATTTAATAGATTCTTAATCACAGCAGAGCCGCCAGTCTTGTCACTAGCATTGCACACATTTCTGGCTATTATGACAGTGTTTATGATGTCTTCTTGAGCATGCCTATATAGCTCTTTGTATTAATATATCCCCAGTTCAAATTAACCACTCATTTTCTTGAGCCTGTGTTTATTTTACCAGAGTGGGTATATTTGCTGTTCTTCTCTCCTGGTTTCTCTTTTCTATAGAAAATTCACTTTTATACTCTGAAAAGAAATCCAGAACTCAAGATAAATGATTTGTATGAATAGAGTCATATTCTTCTAAAATTAAAGCTATATTCTTATTGCCACATCCAAGTGTGATTAGTTACTAGTGAGGACATACTATCCTAGTATGGTATCCGAGTAAAGATAGCAATAATACTATTTTAAATTCTAGCTAACACACTGATAGTGTTTAGCATGTGCCTGGGACTTTTTTCATGCATATTCATCATGTTTCAGACTCATCATGTTTCATGCATATTCACTGATTTATCCCTAATAGAAACCTTATGAAAAAGATGCTATTAAATCCTCATTTGATAGATGAAATTGGAGCATGGGGAGGCTAAATAATTTGCCCAAGTCCACACTCATATGGTTAATCTTTACTTTAATGCTACTCCATCTGGATAGTAAGTCTATAAACAGTGAGGAGTTGAAATCTGAGGATGAGGATTCTTCCATAAATACTGACTTCTCAGACTTACAAAGTTTTAGAGATCCTGGGGTCTCCTTTCTTCAGCTTGGAGCTTGTGACTGGTAGGAGCTAAAGCTTCCAGTTTGTAGTATTCCCTAGACAGGTGTGGTCATAAACCATGAACAGAGGCAAGGCAATGGCACCCCACTCCAGTACTCTTGCCTGGAAAATCCCATGGACGGAGGAGCCTGGAAGGCTGCAGTCCTTGGGGTCGCTGAGGGCCGGACACAACTGAGTGACTTCACTTTCACTTTTCACTTTCATGCATTGGAGGAGGAAATGGCGACCCACTTCAGTGTTCTTGCCTGGAGAATCCCAGGGACAGGAGAGCTTGGTGGGTTGCCGTCTGTGGGGTGGCACAGAGTCAGACACGACTGAAGTGACTTAGCAGCAGCAGCAGCAGCAGCAGCAGCCCTCTAAGTTGATATAAAGAATGACCTGGCCGTGGGGTGTCAGGTGTGGGTAGCCCACAAGGTGATTGAGAGGTAGACTTTATGGGGCACTGGCATGGTGAGGACTATGTAAAAATGCTGGGTGACCAGGCATGTTTAGAAACAAGGTTCATGGCAAGGATGAAAGAGTGGAGGAAGTCAGGAATGTTTGCTCTGCTTCTCAGATGCAACTTCATCTGCTGGAGATAGCTTGCCTGAAGTTCTCTCCCAGCTTTATATATGTTCCTGAACTATCTTTGTGTGCTTCAGCTGCTTAACATTTGTTTTTTTGTTTTTTTTCCTTTTCTCTCTTTTTTTTCCCTCCCTCCCTCCCTTTCCCTCCTTCTACCCCCATTTCCCCCTCC